>NC_092166.1:69388654-69702821 GCF_045791955.1 Oncorhynchus clarkii lewisi
TACATCATGTTGTTGACACCTCCACAGGCCTGATGAGATCTCGGGTGAGGGGGGCCGACGCAGCCACTGCCAGTGTTCTCACCTTCCTGGACAGCCATTGCGAGTGTAACGAACACTGGCTGGAACCGCTGCTGGAGAGAGTGGCTGAGGTCAGTGTGGCCCACAGTCACAGAACACACACCTGACATTGAGTGCTGCTCACTGCGCTGATCTGTTGAGTTGTTGTGTTTGCAGAGAGAGGAGAGCGCACCTGGAGATTTCTCAGACAGGCAGGAAGACAGACACAAAGACACTGGCAGGGGGCAGGTGGACAGGGAGACAGACAGACACACACAATGACAGACGGACGGACGGACAGACAGCCAGACAGACACACTGATGGATGAACACACTGACAGACATTGGTGACTCAGAGGGGCTGAGAATAGCACAGTTAGACACACTCAAGCTTCTTAAATGGATACACAGACAGAGGGACAGTTTGGGGTTCAGCCAGGTAGGGTAAACATGACTAGTTGCTAAAGAATGCAATATCGACAAGCTTCAAGAGTATTACCTACTGTACGTGTCACTCAGTTGTGGGGAGGAGCTGCCGCACCCTCCGCTAGCAAACAAGTGCATTGCACCAGGACGTGCATCCTGTTGGGCACCTGCCCAGCAAGGACAGTTCAAAGACACACCCACAAAGACACACACACACGCACTTGCAAACAAACAGAATAACACAGCCTTTCAACCCCTCTTGAGTTTTCCAGGATTTTTTACTGTGTTCACTTGGCTTCAACACTTGTTTACTGCTGTCGGGTCTGAACAGTTTAGGAAAAACTAAGTAATATGATTTAATGAGCTCTAACTCACCGTTGGTTTGACCAATCTTCCATGGAACACTGTCACTGCTGTAGTTCTGTTGTTCCAACAAAAGACATGGAATAGCTCTGCAATGATTCAATCCATCTGATTATGTCACTCTCAGCAAATCATCCACTTCCCTTTTGGAAATCTATTTGTGTTCTGGCTGCGTTAGGCTTATATATTTAAGTACAAATTTGGGCAAACGTTTGACTCGCCGTAGATCTGTTTTGGACTAACTTTGTTATAGCTTTTATCCAGTGTCTGGATTGAAATTATGCAGTAGTTTTACTGAATATTTCAGTCCTTCAGTAATGCTGAATTCAGATCCAGTGGACAGTCTCTCAATTGGTTTGAATTGAGAGACCACCTACCTCTGTTGCCCCCATGCCCACCCCATAAAATACTTTCTGGCTTCTTTTGGTTAAAATTAACAGTTTTGGTGGCAGAGGGGCCTGGATGTTTGGAGTCTTTGTGGAACGCCTGGAAAATAATGTAGCAAAATCTAGCGGAACACTCTAGATCTTTGTGTCCCATCTTAATCTCTCTTTACTTCTCCAACAGGACAAAACGCGAGTTGTTTCCCCCATCATCGACGTCATCAACATGGACAACTTCCAGTACGTAGGCGCCTCGGCCGATCTCAAAGGAGGTAAATCCCACTCATCTACGCCAGCAGCTTTCCTTTCCTCTCTAGGGCAGGCTGGCCTTTAGGAAAATCACACTGCAGTTTTCCACTCGGTGCCCAAAGTCACCTTCTGCCAAAGATGTCTAGGTTTTTTGGTGTGTGTGGCTGGCTGGCTGTGACTGTGCATGTGTGTGAAAGCAAAGAAGAGAATAAGTACATGATAAATCTTGAAAATGGGAATACCCTTTGGAATGGAAGCTATTTGATTGATTCGTCCAAGGATATAGGCAGATAACATTAGCACGGTGTCGTTGTGTATTCTATACGGCTTATGAGAAGTGTTATGTACAGCCATAAGAAAATAGAGGGAATGCCACAGATATGATATATATCAGATAGGCATTGTGTTATATAAGTTTTAGTAGGAATACAATCACATCTGACAACCAGCGTGGCTTTTTCCTGTTGTCAAAATGACTCAACTCTTATTCCCTTGAAATCACTTGAAACCTAATCTGTACCTGGTGTGTGTGTTTTTCCACCTCTAGGATTTGATTGGAACCTGGTCTTCAAGTGGGACTATATGACCCTGGAGCAGAGGAGGGCACGTCAAGGAAACCCCACTGCTCCAATCAAGTAAGCCACCCTCTGCTCTGTCTGTTCTTTCTGCTGCCCTTTCCTGCCAGCCTCACCTCTACTAATAATTCATAGCTACGCATCTGGGCCTGCTGGAGGAGATGCTGAGGCAGGCAGCATTAGATGTCAGTATCAGTGTGCAGCGTCAGAACTGAGCACTCTGGGGAATACGGGCCAATGCTCCTCAAAAAGACCCGGAGCCTTTGAGCCTCTAAGTCCTGTTTTGTCCCAGACATCTACGGTGCCGTATGACATCAGCGAGTGCAGTAAACAAAGGCAGAGGTGATTGAAGATGTTCGTATCATCTTATCCAGCTTTGTCTTAAACTGTGTATGGTGATAAGGGAGAAGATATTTGATGGGGATATTGCTGTTAAAGGATAGATTTAGTACATTGACCTATTTTCCTGCAATTATATCACTTGTAGATCAGAAGAGAGGGCAAAAACGTTGATTTGTTCAATCAATATGAGCTCACAGAAATGATTGTTTAACTAAGTAACCCAATGTCAGATGCATTCTCTCAGTGAACCATGGTTTACCAACAGATGGCAGCATTTAATCGATATCCAAAGGCTAGAATTTGAATTTGGCCCTTAATTTCCTAAAATGCATTTTGTTCCTCTTCGCTAGGTGATGGTAATTAACCCAAAGGATGACAAGTCATTTTTCATAATTTGTTTAGTTTAAAATCTTCCACTAGAGCCATGGATTTCCCAAAAGTTCATTTAAGAGAGAACAACAGCAGACTAGTTCAAGATGCTCATTATGTATTTCTTCCTTTTGAAAACAAAATGGCCTCTGAGCAGAAGTGGTGTATTCTTCCCTCCAGACAGCCAGAGGACAGGACACCACATCCCCTGCTGCTGCCAGGTTACAGGGCCAGGCTCTGTGCATCACATGCTGATGAGAGGACTGTAGGAGAGCTAAACTTGGCTTGACTTTGCTTAGTCTGTCTCACAGTTTTGTCTCATGACCCTGACGAACTGTACTTTCGGTCCTACCTCTTTCTCAGGACTCCCATGATTGCCGGCGGACTATTTGTCATGGACAAGGACTACTTTGAGTTGCTGGGGAAGTACGACATGATGATGGATGTGTGGGGCGGAGAGAATCTAGGTAATAGGACACAGAACACTAGGAACGCTTGAGCTTGTGACATTGTGTGCCTGGGGAATGGGAGAGGAAGTGTGCCCCACGCTACCTTTTGTTGGATTGGTTTATGATGTCCATATGTCAACCAAGAGTTGAGGAGAGATGGACTGCATCACTTCTTCTTTTTATAAGAAAGAATGTGTTGATCCCAAATTGATTGCATAGTCAATTTACACACAGCTCTGACACACACTTAATCCACCTGACATGCCACCAGGGGTCTTTTCAGTCCCCAAATCCAGAACAAATTCAAAAAAGTGTATAGTATTATATAGAGCCCTTATTGCATGGAACTCTGATCCATCTCCTATTGCTCAAATAATCAGTAAACCAAGTTTTTAAAAAACTGATAAAGCAATCCTCACAACACAACGCCTCTCCCCTATTTGACCTAGATAGTTTGTGTGTATGTAGTGATATGTAGGCTACGTGTGTCTTTAAAAAACCAATGTATGTAGTTCTGTTCTTGTCTATTAATGTTCTGTATAATGCCATGTTTCATGTTTTGTGTGGACCCCAGGAAGAGTAGCTGCTGCTTTTGCAACAGCTAATGGGGATCCTAATACCAAATATTGACATTGAAGGTACCAACCGTGGGAAGTTATATCACAATGAAATGTAACTCTAAAACCTTGCCATAAACCGTTATATTAATATGTGTGTTTTGTGTTTGGACATTGCAGAGATCTCTTTCCGCGTGTGGCAGTGTGGCGGCAGTCTAGAGATCATTCCCTGCAGTCGAGTGGGACACGTCTTCAGGAAGCAGCACCCATATACCTTTCCTGGGGGCAGTGGCACCGTGTTTGCTAGGTGACTATTGATTGTCCCTGTGATGTGATTTAGACTTGGCTAAAGTCTGCCCTCTTCGGTCCAATATGTGTAAAAACCTATTCTACATACTGTCATATAACAACCAACCAGAGTGACGGTACATTAGGGTTTTGAAATATGAGTCATAAAGAATACCCACTGTACAGGCTAACAACTGGCAATTGAGTTATACCACTAACTTTACCCTTATTTTTTACCTTATTTTCCCCTTTACCGTTCTCAAAGATCCAATGAAATTCAAGCTGAGGCGGCGGGGTGAATACCTGCTAGCCAAATGACATAACTTGCGGTTGTAGCCCATAGAGGGCCTGTTTCATTCCTCTGAAATTCACATCATAATACCTGCTGTTCAAGTCTAGCTGAGCTGCAGTCATTAAAATAGAGGCGCAGTCAGAGCAGAAGCCTCAGCTCTGCTCTCATCTTGGCTTCACCCCTGCAGTGTCAACACTGTTCAAGTATGCATCACATCAGGGTGATTCATCAATGCGATGAGAGTGAGTGAACGTTCCTTCACTGCCAGTCTGTCACACAGCACTGGAAACCCCACAGATTGCCAAGTCTTAGGATGTGTGCTCTTTTCTCAAAATAGTCGAGGACTGTCACTCTCCTCCTGTGTTTTCTGAAGCCTGAACCACCTCATCACTTTCTCTTGCCCTGTTCAAATGATTTTGACAAGCATCCTTCATTGAAGAAATAATAGATATGATCAAATGAATAGGTCCAAGCAGAGGTTCTATAACATTGCCTATATTTTTTAGGCTACTGTACCATGAAATGGTCTGATCAGTGACTATTTCAAGGACTGGAAGGACCAGGAAGGACACATTTTTGTAAGTATTCTAACGTGGTGTCTGTCCGTCCACAGGAACACAAGGCGAGCAGCAGAGGTGTGGATGGACGAGTTTAAGAACTTCTACTACGCCGCTGTGCCCTCGGCCCGAAACGTGCCCTATGGCAAGTAAGTGTCCTTTCAGACACCGTTCTTCCCATGATGGCATCGCAGACTGCCCTGCTGAGCTTGTATAGAATATCAAAATGTCCCTTTTTCTGACACCTCCAGAAGGTCAGGTACTACACCGAGTTATAGTAGTGATCTCAGTTGTCTCCAGATGTCATGTTGCGGCTGTCTGTCTCTCTGAGATGGCTGGTAATTAGATGAGTCATGGGTTTCCTCTCTGTGTGTCTGGCAGCATTCAGAGCAGAATGGAAATGAAGAAGAGGCTGGGCTGCCAGCCATTCAAGTGGTACCTGGAGAACGTGTACCCTGAGCTGCGGTAAGTAGAGAGACCACACCACCACAGTGGACCAGCAATATATTTATTTGAAAACGGACAAAGTTCAATGGAAAGACATAACTGTTGACTGTTTAACCTACCATTATATAGGCAGAACAGAGTTTCGGGGCCTATGCTGCTTGCCACTTAGAAATTAAACTAGGGGAAAGACTGCGGTGGGTGGCATATACCCACATCTTGTGATTTGACATCCCCTTGACTTGTGCTGTGTGTCTGGCCCTTCAGGGTCCCTGACCATCAGGACATTGCCTTTGGTGCTCTGCAGCAGGGAGGTAACTGCTTAGACACGCTGGGACACTTTGCAGATGGAGTGGTGGGGGTCTACGAATGCCACAACGCTGGGGGAAATCAGGTATCATTCAGGGCTCAGGTACTGCTCAGATCCATTACACATAACCAAGCTGTGCACTGGGCTGGGTAACACAATGAGGTGGGTTTACTTTATAAATAAATTACTGCCTCAGCTTTTCAGAGGGTCACAGTGCACATGTCAAAGAGTTGGTATTGTACTGGACAGTCAACTAATGCTTTGATTGGGTGTCTCCGATTCATACTGATGAAATGCATTTTGATGTCCCACTTACCACAACATATTGATCTCATATACTAAGCTGGAGGAGGGGATTCTGGGAGTCCAGCCACTGTTGGTGTAAATATGTGTGATTTTCAACATACAACATGTATACATCACATATTCACACTTGACAAAGACAAACGCTTTAGAAGTGGATCTGTATAATTGTTCAGGAGTACCTAAACTGTGCCAATGTAGCAAATTCACTGTGTCCCACTCTTTGTCCGCAGGAATGGGCGCTGACCAAGGACAAGTCAGTAAAGCACATGGACCTTTGTCTGACGGTGGTAGACCGCACCGCAGGCTCACAAATCAAGCTGCAGGGCTGCAGGGAAAATGACAGCAGACAGGTGAGCGAGCTGAGCACCACGGATCAGATCGATCAAAAAGTAGTAGTAGTAAATGAAAGTGACTCACCTCAGTCTGGCAGTTAGCATGGTAATAGAACATTCATTTAGTTTTGCCATGGAATGTGGATTATGATGGATTGGGATGATCCCTTTTGATATGCACTGTATATAATTCACCATAAACTCACTGTCAATTGAAACCATTAGTGATTATAGTACTCACAGTACATACAAACCTGTGACTGATGTCACCCTTGTTTCCCCCATGTCCCAACCTCCCCCTTCCTGTCCCCACCTTGTGTGTCTCCAGAAATGGGAGCAAATTGAGAGCAACTCTAAGTTGCGGCACGTGGGTAGCAACCTGTGCCTGGACAGCCACAGTGCACGCACTGGGGGGCTGACAGTGGAGGTGTGCAGCCCCAACCTCAACCAGCAGTGGAAGTTCACTCTCAACCTCCAACTCTAGAGAGAGACAGTGTCCCCACCACCACCTCCTCCACCACCACCTCCTGCTCTCCTCCCCGGAGCCACATAGACTAGAGCCACCCAGCAACAACTACGGACAGATGGACGGACAGATGGAGGCCCCCGGAAGGGCCACAACACACAGAGGGAAGGATATGAAACTACAGACCAAGTGGGATGATGATGCTTTCCATTCAACTATATACCTCAGTGTTTCATCTTTAGTCCTGCTCTTTGGAAAGTGAATGTTATTTTTCTTAATGCAGGTGAAATGGAATTAACTTTCTGGATGTTTTTTTTGTTTTTTTTACGTGTTCTTTTAAAAATCTCTTTCCACTGAAGTTCACTGCGTTTCTGAAATGGATGCGACTTATTTTGTTGTCCTCTTCCCTCTCTCAAGTAATCTATCTTTGTTGAATGTAAAAGACGTATTCCATAGAGGTTCCCTGACTAGACCGAGACGGCCCAGGAAGAAAGCTGATAGTTTTGGTATGGTTTCAGTTGGGTTTGGCCCCTTAAAGGTCCTGCTGGTAGAAGGGAAAGGACTCTACGCACTGTTCATTCACTGAAACGCTCTCTACTGATTGGTGGGCTGTTCTGACAGAGTGAACAGTAAAGAGATGGAGAGAACAAAATCTGTTTTTTTCTTCTACAATTATACAGAATTTTCATCCTGCTCACGTGTTGTAAAAAGGTGCGTTGTCTGATCAGAAGGGTGCTCTTCGCGGGTCTCTCATGGATACTTTTGGGGCCAGGAGTTGTCGAGGGTGTGGATGTATCGCTGCTGGGTCATCAGATTGTAGCACTTGTTGCTACGACTCTTCCTTCTTTTTCCCATCACAATTGGATGGAAAACATTTTTTTTATCATTCATGTATTTTTTTCTTTGCAAAAGCAGTAGTGTCCCAAGTTTATTGATTCATTTGTAACAGACATTTAATAATTTTTTGTTCAATTATACTGTAGAATAATCAACTAAGTTACACAGTAAATTGAACTGATATTTCTTTATACTCGTTGCTTGACTGTGCTCTTGTGAGTAAAAACGTATCTACTTACTGTATCGATTTTTTTTCCCCTTCTCCCTTTTCAGTGTTCGTGTTACCATGGTAACAACCTCATACAAATTAGTAAAGAGTTTATTACAGGGTAATGTTGGAACCATCATTTCCATTCTTAGAAGTGTTCTTGAAATGTTCTCACACACAGTGTATGTATACATTGGAGTCCTTATTGTCACTATTTGTGATTTGCCATTTTAGAAAAGTACACTTCATCTGAGGTAAGCGACAAAGACAGCATTTACATGGGAGGGCCTTGTGTTGCATGTTGTACCAATACTTGAGCGTCTTTTTTTCTGTCCTTTTGTTTGTCTCGACATTGCACGCATGCTTTGTGAATGATGTCTTTGCCTTTTTTGATATCCATCATACTGTAAAGGGGAATGTGTTTTTGTGCGCTAGTGAAAGGTTTCTTAAGGGAGGGCAGGTCATTCGGCTATAGTTAACTGGACTCAAGGGAGAAAAGCAATAAGATGTTCTTATTTCAGTATCATTGTTGTGCATTTAGCTCGCATCTGCTTCGGGTGTATTCTGATTGGGTTAATACATTAGCTTGTGATTTATGTGGTACTTTAAACGTTACTGTTCGTTTCTGAGGGGCAGCAGAACCCACCACTAATGTGATGGCCAAAGGAGCCTATAACGACTTACGAAAGCAAAGATTCATCCATTGACATGGCATTGTTTGTCTCGGTTGGGATGCCCCCAATTTCAATAGATTAATTTATTCTAGAATAGCAAATTACTAATTATTCAGTAATATTTGCTGTCTGTATTTTGTGAGCCCTCATTATATATATGCATATATCCCTTTGTTCTACACCATTCTGGTCAAACCTTCGTATACATAGGGAGACTCCAACCACCATCGGTATAGAAACAAGCATCACAACGACAAAACAGATGCAACAGCTCCCATCTCTAACTTGTGTGGAGGTATTGCATTTCAAAAATGCCAAAGAGATGAGGTATCCCACAGTAAGAGGTGTGGAGCAGGGGATAGAGGTAACATCCCATTTTTTACCTGCAGTATCTGCAGTTCAGAGTGTGAGATCTGAGTGAGCAGGACTATGGGGTGTTGTAACCGCCCATGTGAGAGAGGTTTAGTAGGATTATGACAAGTTGCACATGGTATGAGCTGTCTGCCATCACATCACTGTTGAAATTGTAACAATTTCAGAGATCATGTCAATTGTAACAATTCAAATGTGAAAGTTCAGCTGGTTAGAGGGAGGCCTACAGTACTAAATGGGATTGCTTGTGTGAACATTGTCTACATGGTGGCAACGGTTGTTCAAGTATTGAATAAAGCCTTTTTAGTAAGACTTGTGTGAAAATGAAGTTTGCTGTTCACTTTAGGAATTACGGAGGAAAAAAAATCTTAGAATTACAGCCACATTTTAATTGGATGAAATGTTTACATAGCACAATGTGCCAAAGTTATTTACTTATTTGATTTGCATTGTCATTACAATTTGTGATTCAAGTTTAGGTGAGGGACGTGCATTGACTAAATGATGACTGAAACCAAATTATTGATCACAAGAAATTGTAATTTGGGATATTGAATACGGTTTGTTCCTCTATTTACTGCTGTAGGAAAATTGGATTGATTCAAATCAGTGGCAAGGGAGGCAGCATGGAGGTAACATTTAAGTGTATATCTTTGTATATACAGTACGTTTGTCTATATACACATACTGTAAGCAACAGCAGTTACTAGTGAGTTGGTCTACTGTACAGCGCTTGTAATTCATTGTTTTATAGTTATGGCAAATTCAACTAAATGAGGAAAAATGATTAACTTAAATAAATGCATTTATATAAGAGGTGTGGACCTTCTTTGCTAAGTCTTCAAGGAATGCAATGAGAAATGAAGCTTGGATTTTAATGATGGCTGTAACTAAACAATTCAAATCAGTGTTCCTGACCTGAATGCTCTCATTGCTATGCAGTCATTCTCAGGGAACAGAAAAGGCCTCTAACAAAGAGATCCGGTGTCTGATTTCCAATCTGCCCATTCTGGAAAGCATACTTGTTAAGTCGTGTGTGCGCACACACACACACACACCCCTCTAGCTCTCCCACGTGCGTGTGTAAAAAAAAAGAATGCCACTTAATGGATACGTTTCGATTTCCGTGCAACGGGAGCTACAGTATAGATCAAATGGTTGTGTGTATGGAATTAAGGTCCAGCTCCTTGCATGCACATGGCCAGTGGGAACTAAAGAGTTTGTACTTAATGTGTAATGCTCATCACATCCCAGGGTAATGTAACAGACATTAGTTGATGACTCAGCAGCCTTAAACTGACCATCTGTCACCCACTACTACCTACAGCACAGCACATTAGACATGCACCTAGCCCACAGGGGGTGCTAGTGTGGTATGCCCATATTGGTCACTATCTAAAAGTATCATTTAGAAGGTGTATAATGTTAAGGGAGCCTTTTGTTAAGGGAACCTTTAAGGCCTACATAAACTCTTGACACTGGTGGTGTATAAAATCGTGAACATTTATTAGCAACATGGTGTAAACTCAGGTGGTATACATACGATTCACAAAGTCCATCAGGGTGTACTGTTAACATGAAGATCACAGAGGGAAGGTTTACAATAGGCTACATACACACTCAATGAGGAGAAATAACAAACACGCACGATACAGCAATCACTTTTCCTCCACCGATGAAAAACACACAGGACAAGAAGCAGTTTCAACAACATTCCCAGAGCAGTCATACATTGCAGTTTGTGTTTTGTATAGAATTCATCTGATACGGTAGGAAGTTTGGTCCAGCTTACATGAGCTATTTACATATTATTAGTACAATGTCAAATACACCATTCTGGAACTAGATTTCATTTTACCAACTACCCTTAATATTAGTCTTGACAACTTTTCTACTGACCTATTATCTATAATTTCTTACAGTATTTTGATAGCACCTTATTGTATTTTTTATTAATAGCGAATAATGAAGCCCTGAGGTCGGCAAAGTTAATTTACTTGACTGTCTCAATCATACATCTTCAGGTCCCAACTTTAGACGTTCAATTGCCAGAGTGCACCATAGGCCTGCAGAAGACATGTGTTATTTTCTCGCCACGGTCATTACACTTTAACATATCGTAATCTTCCACTGTGTTTTAGAATGGAAATTACTAACAAATGGTGTCCAAAATTTCTAGATTACTTATTGAAATGTATTTCAGCAGTCTTGATCACTAATGCAGAGTGGAGGCTGTATTGAATGAAAAACATTCACAAAATGTGTTGGCTTTTTACTAACTATAAAAAGGACCCAATGGGCATTGGGCTGCCTGACTAGCCAACTTACTTGCATGCAGTCTCAGTTTGTCCATTAACGGCTACGGGTGGAGGCGGGTGCACGAGTGGTACCATGGTATTGGCGCTCTATATGCTTTATGGGTCTGAAAACAGCAGTAAATAGGGAAAGGGGGATATCTAGTCAGTTGTATAACAATGCATTCAAAAGAAATGTGTCTTCCGCGTTTAACCCAACCCCTCATGAATCACAGAGGTGGGTGGGGGCTGCCATAATCGACATCCACGTCTTCGTCGCCCGGGGAACTGCCTTGCTCAAGCGCAGAACGACACATATTTTTTTACCTTGTCAGCTCTGGGATTCGATCCGGCAACCTTTCAGTTATTGGCCCAACACTAACGGCTACCTGCCACCGAATACCAGAAGGAAAGAAGATGGCATGTGGCAATAGACTGAGTGGGCTGTCAATCAACTGACCTCATTAATTTTACAGAGCAATGGTAAATTAATATTGCCTCTTAGAAGCTAGGGAATTACAGTGACATCGGATTGACACAAAGACATTCCAGGAAATGATAAATGGCAATGATGATTAAAAAAAAAAAATATCTGGCCTCAGGATTTGGATATGACTTGGCCGTTGATATAGTTTATGTCTGTTGTCTTTTCTAGTAGATTGCTTTAAAGAACCAAATGTTGTAAGGGTTGAACTATAAACCTAGTTATCTAATCATGGAGTGAGAAAATAATTTCATGAACACAGATGCACTATACAGATGGTAAACTGTCTTTTGTTTTATCCATCTTGAATAAATTATATATTTTTTAGATATTCTCTGCAGAAGTCATCTGAAGTTACCACATGATACTGGCATGAAATGCCTGGTAAGAAAAGGAGATGTTCTATGTAAAAGGCACTGAGAATATATCTAATACATGGCTGGGCAATAAAATAAACTGTCATATTTTATCTTATTGTAAATTGTAAATCATACATTTTCAACCTGAGAATTTAAACTAAAGCAGTTCTGATTCAAACTGAATACAGGGGGAGGGGGATTAACAGCCCTCCATCTCTCCTGATTATAATTGGTTCATGAAATCACTCAGAGTAGCAATAACGGATCACCACACGAGTCATCTGCTCTCTACTTGGCCATGGTGGTATTAATAACATTAAATATGGCCTAATAGACATTGCTTAGTAACACTACACTTACAGAACATTTTAGAGCTCACCCAAGGACTTGATGACTAATTAAGATATACCGCAAAACAGACAATTTAAAGAGATTATATATTTCATTTTGAAGAAGTGTTTACTTTGAAAAGGTTGTTGACTATCATGCATACTTCTTGGTGTCTATCAATATAACAATTCAGAACAAAACAGCATTGTTATTAGCATCATTAACATACTTATGGCATGTCAGAGAATCTTTCAGACAGTGATCAGTGCACAGAACTAGTGATCGCACACAAACAAACATACACAAGAACGACAATGTTTTTTTGGGGAAAGGGAAATGGTGAAAAATCACAATCATGTGTCTTACCTAAAAGTGAAGAACCTGATAGAACTATAATCACATGTACCTTCTAATAAGTACACAAAAACAAATGTACCTCAATAGCATATGCACATCATATATTTTGGTAAATATTCATAATGTTTTTAGAATATAATTCCTTTTCATTGGCTTGTAGTATTCATCATCTTCGTGTACTTTCGTTGATCCCCTTTAAATCATTCCTGCATAAATATTGTAGCACTCAGTTGCAGAAGTCTGCACTCAGACAATAATTACCCTTTTTATTAAAAATGGATTTCCTGCTTCTTCATAGAATGGTCAAGCTCTCAATAATTAGAGGAAACAGGCGATAGCAATGAAACAGGATTAAAACTTCAGTGTTCTGCGACAAAACAGATCTTCAGAGCAGAGTCATTAACTCATCTATTTTCTGGGGAAGCATTTAGTACCGCCATTAATTATAGGAATTCATCAAAGCTAGGGATATTTAGTAAACACCGTTATTGAATTGCTTTAAAGTGCAGGACCATCGAAAGTGCATGAGTAGTGCCCTAGCTAGGACAACTCTGCCTCAGTAGTACAAATCTCCCAAACACTTCACACATCAAAAACACAGTCACAGTGGCAAGGAGCGGATAAGCACGATTGTATGTCATCGGCCAAGGGACAAAATAGGCCTGTGTGCGTGGACTTTGGAATTGCACACAATTGAAAGCATTGATTTCACTTTTACACTGACAGTACATTCTCTATTGGCTAAAAATACATTATTAAGCCACGGTGACATTCACTTAACTGACTTAAAACAGCTCAATATACAGCACAGTGGGGTGCTATTCTGTCCCCACACAAGAGGCAAGACCACAGCCTCACAAAGTCATTATGGCAGATCAGGAGGATCCATTCTCCTAAGTCCCTTTGAAAGGATTAACATTGACAAACTTCTGTGGGTCTGGTGTTTTCTTCTCTCCATCTTTTAGTGACATCATTGGAGTGAGATAATTATTGGCGGACGGTATGTAATGTTTAATTTAAACTCAACTTACATACTGTATAGATCAATGTCAGGCTTGCTTCCAGGGTTTGGACAGTGGATGTGACTACAGTGGGCCTATATGATGATATGGGCCACACTGGCACACTGGATATGGGCCACACTCTTAGCTCCCCAGCTGAACCAGAGGCTCATCATACATCACCAGATGAACTGAACTGAAAACAGTCTGTGTGGTCTGTCAGAGAGTGAGGGTTTGTTGTGGACAGTTGAGTGTTTATCTAGAGTTGAACTGAACTGACCCCTGCAGCTCTTGATTATCCAAGACTACACCACATGGAGACGGTAGTCATGTTGTACAGCAACTGTAGGCTTCATCCAAATGAACGTTCATGTGGTCCTCATTGGCAAGAACGAGAATAATTTATCATATCATCAACCCTTCCCTTTGCAGTCTGAAAACCTGAACACAAGTCACACCATCCAGATTTTTCAATGATGTTGCAAATATACAGCGATGAACCAATTGGCTGAGAATAGGGACAGCCAGTCATATGATCTGATGACCAGTTGCATAGTTCCTATTGACTGAGATATGAAGTTACTGAGTACAGTAAGCATTACCCTGGTAAGCAGGACATTTCCCATTTCAGGTATTAAGCATCAGCAAGATGGCAAGCGCTCTGGAAGGGGGATGGTAATGAAATGTAGTGCAGACTAGTCCTCCATATTTAATTTAAACATAATGGAAGGATCCTGGGCTTATACACACACACACGTAGATACACATTACCAGTCAAAGGTTTGGACACGAGCTAAGATGAGCTAAGATGAAACTGGCTCATGAGGACAGCCACAGGAAAGTAAGACTGAGAGTTACCTCTGCTGCATAGGATAAGTTCATTAGAGTTACCAGCCCAGAAATTGCAGCCCAAATAAATTCAAGTAACAGACACAGCTCAACATCAACTGTTCAGAGGAGACTGTGTGAATCAGGCCTTCATGGTCGATTTGTTGCAAAGAAACCACTACTAAAGGACACCAATAAGAAGAAGAGACTTGTTTGGGCCAAGAAACATGAGCAAAGGACATTAGTGGAAATTGTTTTTGGAGCCAACCGCCGTGTCTTTGTGAAACACAGAGTAGATTCCCACCGTGAAGCATGGAGGAACTGGTGTCAGTGATTTATTTAGAATTCTAGGCACACTTAACCAGCATGGCTACCACAGCATTCTGCAGTAATACACCATCCCATCTGGTTTGCGCTTAGTGGGACTATCATTTGTTTTTCAACAGGACAATGACCCAACACACCTCCAGGCTGTGTAAGGGCTATTAGACCAAGAAGGAGAGTGATGGAGTAATGCATCAGATGACCTGGCCTCCACAATCACCTGACCTCAACCCAATTGAGATGGTTTGGGATAAGTTGGACCACAGAGTGAAAGAAAAGCAGCCAACAAGTACTCAGCATATGTGGGAATGCCTTCAAGACTGTTGGAAAAGCATTCCAGGTGAAGCTGGTTGAGAGAATGCAATTGAGTATACAAAGCTGTCATCAAGGCAAAGAGTGGCTACCTTGAAGAATCTAAAATATATTTTGATCTTTTTGGGGGGTTAATACATGATTCCATGTGTGTTATTTCATAGTTTTGATGTCTTCACTATTATTCTACAAAGTAGAAAATTGTACAAATAAAGAAAAACCCTTGAATGAGTAGGTGCATCCAAACTTTTGACTGGTACTGTAATACATACATACCTACCGACATACACACATACAGTATTTCTTCTTAGTGGTTCAGGTCTATCTTGGAGAGAACACACCCGATGTTGCTCCATAGGTGGTCGAATAGGATCATAGATTTACATTACAGAGTGATATTGCTCTACATGGAAACAATATTTAACCAGATTTTTTTTGAAGAAATCTGCACATTGAACAACAGTACATTATCCAACTGCGTTTTTGTCATGCAGCCTGTGACAATAACAATAGAGACATGTGTACTGTACAATGGCTCTGCTTTGTGCCTCAGTAAAGAAACTTTAATCTATAGACCGTTCCGACTAAACTATAGACCTGCTCTCCAAACCTGGAGGTTTGGTCCCCCAACCCATTTAACCCAGACTTGGCACTGTTAAAATATTGTTTCATTTAAGGAATTACCTATCCCAGTGTCTACAATTGTAAAGAACAAATCTATTAGTGTTTTGGTTAGTGTGTGTTAGTGTTTTGCATGTGATGAACAGTGTGTGTTTGTGGGTATGTGTGACAGTGTGTGTACACAGTATGTGTGTGCGTATATTACAAAGATTATGTGGTCGCCTCACTGGGTAAGAGAGCAGTCGTCTAAGTCCAGTAGCTCCCTCACCAGTCTCTCTCCAAACTGCGCTCGGCTGTAGCGCTTGATCTGGTAGGCATCGGACATCTTGTACATGATATAGGCGTTGTTTATGGCCATGCTGATGGTCAGCCAGAACACCTGCTGCCACGTTTTGTTTGGCTTGTGGAAGATGAAATACCTGAAAAGGAAAAAATAAAAAAAGACCAACCCTGATTGGCTATATGGGATCTTGGAAATTTGATCATTTGTGTCAGATGATATGTCCATCACATAGTTATCTGACTGGACATCTGAAATTAGACGGACAGAAGTTACGACGGACAGAAGCGCAGACAGTCATGGAGACAAGATATCCTCCTAAGTGTGAGGCATTGGTTAGTGGTGAGGAGGAGCGATATTCAGCTAACGTCCCTGTTTCTGGCTCTCCAGATGTAATCTGCAGTCCTCCACATCCACAAGTGTTGTGTTCTGTAGCTCAGAGGACCATCTCATTACTGTCCAAACTAATTGGAGGCAGTGAGAGGTTAGAGAGGGTGAGAAGATAAGAGCCAATCTCCCTGGTGTGTGTGTGTGATGAGCCATCCCATCTATCACTCTGCTTGTCTCCTTAATTGAAGTCTTCTGTCTTTGACCAGTGTTAACGTCGCTTGGCACTGTTCTCCATTTGTGACATAGACATCTCTGGGTGGGCCCTTGACAGTAGCCAGTCTATTGCACTGCAATGAAGTGTCACTTCCAGTGGATTAGGAAGTCCAGATTATTGAATGTGTTCCACTTGATGAACTCAGATGGAATCATAATGCAGGTAGATTTACTATGGATGTATTTACTGTCCCATGCTGAAAAGGGATGACCTTTTCCATGGTATCTTCTTATAAATTGCTAATGCAACAAGTATTGGTCACACTTTACTTGGATAGTCCGGTTTTTCGATCTGTAGCTGCTCTACAAATGGGCATACTATCAACAAACCATCTGCTGATAAGAAAATGCTTGCTAAGGTTACAATTAGTGTTTAGAATAAGGGTTAGGGTACGGGTTAAGGTTAGAGCTAGTTAGTAGATAGTCTAGAGCATCTGCAGATGGACTATCCAAATTGTTACCTAAGTATCTTTGGCATTCCAATGGATATACAGTATGCAGCTCATGTTCTTATCTTACCATTGCATGACAAGCTTTGAACAGAAACTCGTGCGATAACTGTGCAATTAGGAGTTCAAATCTCATTCCTTTATAGTGTATGGTTTTAAACAGGGCATCTGAGTTCCTGGTGGTGTCCCAGGTCATCTTTTTTTGCCGTCACGTTGTGCAGCTCAGAAGATTGCTATATCACATCAATGTAATTCCTTCTCCAGGTGTTGTACGGTCTAATCCGACTCTGCACAGCGCAACTGCAAAAAGAAAACCTGGAACGCCATCTCTGGCTTGAGGCTGATAAGGAATGCTATAGAGTGATCCTCCTCAATTAATGTCTGGCTGTGACTGAATTATTAATGAAGGATTCACTTGAGCCTGACTTGCATGGCGGGGAGTGTGTGAGCTCCCAGCATGGGCCCACCACAGGGGGAGTCAGGCTGACTCTCTGTTTAGCAGCACAGTAGGAGGAGAGCTTAGAGCTGAAACCGCTGTCGTGTCCCAATGCAGCCTGAAATACTTTGAAATAAGCCACACAAAAACTGTAGGAACAACAGAACAGTTTGCCATATTCAAATCTTACATTTCAATACACTTGACCTACAAAACTCCAGGGGTGAAATCCCCTCATTGAGAACTACTGGGTATGCTGGCTTTAGCTCCAACCTCATTGTAACACAGCTGATTCAGCTAATCAATGTCCTCGTTAGCAGTTAGTAGAATCAGGTGTGCTAGCTAGGGTTGGAGCAAAAGCCTGCAGGAGGGTAGCTTCTCAGGAGGGTTGGCCACCCCTGTCCTATGATGAACATTCATATAGGCGAACACATTTCTCCCAGGATGACAACTGATTGCAATACATCCAGTATTCACTCACTTGCTGTACTTGTCGTCATACTTGCAGATGTAACTGAGGTGTGCAGCGAAGGCCTCCACAGCCAGCGGACAGGGAATCTCACCACTTTTCCTTTTGATGATCACCCCTAGAACCCAACACATGACTCAAACAGGACTAATGGGAGTTTTTTTTTTTAAGTATTATGTAATCATATTTTCAGATTGCAACTCAGTGACAAAGTATAATACAAAAATGTGTGGCATATCATCTTGCACATAACAGTAAAGTAAATTGGATAAAGAGTGCAGTTGTGATGCTGTAAATAACTAGACTGAATGCCTCAAAGTCTAATATGGTTTCTCACTATAGCTTCAAAATAACCAATATATTCTGTGGAAAATACCGTGCTCTCTAACAAGCAAAATATGACTGCGCGCTTACTAGTGTAGCTAGAATAAACAATAAGTATCAACCTAATAGCTAAAACAGATCATGGGTGTACCACATGAAAAATAGATGAACATGAGGAGTTACAGTGTAATTATGGAGGTAGCTGCGAGGGAACGAGTCTAGTAGTCGCCTGGATCACATTGAGCCATTAGCAGGTCGTTGATATGTTTTTCTTGACTGAACCTCCATCTGTCGCTGACTCGCTTCCATTAAAATTATCCTCCGCTATCTAATGCTAATTATGTTAAGATTTCACTCAGGCCCTACAGTGTAATGTTGAATGGAAATTGGAAAGTTACAGGAGGGCAAATTGAAAAAGAAACGCAAGATCAAAAAGTAAGCGCATATTCAGAAAAGTCAATGATTTTTTTTTTTACAGAATTTAAAAATATAAATCGGGAAGCAGACTTGATAAAGTCTAAATGTGGAATTTGGAAATATGTCTGACTGTCACTATTCCCTAGGCTTCAGTCTTTCACATGATTACTTCATTTCACCAATGATACAGTGGTTTATTTATTCAAAAGGTAAAATAGTTCTCTCTGTAGCTATAATGAAATGTTATGACCACCACTTACCCATCCAAACAAAAATAATTAGTCTAGTCTGTATAAGATAGGAGGGACACACCGAAGGTTGGGGTGGGAGGGGGTTGTGTTTTGCTGTATTTTGGGTTCTTATATTATCTGTAGTCAGATATAATTTGTCCTGGACAATGAGAACTAACAAAAAATAACCTACATCCTCTATAGCAGTGGTCACTAACCTTTTCTGGGTCAAGATAACTTTGAGTAAAAATGCAAGCCGAGATCTACAGCTCAGATTATTATTATTTTTTTTAAAACATGACTTAAAAAACGTAAGCCTATACAACATCAACCAATTAAAAACAGTTCTGTAGCAATGAGGTTTGTACAGTAGGCTAAAGGCCTAATACATTATCACTGCATATCGGCTATGCTTGAATTGCTCTGCAATGTTGTTCTTCTCAGACCATTTTGAAATGATATATTTTTTAAATTGGTATATGATCACACTTGTAATAGCTCATTTGTTGTATTACTTGTGAGGCCCGGCTGAGTGAGCATAATCATGAGTTTTGTTTTTTTACTGGACTGATAGCCTGCATCTGATGGTCAGTCTGATGGGAGGGAGCAGGGGTGAGGCTGCCTCTCACCACAGTCACCGTCCCCTTGCTCTCCCTCCGCTGAGAAAATGTGGCACAGTCTTCCAACTGATGGTAAAACTCCAGTCACACTGCATTATTCCTGCCTCATGCACCAATTTATGTTGTTACTCCTATGACCAGGGAAAGTGAAATATTACTTGATATAAAAAAAGAAGAAGCTGCAAGCCGCTAATAATAACAACGCAAGCTTATCGGAACACTATAGTCATTCATTACAGCTGCAGTGCTGGTTGTAGCGTGAGTGGAAGTAGGGAGACCGTGCATTTTCATGCTTATAAAAGTGTTGAACAAAGTGTTGATTAAGTTGTTATTCAGCACTGTCAAACATGAACTTACTCTTAAAAACAGAAGCTCTTTGCTGTATTCGTTGAGTCTCTAGTCATGGTTTTAAAAGTTTAGAATTCTCAACTTTGTGAATAAAAATGTAAAATATGTTTTAGTTTATGGATCGTTGAAACTGTGCAGACGTGGTGATCTGAGCTATCTGATTGGCCAGCCGTAGGCCTATAGGTGATTTGCTCTCCGAGCCTGTCGTGTAGACGGAGTTCTACCTTCAGACACATGAAATGGTTCAACATGGGAATACTTTGCCTTCCTGGTATTAGGGCTGCTAATTCAAGTGCACCTACCACCAACAGCACGAAACGAAAAAAATAAAAAAAGAGCTCTAAGCTTTATCGTTGAGTTTTTTTTACAGAAATGTTCGATGATCGACTAGGAATGCCTTGGAGATGGATCAGTCGACCGCCAAATTGGTGACCACTGCTCTTCTATAGGATTAATTCAGATTGTATTCAACAAGAAAAATCCTCCCAAACACTATTCAGCACTTCTTTTAACACAGCCATGAACAGAATCCAAACCCTCGATTCCACTCATCTACTCTGTATCCTTGCTGTTTATCTATCCAGATTTAATGCATTTTCCCACCTAATTTATTTTACAAATGGGATTAAATGTGTGGGGTGAGAGCCTTTCACATGCCATGCAACAGGGATTTTCTCCCATTTCCATTATCTCTGAACATCACTCATACAGGGAGAGACAGAGTGATGAGGTGCTACATCAGAGTTTCTCACAGTCTACAGGGTAGATTACGAGTGCATTAACAACAAGGAGTTACTGTGGTCTGTTAAATCCACATCATGTCAATGGTGGGTGGTGACTCATACTGTATCAGTCAGCCCTAAAGAGCTTCATAATGATGCTTAATTTCAGAGCATTATATTGACACAGTAGGTCGACATGATCAAAATAAAGAAAAACGTTTTTCTTTAAAATTGAAGGCTGTTCATTCTAAAATGAATACCATTTAAACATCCCCTTGAATGCATGTTCTGAATAAAAATGTATGAAAAAGAAAACATGGGTAATATCACATCGGTCCCAAAGCAGGTCTCCTTACCTTTCTTGGTGGGTGAGTAGGCGTTGGTAAGGAAACGGAAGTGTCCCTTGTTGTACCAGCTGATGAGAGAGGTGTTACCTCTCATCATGCTGCGGGACTGGCCCCTCTGCTGGGGGCTCTCAGGGTTCACCAACATGGACTGGGGCAGGCCGGTGCAGTCACTTTTCCTGGTGCTCAGCAGCCCACAGCAGTAGATCTCTGGCAGAGGACAAACACACACCTTACTTTAAATGTCAGAGGGACTTTATATTTGAACGAACCACCACACTGTATAATCTGTACATGTTAGCTGACTATTTCCCCTTCTTTCTTAAAGCCCATCCTCTCCCACCACCTGCAGTAATGATAGATGGCACAGATTGCAGGTGGCCAGTATGTGTTCAGATTGAGATCAGAGGATAAAGCCTAGAGGAGGACACCAAGAGGACAGACTCGCTCTCACACCACCTCTTACTCGGCAAGGGGTAAAAGAAAGACAGTGCCGTTTTTAATAGAGCTGTAGCTGAACATGATTAATATCTATGTCAGCTGCTGCAGGGCTACGGGGCTGGTTTACTGTGGCATCACTGCCCCTCTCACCAGGCTGTTCACTTTGTTAATTAAAACAATAGGATGAACTGGTGGTCTAGGTTTCCAAAATGAGCCTTGGGAGAATTTACTGTACGTCAACTCCATGTCTGGTTGTGCAGCCTAGTGGGTGGTAGGCATGGAAGCAGCAAAATAAACAATTCACATGTTGGTTCTCAGGGTTAACTTCAATTGACACTCTTCTTTTTCATTACTACAGTAGCAGGAGGACATGTATGGTGATTAAAAACAGCAGGGGATGAGCAGGGAGTGATGAGAAAGGAGATTACAGTACATACTGTACAGCGAGAGAGAAAGGGATAAAGAAAAGGATGAGAGAAAGAGGGAGACAGAGACAGAGATTATTGTGGGGGTGATAGCAACACTTGCGTGTAATCAAAGCAGAAACAAATATGCAGAAATGATAGCCAGTTAACGTTAGCTAGGCAATGCTAGCCAATGTAAGACTAACACATATGACCAGTTCATGCACCACAACAGATCATACATACATTGTTCCATAAAACTAGCTAGCTAAATAGGTTCAAAGCAGGATCAAAGACAATGCCAAACTTTGGGAAACGGTCACACTGCTAGCTAGCTGCCTTACAATGGGCATTGAAAACTAGCTAGGTAGAATACGCCATAGACCAAGCTATGGTAAAATAAGATTTCAGCGAGGACAAAAACTGCAGTTAGCTACACTACATTTTCTTGACTAAGAACAACTCAGACCACAACAAAAACCATAGCCGAGAAAACAAATTGCTTTATTAAGAAACAATATGCTTAACTGAACAAAAATATGACGGCAACATGTAAAGTGTTGATCCCATGTTTCATGAGCTGAAATAAAAGATCAACATTTTTCCATACGCACAAAAAGCTTGGTCTCTCAAATTTCGTGCACACGTTTGTTTACATCCCTGTTGGCAGCATTTCTCCGTTGCCAAGATAATCCATCCACTTGACAGGTGTAGCATATCAAGAACTTGATAAAACAACATGATCATTACACAGGTGCACCTTGTGCTGGGGACAATAAAAGACAACTAAAAATGTGCAGTTTTGTCACACAACACCACAATTGTCTCAAGTTGAGGGAGCGTGCAATTGGCATGCTGACTGCAGGAATGTCCACCAGAGCTGTTGCCAGATAATATTCATTTCTCTACCATAAGCCACCTCCAACACAATTTTAGAGAATTTGGCAGGAGGTCCTCACAACAGCAGACCATGTTTAAACACGCCAGCCCAGGACCTCCACATCCGGTTTCTTTACCTGCAGGATCGTTTGAGACCAGCCATCCAGACAGCTGATGAAACTGTGGATTTGCAGAACCGTATAATTTCTGCACAATCTGTCAGGAACCATCTCAGGGAAGCTCATCTGTGTGCTCGTCATCCTCACCAGGGTCTTGACCTACTGAAGTTTGGCGTTTTAACCCAATTCAGTGGGAAAATCCTCACCTTCGATGGCCACTGGGACGATGGAGAAGTGTGCTCTTCACAGAAGAATCCCAGTTTTAACTGTACTGGGAAGAAGGCAGATAACGTCTACGGCGTCTTGTGGGTGAGCGGTTTGCTGATGTCAACATTGTGAACAGAGTGCCCCATGGTGGCTGTGGGGTTATAGTATGGACAGGCATAAGTTACGGACAACGAACAAATTGCATTTTATCGATGTCAATTTGAATGCACAGAAATACCATGACAAGCTCCTGAGGCCCATTGTCGTGCCATTCATCCACCGCCATCACCTCATGTTTCAGCATGATACTGCACGACCCCATGTCGCAAGGATCTGTACACAATTCCTGGAAGCTGAAAATGTCCCAGTTCTTCCAGGGCCTGCATACTCACCAGACATGTCACAGATTGAGCATGTTTGGGATGCTCTGGTTCGACGTGTTCAGTTCCTGTCAATATCCAGCAACAACAGTCACTGAAGAAGAGTGGGACAACATTCCACAATCAACAGCCTGATCAAATCTATGCGAAGGAGATGTGTTGCACTGCATGAGGCAAATGGTGGTCACACCAGATACTGACTAGTTTTCTGATCCATGCTCCTACTTTTAAGGTATCTGTGACCAACATATCTGTTCCCAGTCATGTGAAATCCATAGATTGAGGCCTAATGAATTTATTTCAATTGACTGATTTTTTGAACTGTAACTCTGTAAAATCTAAAATTGTTGCATGTTGCGTTTATATTTTTGTTCAGTGTAGTTATGAACCGCATATAGTCAATGGTTGAACCCCAAATGCACATGTCTCAGTTCAGTTGTGCACTACAAGTAAGCAAATGCACGCTAGCATCAGACAATTTACCAGGTCCGGCATACACTCCCTTTCCTGCTTTCTTGTCATTATTATAATCAACATTTGTAATGACTGATTAAAATGGTGTCGAGTTACTTTTCAGTGTGTTCCCAGAAAATCTGAAGTCGCCATCCACAAGTAAAGTAGTTAGGGGGTCCTGGGCGTGAGCCAGGTGCCCCGCTCTTTCGACAGTCAACTCAAATTAAGCACGGAGAAGTAGTAGGTAAGCACGTATAGTAATGAGTAGGATTGTGTTCACGTGCTAAATGGATTACTTTTGATTAAAACGTTTTATCTTCCGTCCCTCCCCACCTTCATAACCCGGTGTACCCTGGGCCAGATTAATCGAACCCCCTCTCTGCTTGCTTAAATTGTGCGCCATTGCTACGCATTCCAAATAAAATTACATGCTTGCTAACTTAGCTACATTATTACATGAGTCGGTTTTCAGAAAATCAACTGTTTTAGACTATTGTATTTCAATCAAGTGTGAGAAACAAACATTCAATCAGTATAGAGTGAATTAACCAAATCATTTTGGAACCGACACTTCCAGACTCCATTTAAAATGGTCTGTCTAACTACATTTTATTAGAACAGGATTTGTAGTGTAATCGTTAGTTATCCGTCTATAGATCTGAAGAGTGTGGGTTTGCCTCCCGGAGGATACATTTGGACCATTCATTTGTTTATAGTTTTGACAGCCCATTCCCGCCACACACACACTTTAATTTATTAAGTGGCAATTAAAACAGCCTTTGGGTTCGTGGAGTGGCAGGCAAGTGTCAGTGAGTGTGGTGGTGTGTACTACTGCGTGCGTTTTGCTAGAACGGAGGAGAGACCTGCTCTCAGACTCTAAAAGGAAGAGGTCGTTGCCCTCATCTCTGAAATGCACATTACACGCTATCCCTACGGTACTGCCCAAGGACACAGTGCTTTATGGCAGAGTGGTGGATTGTGGGCATGCGCCTGTCAAGGAGAAATGCAAGCTGGCCCATGTAGAGCTGACAAACAACTTCAAAAAATTCAAATGGACGCAGTACACATGGTACTTCGGACAATACTTCAAATCGGTTTTGTTCCAAATTTGTGAGTATTCACATCTGTTTTTATAATTTATACTACCCTTTATACATGTGGGAATGTATGGGCTTTTACTGTAGTTGGACAGCGGTGTACAGAATTACTGAACATTTGTAGCTAAAGGATTTATAGCACCTATCCAATGTCAGATATGTAAATCATTTTTCTTAAGAGTGTTTTGTACTTTTGTTTTACAGGTGTTTCACAGCAGTATTTGTATCAGGAGTTACCAAAATTGCTCTTGAAGATCCACAGGGTTATGCATGTTTTTTATTTTTTTCAAGCCTAGTACCACACCTGATTCTACTACTCAGCTGTTCATCAACACCGTAGCTGTTTATAAAGACCAAAATCGGGTGTATTTTCCAGGAGCTTGCTCAATTGTTTTAAGAGAGATTAGGGAATAAAATCCAGTTTACTAGTTTACTTACATATTTACATATAAGTGGGTTTCTGGTTTTTCACTTCCCTCTGGAAAATCAACTGTTAATATTAAATACACTGCTCAAAAAAATAAAAGGGAACACTTAAACAACACAATGTAACTCCAAGTCAATCACACTTCTGTGAAATCAAACTGTCCACATAGGAAGCAACACTGATTGACAATAAATGTCACATGCTGTTGTGCAAATGGAATAGACAACAGGTGGAAATTATAGGCAATTAGCAAGACACCCCCAATAAAGGAGTGGTTCTGCAGGTGATAACCACAGACCACTTCTCAGTTGCTATGCTTCCTGGCTGATGTTTTGGTCACTTTTGAATGCTGGCGGTGCTTTCACTCTAGTGGTAGCATGAGACGGAGTCTACAACCCACACAAGTGGCTCAGGTAGTGCAGCTCATCCAGGATGGCACATCAATGCGAGCTGTGGCAAGAAGGTTTGCTGTGTCTGTCAGCGTAGTGTCCAGAGCATGGAGGCGCTACCAGGAGACAGGCCAGTACATCAGGAGACGTGGAGGAGGCCGTAGGAGCGCAACAACCCAGCAGCAGGACTGCTACCTCCGCCTTTGTGCAAGGAGGAGCAGGAGGAGCACTGCCAGAGCCCTGCAAAATGACCTCCAGCAGGCCACAAATGTGCATGTGTCTGCTCAAACGGTCAGAAACAGACTCCATGAGGGTGGTATGAGGGCCCGACGTCCACAGGTGGGGGTTGTGCTTACAGCCCAACACCGTGCAGGACGTTTGGCATTTGCCAGAGAACACCAAGATTGGCAAATTCGCCACTGGCGCCCTGTGCTCTTCACAGATGAAAGCAGGTTCACACTGAGCACATGTGACAGTCTGGAGACGCCGTGGAGAACGTTCTGCTGCCTGCAACATCCTCCAGTATGACCGGTTTGGCGGTGGGTCAGTCATGGTGTGGGGTGGCATTTCTTTGGGGGGCCGCACAGCCCTCCATGTGCTCGGCAGAGGTAGCCTGACTGCCATTAGGTACCGAGATGAGATCCTCGGACCCCTTGTGAGACCATATGCTGGTGCGGTTGGCCCTGGGTTCCTCCTAATGCAAGACAATGCTAGACCTCATGTGGCTGGAGTGTGTCAGCAGTTCCTGCAAGAGGAAGGCATTGATGCTATGGACTGGCCCGCCCGTTCCCCAGACCTGAATCCAATTGAGCACATCTGGGACATCATGTCTCGCTCCATCCACCAACGCCACATTGCACCACAGACTGTCCAAGAGTTGGCGGATGCTTTAGTCCAGGTCTGGGAGATCCCTCAGGAGACCATCCGCCACCTCATCAGGAGCATGCCCAGGCGTTGTAGGGAGGTCATACAGGCACGTGGAGGCCACACACACTACTGAGCCTCATTTTGACTTGTTTTAAGAACATTACATCAAAGTTGGATCAGCCTGTAGTGTGCTTTTCCACTTTAATTTTGAGTGTGACTCCAAATCCAGACCTCCATGGGTTGATAAATTTGATTTCCATTGATAATTTGTGTGATTTTGTTGTCAGCACATTCAACTATGTAAAGTAAAAAGTATTAAATAAGAATATTTCATTCATTCAGATCTAGGATGTGTTATTTTAGTGTTCCCTTTTTTTCTTTGAGCAGTATAAATACTAACAACTACTGTTGCCATTATTGTTTACTTTTACTGTTTCCATAAAAAACATTGAAATTAAAACCAAAAAACAATATTTTAAGTGAGAGGTAAGCATTGGTCTGAAGCTGAAAAAGAAAGGAAATTCACATGAGCACAATACCTAATCCACCCATGCTCTACCAAGGTTTTACCAACACACAGCTTTGACCTACTACAGTAACTATGTTGGTATTGTACTTCAAACTACAGTATGTGTAGGCAGAGTACTTAGGATTCAAACCTTCTCAAAACAGCCTAATTCATACTCTTCAGATGGACAATGGACTTTACGGTGTCCTGCTATTAAAATCAAGCCGCTCAAATTATAATATATATATATAAATGATTTGGCTGTATGTATTTTTAGATATTGTAAATGTGTATTATTGTTGCATCACTATCTTTATTACAAAAATAAATACAAGTACAAACAACTAAGCTACGTATTATTTTTACAGAAGTAATGAACTGTCCATTGATCAGCAAAGCAATTGATTAAACAGGACCATGTTTGAAACACAAGTGGTTCTGAGCTTATGTCAATATAAAACAGGTAAGCTAACAGTTACAGAAATAAGGAATGCAGACCGGCTTTATCTATCTGACCTACTGTGTCCATAACCTGTTGTTATGTTGGGTACCGTACTGACCAAAAAAAGGATGTTATTATATAATGCACCACATTACTACAAGACAAAACAGCTCAATCAAGTTTGGTGGTCTTGTAAGTATAAAAGCTGGTGATGCACCGATATGACATTTTTGGCTGATATCGATATCTGATATTTTCCTTGCCCCCCAAAAAAACTATACCGATATAAATTTTTTGCAGCCTTTTAAGCATTCTAGTACAGTTAAATAGTTAACACACACATGGACGCAGCTGTCTAAGGCACTGCGAGGCAGTGCAAGAGGCGTCACTACAGTCCCTGGTTCGAATCCAGCCTCCATCACATCCGGCCGTCATAGGGCGGTGCACAATTGGCCCAGCGTCGTCTGGGTTTGGCCGGGGTAGGCCGTCATTGTAAATAAGAATTTGTTATTTACGGACTTGCCTAGTTAAATAAAAGGGGCACAAACACACACACAAATTATTTTGTTGGCATTTACGTATGTCCCCATTACCAATAAAACATAATCAAAACCCATTTCTTTCACTTACTTGCTGTGCTGTTTTGTTGATCATTTCTTCAGTCGTTTCATTCTCAACCAGGATTTATTTCTATGGAACGCCGTTTGGGTCTTTGCGTGCCCAAAAAAAGATACACGTCAAATAACACTATTTGACGTGTCAAATAAGCTTGTTGACCAACCAGGATCTGAATAATGACAAAAAAAATCTAAATGAAGTAGTTATTACACTATCACTCGTATTTCATGTGTCACAACGATTCATCGCTATGATGCTGGTAAGTTGTCTCGCGTACTTAGTGTTGGTCATAAAAGAAAAGTTAGCTAGCTCATGGATGCAAACAATGTTCTTCCCCAAAAAAATTCAAAATGACAATCTGTTTCAGTAGCTATAGTTAGCTAGCTGACTATGTAGCAATCTAAAATAACCCTAATTTTTAAGGCAGTTCTTATTTAATGGTGGTCGGACCCATCTATGTGAAGCTAGCCACAATAAGGATAGCCTAAGGATAAGGAAGTTAGCCTTCAAAATAAAAAGTATGGAATAATTCTACTATTTGTATTCATTTGCATCACTGTCAATGACATACTTTTATTTTGAAGGCAAACCGCAAATTCCACTATTGTGCCTAATCCTTATTGTGGCTAGCTTCACAACACATAACCCGGTCCGGGTCGAGCCTCACTAGCCAGATGAAGCTAGCTGACTGCTTACAATGCTAGCTTTGGAAAACAGGGTTAAGTAGCTGGCTAGCTATTTATTTTCATGAAGTGAAGTTCAATTTCAA
The DNA here is from genome assembly GCF_045791955.1 of Oncorhynchus clarkii lewisi. Lineage (NCBI taxonomy): Eukaryota > Metazoa > Chordata > Actinopteri > Salmoniformes > Salmonidae > Oncorhynchus > Oncorhynchus clarkii. Next base: position 69,417,663 of record NC_092166.1, read on the forward strand.
TAGGCGAACAACAAGTTGCAAACTAGCTAATACTTACTCACAAGGATTCCTAAATCATTGCTAAGAATAATGAAAATGACTGCAGTTTCTACTGGTCATTGTTTTCAGGCTGATTGTATTGGTGCTAGCTGGGTTTCAAGCTAAAGCTCACTACCCCAGAAGTTGCGGCCGAACAAATGATGCTTTATTACCAACGCGGTATTGTAAACATGTCGTTCGTGGCCAGTGTTTGCAGACTTTTTTTGTACAGCTTCGACAGTGCTACTCTATCTTTTTTGACACGCAAAGACCCAAACAGCGTTCCATAGTATGTATGTTGTGAAGCTAATAGCAGTGGCGCTATTACTATGTAACTCCGGTAGAGCAACATCTGAAAAAGAGCTCACTTGGTAGTGTGTACCGGTGCTCGACCAGTCGGCGAAAGCCAACATCACCCACGACAGAGAACGTTTGATTGTCAAGGGCAATGAATACCATTATCTTGTCTTTAATAGATTTCGCCTTTCAGTTGTCTCGCTGGATTTTTTTTACTCTTTCAAATGACTGCTAGACTTGTTTGACTGCTCGATCCACACAGCATTGTGGGCTAGGTTATGAATGCTGTGTTGCACGTGTAGGGCAAAATTTTACCTGGTGTCATTACGTCATGTACATTCGTTATATAGGTATGCACGGCAGCTTTGACATCGGTTTTTAACATCGCCGTTACACTAGACATTGGGCCGATACCGATGTTGGCATTTTCAGCTAATATCGGCCAATTCCGATATGTTTACCGATATATCGTGCATCCCTAATAAAAGCAAAGCTTGATTTAATTTAATAAATAAAAAAATATCACAAAAAAGGTAGTGTAATGGGATGTCCAATACTTTACCTTGTGTGAGGTAAAAATCACATTGTTGTGAAAGCACCTCCTCTAAGAGTATGAATTAGGCTGTTTGAGAAGGTTTGAATACTAAGCAACCTGCCTACACATAGTTTGAAGAACAATACCAACATAGCAACTGTAGTAGATCAAAGCTGTGTGCTAGAAAACCTTGGTAGAGTATGGGTGGAATAAGCATTGTGGCGCTCCTGAATACCCTTTTTAAGCTTCAGACAAATGCCTCCACCCATTTAAACAGTTTGTTTTTAATAGAAAGAAAGAAAGAGATGCAGAGACAGACAGACAGAGATGCAGAGACAGACAGACAGACAGACAGACAGACAGACAGACAGACAGACAGACAGACAGACAGACAGACAGACAGACAGACAGACAGACAGACAGACAGGGAGATGCAGAGACAGAAAGAGATGCAGAGACAGACAGACAGACAGACAGACAGGCAGGCAAGCAGACAGACAGAGATGCAGACAGACAGGCAGAGATGCAGACAGACAGGCAGGCAGGCAGGCAGGCAGACAGAGATGCAAAGAGGCATACAGACAGACAGCCAGAAAGAGATGCAGAGACAGACAGAGATGCAGAGACAGACAGACAGACAGACAGACAGACAGACAGACAGACAGACATAGAGATGCAGAGAGAGACAGGCAGAGACAGAAAGAGATGCAGAGACAGACAGACAGACAGGCAGGCAAGCAGACAGACAGACAGAGATGCAGGCAGGCAGACAGGCAGGCAGAGACAGGCAGAGACAGACAGACAGACAGACAGACAGACAGACAGACAGACAAAGAGATGCAGAGACAGACAGGCAGACAGAGACAGAAAGAGATGCAGAGACAGACAGACAGACAGACAAGCATATACCCTGTTTCTCAAACTCCTGGTACAGGTTGAGGCTGGTGATGCTGGGTCCGGTGAAGATGATGCTGTTGCGGCCTGAGAGGTTCTGACACAGCTGTTTGGCCACCATACTGTGGAGCTGAGGCTTGATCTTCAGGGTGGCCAATCCATCAGGACCCTGGCCCTCCTTTAGATGCACATAGATCTGGAAGAGAGATACAGACAGTCAAAACCACGATAATGTCATACACTGACATATCGAAATCAATACATACATTACCTCAGGAATGATCTGTGTAGCAGCTATTATTCCAAGTGTTCCAATTAGCGACCTTGATGTGGCTCCTACAATCTGAATCACTGGCCTGGCTTAGCTCCATTGATTACAATTTACATGTAAATATTACTCTGATCAGACAAATTGATTGATACACTAGTTATCATCACACAATGTAATTTATCATTTACACTATGAACCCTGTTGTTTAGTAATAGATGAGACATTAACAGTCGTTGTCTTGCAAATTACAAATGAAAAATACATAATAGATGAATTATTCTTCCCACCAACCGGAACGGGCGTGCATATCCATTAATTCTCATGCCTTCCTGGGTCTGTTTGAGGCTTGGGGCAGCAGTCATTTGGTTATACACCCACCAAGAGCAGAGAGCAATTATACTAAGTGGACTGGCACTTTATTTTCCAAGCAGTGACTGGGCATTGCACTAATGGAATCCCATTGATTCACTCTATAACTTTTCCCTTTGTTTTCTCTCTTCTCCCTATGGCACATTTCTGCCATAAAAGAAGACAATTCAGAGCCAAAAGAAACCGATCGGCTTGTAAAAGCTTAACTCCTGGGAAACAACAACAGAACATTGGGTCTGGAGACTGATTGAGGCACTGGGATGGTCCTATATCAGTCATCCAATCACACAGTTTGCCTGGATCTCTCAGCTGTCTGAGTGAGTGGGAAGGGCATGGTCTGATTGCACTAGTCCTGTCGTATTCTAGAGTCTAGACGAATGGCAGGCAGTCTTGTGCAATTCCCGGTGAGGTTGCACAGGGGGTAATTGAAGGTGCACAGTCTGTCACAAAGTTGGCAAAGCACTAGCTCCCAGATATAAGAGTATAAATCCAAGAGGTTACAGTAAAGTCCCTCCCCTCATTTTTTTCTCCACTGCTCTCACCATCTCCCTTTGTCTCATTTACATAAACATACACACACTGTACCTGACAGATGAAGCCAGTGGATGTGCATTGGCGGACCCACAGACTGAATTTCCTCTTCCTCCTCTTCCTCAGCTCTCTCTCCGTACAGGTGGTGATGAACACCGGGTCCTCATCAATCAGAGGCTCATGGAGCACCTATGGAACAGTGGGAATATACAGTTCATATTCAAAGGACAGAGACGCATTCAGCCAAGAGCAGGTATATAACCAGGGATGGCACCATGGCAGCGGTTTCTGACTGAGTGTACTGTATAAGATGCATGTGTGTGGACTACAGACTAAGGCTAAGTAGCATCTTATCACAAAAATGTAGGATATCAAAGTGGATGGAGGACCCAGGCATGCGTTGCCATAGTGATTTCCCAACGGGACCAAGGAGACACAACGAGGCACAGGTGGTGTTTGTTTAGCCCAGAGCAGAACAGGCAAACCAATACTGTATATATACTGCCTGCTACCTCTCTGTTAATTAACTCACACCTACCACTGGGGAGCCACACAGACACACCGCCTGACTGAGAAGAAGTACCTAAAATATCTGCTCGGTCTGCAGGAAAGCCAGAACTCATGAGGGAGCAGGGATTTCAGACCTGCAACATAAGTGAGTGTGTGTATCAGATAGAGCACTGTAGATAAGGTGTGATGGGGTTGTTCCAGGTTGATTTTCACCCCTATCGATTTGTTGTGATGATACAACAGAAACACCTGGCTTCTTTACAGGAAGTCAAAGAAGTCTCTGTATCTTTTTTACAACGTTGACAAGAGGAGTTTGAGACAATTATTCAGTTGGAAACAAACAGCAACTGTTCATAGCTATCCACAGGTCTCCTGAAAATCCGAAAAAATGATTCACAAAAGGATTTCTAAAATAATTCACAGTTATTCCTGCATGGGTGAAGTCAGTGATAGGTGAACACATTCTGTTTAAATGTGTGTTGCCTGACTTTTCCCTGCTGCCTGGCTATAGACCTGTCCTTCATAACCTTCTACTAAGTGCTCTACTGGTAAATTACAACCATCTGTTATGCTCTATTGGTCTTTGGCCTGTGGGGGCTGGATGTCTATCAAACCCATTTCTCAACACCAATGACTTAATCGCAGTGGAAGCCATGATACAGATGAATTCTATCAGTCTTCTCTCTCTGTCTCTTGCTGACAGCTACTGCATTAGCTAAGATCAGTGGCAGTTTGACAACCATTACCTGAGGGAAATACAGTGTCTGAGAAGATAGCGATGGAAACAAAAAAAGGTACACCTATTTCCCAGACCTTCTTAATTTGCTAGATCTCTAAACAGAGTTGTTTGTGTTGTCTACGTTAATGAGTGAGAAAAGAAAAAAATGTACAGCTAGCTAAGCAGAATTGTTAATGCCACAAAGCTCAGCAATTTTAAATGTATCTTCCAAAGAACCCCTGCTATGCCAGAGATGCACCGGAAGGCACTATCCTCTTTGACATGCACCGTTCCTTCCATCTTAAAAGTAGAAACTTCACTTATAAAGGCTTTTGTTATGCTTATTATACAGATGTAGGATCTTCATTTGATCACCCTTTTGCAGGAGAACTTTCCTACAATGCAGGAAATATAAAACGTGTAGTGTATGAGGTTTAAAAAGATTTCTGAAGTTTGTCATTTCCACTTTGAAATTTCAGACTAGATTGTTACCTTACGAAAAATGTAACAACCCCTACAAAAATGTCCATTAATTATAATCCACATACTAAATAACATTTCCTGTTGCTGCAGAATTCATTTTCTGCTGTAGCAAACCGGCTCAAAATAAGATCCTACTGTAAATTTGTTAAAGGCAGAAGCTGAAGAAGGTAGGCTTCACAGACAGAAAAAAACAGTACATGGAACATTTTGGGTAGACAATTTTTCTTCACCACAGCCAGGGAAAATGCATTCATTTTTCAGACAGGACATCCACCACTAGTCTGTGCTGATCAGAGTCCCTGGCAGAGGCAGCCCAATCAAAGACATGTTAGCAGCACATCCCACTGTGGAGCTATGGAGGGTATGTTTTTCGTCATACCTTCACAGCTACTGGACTAGATGGTACTGGGCAGTAAGTGAAGATAATAAGAAAATGAATGTCTGGGTGAAAGTATTTGCATTGGCAAATGATAAAGGTTTTGTACAGTGCCCGTTGGATTGTACACACACAGAGAGAGAGAGAAACACCCTTATCTGAGCTGAGATACTGAGGCTGTCATCAGTGCTGTGCTGTGTCCAGACTCCAGCCTTGGGGGCCCTGACCTCTAGGACAGAGGCTGTGGTGTGAAGGTGCATTCCCAATCCCTCAGCTCTGACTGTGTGAGTCTGCCTCATTTCCATTTAAACTCCTGGGAGTGAAGCAGAGCAGAGGGGAAGGGAAATGCCCTCTCAGAACTCCTCTCCTGTCAGCTTCGGGAGGTAGCAGTGCCCTGCTTTGATCCACCAAGTCTGACAGGGAATTTACATGCAACGCGCAATGCCTGATCACCAGGGAGCACGCTGAGGAAAACTGTCAGCCTCCTGTACACTGTGTATATAGCTGAGAATACACTACTTCTTGACTGACACATTGGGTGCATCCCAGAGTTATTCTCAGATACAAGTGTTGGGGCCGGGACGATACCAGTATCACGATACTCAAGGCAAGGAAACAAAACACAAAGCAGATTTTACTTCTTTAGGAGAACAGCCCTAATGTTGGAAACAAACATCATTATGCTGTCATCCAGAGTTAAATTTATTTATTTTCCAAGCTATAGCATATTTTACATACAGCGGGTTTTTAACCTTTCTGGTGCAGGCGTTCTGCTAGTGACCCACCTCGACAACATCCGGTGAAATTGCAGAGCGTGAAATTCAAATTACAGAAATATAAATATTTAACATTCATGAAAATACAAGTGTAATACATCAAAATAAATGTTAACTTCTTGTTAATCCAGCCTCTGTCTTAGATTTCAAAAATACTTTATGGCGAAAGCACACCATGCGATTATCTGAGGACAGAACTCTGCATACAAAAGCATGAAAAAAAAATTTCAACCAGGCAGGTGCGCCACGAAAGTCAGAAATAGCGATATAATAAAAGCCCTACCTTTGAAGATCTTCTACTCCAAAAGGTCCTAGTTACATCACAAATGATCCTTTTGTTCGATAAAGTCCTTCTTTATAACACCAAAAACTCAGTTTAGCTGGCGCGCTTCATTCAATAATCAACGGTTTCCCTCCTTCAAAATGCATACAAAATTAATCCCAAACGTTACCAATTAACTTCTCCAAACAACGTTTATAATAGATTATAAACGTTGTTAAAAACCTCAGCTACCCTAATACGTAAATAAATTCTAACATTTATGACGGAGAATCGTTATTGTCTTTACCAGAGATAAACAACAAAGAACGCGCTCTCATCCACACGCATGAAAACACTACAGCCAAAATGGGAGCCACTTAGAAAAACTACAAATTCTAGCTAATTTTTCAAAAAACAAGTCTTAAACTCTTTCTAAAGACTGTTGACATCTAGTGGAAGCCCTAGGTACTGCAATCTGGGAGGATTTTGCCTCATAATAAACATGACAGTCATTGAAAACAGTGGTATGCTGAAAAAATATTAATTTTGGGATGGTTTGTCCTCTGGGTTTTGACCGGCCATATCAGTTCTGTTATACTCACAGACATTATTTTAACAGTTTTAGAAACTTGAGTGTTTTTTTATCCAAATCTACCAATTATATGCATATCCTAGCTGACAGGCAGTTTACTTTGGGCACGCTTTTCATCCGGATGTCAAAATACTGCCCCCTAGCCCAAAGAGGTTAAAGAGCGAATGAATGCACTGATTCAACCTGTTTCTCTGTTGCTCATTAAGAAAAACTAGATATCAGTCTTGGGGATGTGGTTCGATGTGGCAGTTATTGATGTTTGTCCCCCATGGGATACCATAGGAACAAAGCCAGTATTACTTCCACAAAATACTCAGAATGAATCTAAGATACACTCTATATGCACAAAAGTATGGACACCGCTTCAAATGAGTGGATTGGGCTATTTCAGCCACACCTGTTGCGGACAGGTGTATACAATGGAGCACACAGCCATGCAATCGCCATAGACAAACATTGTCAGTAGAATGGCCTTACTGAAGAGCTTACTGACTTTCAGCGTGGCACTGTCATAGGATGCCACCTCTCCAACAACGGTTTGTCAAATTTCTGCCCTGCTAGAGCTGCCTCGGTCAACTGTAAATGCTGTTATTGTGAAGTGGAAACGTCTAGGAGCAACAATGGCTCAGCCGCAAAGTGGAAGGCCACACAAGCTCACAGAACAGGACCGCAGAGTACTGAAGCGTAGAGCGTAAAAATAGTCTGTCCTTGGGTTGCAACACTCACTACCGAGTTCCAAACTGCCTCTGGAAGCAACGTCAGCACAAGAACTGTTCGTCGAGAGCTTCATGAAATGGGTTTCCATGGCTGAGCAGCTGCACACAAGCCTAAGATCACCATGCACAATGCCACGCGTTGGATGGAGTGGTGTAAAGCTCGCCACCATTGGACTCTGGAGCAGTGGAAAATAATTTTCTGGAGTGATGAATCCCGCTTCACCATCTGCCAGTCCGACAGACAAATCTGGGTTTGGCGGATGCCAGGAGAATGCTACTTGCCCCAATGCATAGTGCCAACTGTAATTTTTGGTGGAGGAGAAATAATGGTCTGGGGTTGTTTTTCATGGTTCGGGCTAGGCCCTTTAGTTCCAGTGAAGGGAAATCTTAACGTTACAGCATACAATGATATTCTAGACCATTCTGTGTTACCACAAAGTCGGAAGCAGTTTGGGGAAGGCCCTTTCCTGTTTCAGCATGACAATGCCCCATGCACAAAGCAAGGTCCATACAGAAATTGTTTGTCGAAATCGGTGTGGAAGATCTTGATTGGACAGAGCTCTGACCTAAATCCCATCGAACTCCTTCGGGATGAATTAGAACGCCGACTTCAACTTCTAATCGGCCAACATCAGTGCCCAACCTCACTAATACTCATGGCGGAATGGAAGCGTTTTCTATCAGAGAAGTTGTTTATTGCTCTTAGTTGAGCTTTCAAAGGACCACAGAGTTTGGTCTGCTTTGTGTTTTAATTTTGGCATGGAAAAAAAATATTGCGATACTGGTATCATCACAGCCCTAACAAGTGTTATACAATTTATACAATTTGATTGGGCATTTGCATTCCTTCTTATGTCTTTACTAAAATGTAATATTGGTTGTCATATTGGGAAAGTCAGTTGTACAACTGAATGCATTCAACTGAAATGTGTCTTCCGCATTTAACCCAACCCCTCGGAATCAGAGAGGTGCGGGGGACTGCCTTAACCGACCTCCACGTCTTCGGCGTCCGGGGAACAGTGGGTTAACTGCCTTGCTCAGGGGCAGAACGACAGATATTTTTTACCTTGTCAGCTCAGGGATTCAATCCAGATCCCTTTTGGTTACTGGCCCAACGCTCTAACCACTAGGCTACCTGCCACCCCATGATTTATATTGGTTGTTATATGGGTTGTTAATTTGATTGTCATATTGGTTGTTATATTGGGATGTCTGTGTCAAAGCGAGTAACTTAAAACTGAAGTAGAACAGAGGACAGGTATAAGAAATCCCTGCCATGGCCTGACACAGTGGCAATCACATGTAATTATTTCTGTAAGGTCAACAAAATTTCAACTTCGTATCCTCCCAGCCCACTTCTTCCTCCCAGCCCACTTCTTCCTGGCACAGAAACACAGACAGGTTGTCCTCCTTTCAGAAAAGTTCACATTGCCAAGGTTCTGAAAGAGATGGTGGAATCTTCATGGGAGGTTGCAAATTGCCTCATGTCAATCAATTTAAAATGCAGCAAGGATATTCAGTGTGCATTGGCTTGTTTCTGAACTTAATCTGAATCAATCCCTCTTGATTAGACAACCCAAATACATGTTATTCAGCTGCTGCCAGATGTGAGATTAACATTTGAATAGAGTTTAATTAGACAGAAAACAAGTTTACTCTTCACAGAACACTGCTTTGGAAGCTGAATATTAACTGTGAGTCTGTTCTAAACTAGGACAAACATGGACACAATGTCCTATTGTTCCAGGAATGTTTGTCCAAAAGACAACCTACCTATCTGAAGAACCCTGTGTTGTATTTTGAGTCTGTTCTAAATGTACCCAGAGCTGGGTACACCAAGCTGTAATATCCTGTGTCTGTTTGTGTTGTAAATATTTACAGTGCAGGATACTGAACTGTAATATACAATAACTGATGTGTATTATCTAAAAGGTGATCTAAAAGGTGTTATGATCTAAAATGGTTAATTTAACTCTATATAATGTAACTGTCATCTGCAGGTGTTGCAACCGGTTCAGGGAACAGAACTGAATACTGGAAAATAACAAACCTTTTTCAAGGAACAGAATCAGAACCGGGAACAAAAGTGATTCATTCTGTTCTGGAACAGAACCATTATTTTAAAAGCATGAGAACTGCTTAATAACATTATTTTATGTTCCAGGCATTTTTTTCTAGTCCCACAAAAAAACACCAACAAAACACCTATGCAAAGCCCTCACTCTGTCACTCAGAAAAATATTCCAGTGTCTTCCGGAATGCTGAAAATCTTTGCTAGTGTGTGTACATATTTAGGCTACATGCCCCTCCCCTACTGTACTGACGTTACAAGTGTAATTCAGAAGATAGGGAGAGATTAATTAGCTTGAGAACAATGGATTCATTTTCAATGCTAGTTAAAGATACTATAGGCCTAGTTATCACATTTCACGTTGAATTTATTAACTACAAAAAGTAAGATGTGTTTTTAATTCTGGTGCCCCTCTGCACACACAAGCTTGTTAGCTAGCTCCAGCTTGTTAGCTAGCTAGCTCAAAGGACATTCAAAGTTCCTCCCTAGAAGCCGCTCCTCCTAGGTATAATTCTGTGGTCCTAATTCAGATAATGCATGTCATAACAAGATGCCCAGCGACTCCTCCTCAACCCACTCTTGCACTCTCCCCACCCGCAACATTTCAGTCACATCTTGCGCCATAGGCTACACTTGTCTGCCCATCACACATGTAAACAACTATCTTGCCTCCTCGATCCACACTGATTGGTGAAGTAAATGAATGAGCTAACTATAAAAAAAATGGTGTATTTCACAGGTTAAAAAAGGAACTATATAAATCATACCTTTTTTTGGTTCGACCGGTTCAGAACATTATTCTGCTGGTCGTAACAGTGTAACAGATCAAAAGAAATTGGGGAAAATAAATATTTTTGGTTCCAACCCCTAGTCATCTGTATTAAACGTGTCCAAAGCTAAACAGTTCACACAGCAGCCCAGCGCCATACCTGAGTCTGAGAGGGGCGGAAGGTGCTGCAGCCGAACGACTGCTGCAGTGAGTCCAGGAAGGGCTGGATCTTGTAGAGGCCATGGCTGCTGTGGCTGGAGCGGAAGGCCACGATATGGAAGTACTTGAGGATCTTCTCAAAGCGCGCCTGGCTCATCTTGAGTGCAATGCTGCGGTTGCTGAAGAAGCCGCTGCTCCAGATACTGAGCACTGACTCACAGCGGTGAACGCTGGTGGAAGTCACGAAGCCCAGGAAGGCCTTCATCTCGGCCGCCGTCACGTTCCGCCAGCCCTCGTCGCTGCCGAAGCGCTCCTGGTACTTCTTGGCGTACATGTTGGTCTGCGTCACCATGTTTTGGATGGCGTTGTCGGGCACAAAGAGCTGGAAGAAGTCCATGCAAGTGGCTGTGGCTGGCATTCTCTGGATAGGGCCTGGTGACAAGGAGAGAGACAGAGAGACACGGATGATGGAGCTGCAGTCAAAGCATCACTCGCCCACTTCAAAACCTGCCTCAGATTGTTATTTTCATTTGACAGCATCAAATCACACATTACTTGTAAATTGAGTCTTACTTTTACAGTACTTTGACAGTATGGAGCTCTTTTGTGCATAGTTATTTTGTACTCTAAAAAAGCAAAACGCGTAGGCCTGCATATGAACCAACATTTCTTTCCAGTCTTTGTGATTTGGATTGTAGGTCACTGTCAACCCTAGGGCTGCAATCAACTTCTATTCAACATGACAGTAACCATAATGTCATCGAAACAAGAATACCGCTTTTTGGGCTTGAAGAAATGGTTCATTAATATAATATGTTACAACACTATCGTGGATGAAAACAGCCATTGTCTTGTCTCGAACATGTCAGATGAAACACAATTAATTCCTGCTTATGCAAGCCGACAGCTATAACCTTGTTTAGGTCAAGCCCACTCATCGACATTGACATACTAGTTTCCATGCATGTTAATCAAGTCAAGGCCAACTTGGTGACTGAAAATCTTACCTTCTCATTTAACTAAATTGGCAATGTGTAAGATTAAACACCTCGGGTAAGGCGGTCCTCCCTTAAGACTGACTTAGACAGTCTTCCAGACAGTGAACTCTAGCATTTAGAGCCAATTAATAGAGAATTGACAGGCGTGACTCTCTTTCAATTAAAAGCTGATGATCCATAAGGTGTAATAAAATGATCAGCTGTTATTCGTGTGAGAGAGAGTCAGACCTATTTTTCTTGGCACACTTGTAGCAAGCACATTTACTGGAGTGAGAAAATGTCTCTAAACAGCAGTCTAAATTCAGGCCCAATTAACCACGTAAGGAAGACTGTTTGGGTTAGACCATTTCTAAAAAGCTATTTAGCTAAAAGGAAGATTCTCATGTCCTCTCTAATGTCTCTAAGAGATAAGGAAAATGTTGGGTCTTAAAAAGGAGCTAAATTAACTAGTTTCGTTTGCTGAATAAATACAGTAGATTTTTACATTACTGCTCTTGCACTGAATGTACAGGCCAGGTTGACCGTGCTACAAGTTGTTACATTTAGGCACTTAGTCCTGTATAGTTTGTAACTATTGTAGTTCACCAATTCCTCAAACCCAGCCTGTGAGAGAGAGATACATCTAAGTAGGCTTCAGGCCAAAGGGTGTCTCACACTGCAGAAATTGTTTCAAAAACCACTAATGTAATCCAGTAGACTTTCAAACTTAATAACAAAGCATGACTGCCTTAGATGCAGGGATTTCCAAAGACAGAGTCATACAGGTTTCCACATAAGCAATACAGTAAACAAAAGTAATATCAAAAATACTATGCATAATAAATATTTTATGGAATAGAATTGTTTTATTCCCTTGATTAAGAATTCCATCCTGAGAAGAGTTTTCCAACATTTTCAGCAGACTACGATAAATTATTTATATCCCACACCATGAACTGATAGCATAGGATTAAGGATTTTAAGAAGTCTTCTGCTACTGAAGACATCAGTAAGAGGAGCCTCAAAAGCATTCACTAACCACTGCATATACTACTCTCCCATAATCCTGCCTTTATAGCTCATATTTAAACTAGGATGTAAGGTATTCTGTCAGGCAACAAACAACCACATGGGAGAGTTCCACATAAATATATAATGGTACATATTCTGTAAGAGATACACTTTTATTAGGATTGATTAATCATTCAGATTGAAAAGATTACTGTGTTGGCTGTGTTTACCACAAAAGTAACCCACCGGGCACACACTGGTTGAATCAACACTGTTTCCACATCCTTTCAACAAAATTACGTTGAACCAACGTGGAATAGAAGTTGAATTGACATCTGTGCCAAGTGGGAAGACACTGATTCTGCAGCTACAGTAATGTACACACTAAATGCAGGGGGTTGGTATTCAGATTATGTAGGTTTTGAAATCAAATGTCAGTCTTTCAGGCACGGAAACAGACTTGCACCTTTTTGACATGAATAGGTCTGAAATGACTGAAAAACCTGCGGTACAGTGTTTATAATAGGAACATATTGTAGATAACGTATGTGACATTCAATAAAGTGAAATAGAGCTGGATTGATTATAAAGCCTTTCTATCATAAATATTTGACATAATATATTGGTATACATTATACTGTAATAAAATATACTGTAACATACTGTAATCCATGGGGGGGGGGGGGGGGGGGGTTGTCCTAATGTGCATACGCATCACCGCTGCGATTTTACTAGGATAATGATGTAAACCAATAGGATGACATTATAGACCTATGGACAGACATACTAAGTACTCCCTATCCCTGTTATAGCTGTGTGATTTTCATAATGGACTAAATATCAATCATACAGACTCAATTTCTCATTTTGCCTATGAAAACTGCATGTTGTGCAGACATTTTTTAAAGGTTTTATTTATGTATGTAGGAGTAATGTTCCCATATTTACTCTGTCAGCAGAGTCAAACCCACATCTCAAGCTCCACATGAACATGTTGTTTCTCTAGTGGGACCTTGCACTGGATATCCTTGTCCTCAGTGAGCACCCGCTTACTGCATCCAAACCTTCAGTTGAGTTAACCTTACCACAGAACCACAGAACCACAGAACCACCTCATGTTCATCTTTCCTGGCCACATCAGCCCTGTGTCCTGCCTATTTGCTCATCTACTAATGGGTTTGATGCAGTCAAGCTTTTACTGCTCATTCGATACACCTGCCAGCACTCCCATTTGTGTCAAAAGTCTCAAATAACTTATAGGAAAATACCTAGTCCATTGCACAAATGAACGCAATCAATCGAAATGTGTCTTCCTCATTTAACCCAACCCCTCTGAATTAGAGGTGCGGGGAGCTGCATTAATTGATGTGCATGTCATCGGTGCCTGGGGAGTAGGTGTTGTTGGGGGGTTAACTGCCTTGCTCAAGGGCAGAACGGCAGAATGTTCCACCTTGCCAGCTTGAGAATTCGAACCAGCGACCTTTTGGTTACTGGCCCAATGCTATTGGTGGTGAGTGTGAGAAAACAAACGAGGCTCTAGTGGAGAATGCGACAGCCACACATACTGTAGTGTAGACTATAAAGTACAAAGACTTCTGTATGCTGAAGTGATTCCCAAAGCAATGCCTTGTGCCTGAAATGCATTGGCTAACACTACCACCTGTCACTGCCTGTGTTGATGCCCATACCAAAGCCTACAGGCAGATGGCATGATTTTCTCTCACATCGTGACAGTGGCACAATGCACCCCCAGACCACCATTTATCGAGAGGGGGGCATTTATTTGGAAGTCACATTTGGTCTCAGTGACAGAGCTTTCAAATGATGAAGGCAGGAACCTCAACCTACACTTGTTGTGTGATACATCCATAATGCTATTTTTTACTTCTATATGACTGATAATCATCTGTAATACAGTACATCGACAATTTTACAGGACATTTGTAAGGATAAGAATATTACATATTTGGTTAGGTTGTTGCTGGTACTAGTATGGTTTACCCCTTTAAGCATGACATGCAACTGCTCAGTATTCCTTTACAATGGCAGCTGGTCCAAAATATGCATTGGCATACTACAATGCCTTAGTTGGCAAATACATGTGGCCGAACTGGCAAAGATGTTGCACAATGTTATTTGTGTCTGGAGAGAGTGAAGAGAGAGCAGAGAGAGAGGCAGAGAGAGCGGAGAGGGCAGAGAGAGCTAGAGCCAGAGGGAGAGAGCGAGAGCCAGAGAGAGAGAGATAGCCAGAAAGAGAGAGAGAAAGGCAGAGAGAGAGGCAGAGAGTGCTCAAACATGTGTTCTGTGCCAATATTGTCTTTAATTCACTTAGGCTTCTCTGCAACATGTCCTCTATGCCCATTTCCATTTCCTGAGCTACTCACTGTTAACTCATTGTCCTGTGTCTCCACCACATTCCCAGACTGCCACTTCACTGTTTCTAAGATTCTGACCAATCATATAAGCCACAATTCTCCAAGCAATTCATCCATATTGTGTCATGATCCTTTATTAAAAGGAAACTTTGTCTTTTTTTCCTCTCTCACTCTCTGGGCCTGCTGTTCAATCAGGACCTACAATCATAGGCTACTCATTAGATGGACACGCACGCTCACGAGATAGAGAATCCCCCCCCCCCCCCCCCCCCCCCCACACACACACACACACACACACACACACACACGATGGAGATAATGACCTTAACCTATTAATTCAAGCCAGGCTTTATTCTTGAAATGACATACCATATGTGTCGTTGTAGGGGGCCACCGTGATATCTTGCAGTGTGTCGCTCCATCCATCCTCCTCTGCTTGAGTCGTTGAGATAGACCCGGGTGGACCTCCGTTTTGACAATTCCCAGTCTCACCTGCCCTCTGATCATCCCCGGCCTCCAAGCAACAGTTATCCGAATTCGAGTCACCCGAAGTGCTGTAAAAGGGATTGTCGCTACTGTCATCTCCCGATTCCCCAAAAACATCATCTGAAATCTGCAAGCTCTCGTAGCGTGAGCGGGCCGCCTCCAGGACAGACAGCGCCTTCATTCCACATTCCGCCATCGCTCGTCGATGCACTGGGTAGCTTACCACACCGCACAATATTCGGCATGCAACTATACTGGGAAAAACCCGTGCCACACACACCTACCCACGGGAGATGACAGTCCACTCCCCACTGTGCGCGTTTGATAATTATGCTAGGCCTACTGCAGACTTGACTTGTGATGCGATAACTTCGGCTCTCCCCTTTCTTCAAAGCATCGACCGGAGGGGAGCTGTCCTCATCAAGGCTACTGAAGTTCCCCTCCGCGCTGCGCACAGAGACCGAAATAATCAATATTTATCACTCTCTGCGCATCCTGGTTGGGCCAGCAATTTCGTTGGTGGCTCGTACTGTGTAGAGACCTCACAGAATACGCGGTATCTACATGTCAGCTGACCTGGTTGCTCTCCTGTACTGGCCAATAGCGTTGTTATCTCACTGTAACGTCAAATCTTACGGTATTAAAGCAGAATTGTGTTCTGATGCTGTTAGAACCCCATAAATTGATTTTTTGCTTATGATGTGAATATAAAATACATGTATGATTATTCAATGACATTGCAATAACAGGAACTATTTAAAGTCATTTTTGAAAATATTGAATGATATCCTGTGAAAAAGAGAGCAACAGCAGGTCAGGATTTGTATGATAAAATCTGTTTCTAAGACCACCATGCTTAGAATAAAACAAACAACGTTCCCCTTGGCGCCCTGTGGGGGTGCAATAGACGGGGTCGCCCCAGTCATCTTACTTGTTGGTATGGTACCAAAGATTTTTATAACTAACCCAAGATAGCAAATGAATCATAGTGTGCAGAACACGCAAGGAGGTTGCCAGAGCCAAGCACGAGCTAGCGACAGCCTATTGGCGCGTTCTACAATTAGTTGTATATTTTCTTTGAAGTGCGCGTGTGCAATAACTCAATTTGCCCTTGCACTCCTAAACTACTAATTTAAAAAAAAAACTTTGGCACAGGTTAAAGTCTACAAAACGTAGCCCACTCTGTAACAGATACTAGTTTTGGAAAAATAAAACTGCATTGAGATCAAATGTTTCATAAATGAGAAAAATCTTCTCCCAATGCTGGCCAATGGACTTCCTCTCATCACCATATTTGGTAGTGAGTGGAAACACCAACCGGATGCTTCACATTATACATCCGGTGAAATATCTGTCTCATTGTTCTATCTGTGGTGGTACATTGCCATGTTTGCGGAAGTATAATTTCAGTATTTTTCCCCTCTTCAGAAATGATTTAGCAACCTTTTTTTTACTTTATATTATAACTACATGTCCAGCCTTTATCGATTTCAAGGATAGTACGAAAGAAAAATGAATCTGCCAAAGGGGCCGGATTCTCTCTGTTTCGACAAGGACGTGTTTATGAAGGTAGTTAGCTAACAGTAGCTAAGATAATGTCACTTTTCCAAGCTAACGTTAGCTTGTATTGCCATAGGTCAGCTAACAGTGATCAGCCAAACTGGCTTCATTCCATGTTATCACATCTTGAAAAGACACTAATTATATACGCCTAAATTTGTCTCCTCGTATTTAGCTATCTACTTTCTTCATCAAACTGTTAATGCCCGATTTAGAAATGGCAAGCATCTATCAAGTTAGTTTCTGCTGGACAGATTTTGCATAAGAATTGGCTAGCTAACGTTAACTACATGATCAATCATGATACATGTTTTCTTCTTCATATTCTGTTGCATTCAGGATGACTTCGACGTGGATCAGTTTGTTGCTGATTGCAGAAAGCATGTCCAGCTGGAGGAGATGCGCGAGGACCTTGAGATGTATTACAAACTGCTCAAAACAGCCATGGTGGAGCTCATCAACAAAGACTATGCAGACTTTGTCAACCTCTCCACCAATCTGGTAGGTTCCTATGGCTGTCAGGTCCAAGATGCTGCAGTGTCCCCCACCCATAAGTGGCATTAATGAACGTTACAACCATGCATTTGTAGCCAAATAACAAGTTGGCAATCCTATTTTATAATGATGTCACTTGAAAGAAACTGGGAGCATCAGCAGAATCTGCTCAGTATGGATGTAGCAATCTAAATGGGTGTGATGATGAGATGCCTGTTTGTTCTTTCAAACAGTTGCTCCAGCTAAGATCAGGACTTTTAAATGTAAATTAGGCCTAATAACTACAGTAGTAGTTAGAGAATAATGGGCATACTTGATGTATCATCTATTTAGGTTGGAATGGACAAAGCCCTGAACCAGCTATCAGTGCCACTGGGTCAGTTGCAGGAAGAGGTACTGGTATGTGCTCTGTTTGACTCTTTTTTTCATATTATGATACATTGATTTCACCTTCATTGCTGTTGACTTGGTCACACACTTTGTCCTATTTATATATGTTGTATCTTTCTCCCTTAATTTTTTTCAGAGCTTGAGAACATCTGTAAGTGAGGTGATCCAAGCCATTGACAACCAGCTATCAAAGCAAGATGACTTGCAAAACAAAAAGGTTTGTTAACCTGGATTTATACACTACATGACCAAAAGTATGCGTTTGACCTCTGGGTTTTATGGGTATTATGACTCATAACGTGGCACTCTCAAGGTTATACACTACAGGACGCAAAGTATATGGACACCTGCGTGTCGGACATCTCATTCCAAAATCATGGGCATTAATATGTATTTGGTCCCCCCTTTGCTGCTATAACAGCCTCCATTCTTCTGGGAAGGTGTTCCGCTAGATGTTGGAACATTGCTGCAGGCACTTGCTTCCATTCAGCCACGAGCATTAGTGAGTTCGGGCACTGATGTTGGGTGATTAGGCCTGGCTCACAGTCGACATTCCAATTCATCCCAAAAGTGTTCCGTGGGTTTGAGGTCAAGGCACTGTGCAGGCCAGTCATGTTCTTCCACACCGATCTCGACAAACCATTATTATATTTTTGTTGTTGTATTTTACCCCCATTTCCTCCCCAATTTCAATCTTGTCTCATCGCTGCAACTCTCCAACGGGCTCGGGAGGCGAAGGTCAAGTCATGTCCTCAGAAACAACACCCGCCCACTTAACCCGGAAGCCAGTGTCGGAGAAAACACTGTTCACCAGACCACAGAGGTCAGCCTGCAGGCGCCGGGCCCGCCACAAGGACTCACTAGTGCGCGATGAGCCAAGTAAAGCCCCCCTGGCCAGACCCTCCCCTAACCCAGACGACGCTGGGCTTATTGTGTACCGCCCCATGGAACTCCCGATCACGGCCAGTTGTGATACAGCCCAGGATTGAACTCAAGTCTGTAGTGACCCTTCTAGAACTGCGATCTAGAAATTTGACGAATTGACTTGTTGGAGAGGTGGCATCCTATGACAGTGCCACTTTGAAAGTCACTGAGCTTTTCAGTAAGGTCATTCTACTGTCAATGTTTGTCTATGGAGATTGCATGGCTGTGTGCTCGATTTTATACACCTGACAGCAACGGGTGTGGTTGAAATAGCTGAATCCACTCATTTGAATGGTTGTCCACATACTTTTTTTAAATATAGTGTATGTCTACCATTTCAGACATTTGTGTTTCTGTAAAATACAGTATATTTGTATGTGTGTAGCTGGATGCTAGAGATGAGTCTGTTTAAACGGTCATGTTTCTAATTTTTTGTTCCCCTATACAAGATGTGTGTCACAAGACTCATCCAAGTTGTTCGATCAGTAGAGAAGATTGAAAAAATCCTACATTCTCAGAACTCAAAAGACTCAACATCTCTTGAGATAAGCAGGTATGTAAAAAAAAAAAAAAAAAAAAAAGGATTGTATCAGCTTTTTGCTGATATGACATATTATAGTCTCTACCATACGGATGCATCTAAGTTACTGATGAGGCAAGGTCACAGAAAGAAGCCATTACCCCATTTTTTTAAGTGATTCTCCAGGGATGCATGGCTCTCGACCGTGGCCTCTCCCGAGTCCGTACAGGAGTTGAAGCGATGGGACAAGACTGTAACTACCAATTGGATATCATGAAATTGGGGAGAAAAAGGCATAAAAAGTACCAAAACAAGTGATGCTCCGGAACATTTGTGTAATTTAAACCAGTAGTCTTGAAAGTGGTGCTCACTAGCCAAAACGGGTCCCCATTTTTTTTTGTGCTACTTCATTCAATTGTGTATAGATTATTTGGACGAATCGGGATTGGGCGAAGGCGGTGCGTAAACTGGTGCAGTGCCTGTGTACGGATGATAAACGTTTCCATTAGATTCCACAGCCACAAAGTCAAATTTGGCTATATCGTAAAAATTCATGAATAGCAAAATGTGCTTTTTGACCATGATAAACACGGGCTAAGTTAGTGTAAGGGAGGGGTTTGGCCGAAAGTTTTTCCATTAGCGAGGGAGGAGACTCACAATTATTAACTGCATTTCCTCCAGAAGTAAAAATAATAATAATTTGCTAACTTTTCCCAGATAATTTTACTTTTGTGTACTATGTCATCCACTTCATGTGATATGTTTACATCCTTCTTTTTTGGGCAGTTCTTGTTACGTATTCTATTCGTACAATATGTGCTTAAGATCCCCGACTGAAACTTTAATTTTGACCTTGCTTTTAATTTTTTCTGAGAATATGGCATCCAGCCAGCATTTCAGGGCCTACCCCTATCCCTGTAGCTATGTCAGCTATATTCATCATGTTATGTATTCTATATATTGGTGTATGTTTCAGTTTCTAAGTTTGCTGTTTCTTTTGCTTTGTAGTCCTCTCTTAGCTGGCCAGATTCTGGAGCGGATTGCCACAGAGTTCAACCAGCTGCAATTCCATGCTGTCCAAAGCAAGGGCATGCCCCTGCTGGACAAAGTCAGGCCTGTAAGTCCGCACCATTGCATTTCTGGGGTTGATTTTCAGTACACAAACTAGATTAAGGTTAATGGTTGAAAATGGCCGTGCCTGCCCAAGATTATTTTACTGACACTGTGTCTGTGTACGATCTGTGTTGTAGCGTATTTCCGGCATCACGTCCATGCTACAGCAGTCTTTGGAGGGGCTCCTTATACAGGGCCTCCAGACCTCCAATGTGGATATTGTGCGTCACTGCCTACGCACTTACGCCACCATCGACAAGACCAGGGACGCAGAGGCGCTGGTGGGACAAGTCCTGGTCAAGCCCTACATGGATGAGGTGAGGTTGTGTGGGAGCGGAACAGTCAGGATTAGGTCCTGTATGCTCAGTTGGTAGAGCATGGTGCTTGCAACGCCAGGAATGTGAGTTCGATTCCCGGGACCACCCATGTGTATGCACGCATGACTGTAAAGCATCTGCTAAATAGCATATAAAGAAGACAGTTTAGGGCTGGTGTCCCATATCCAGATTAAGCCTACTCCTGGACTAACAATCATGATTTTTAATGGCATTTAAGTCCAGGTGTAAACTTAATCTGGTTTCTGGGACACTCTCTTAGTGTCCAGCTCACCAATATATTTACGAAATGATGCGGAAATTGACAATTCAAGAACTTAATGTACTGTGTTCTTCTTCAGAGATGAATTCTATGCTTCCTCTACATAAACAGTACTTCACCTGACTATTTTGTTGTCAACAGGTCATCGTTGAACAGCTGGTCAAGTCCACCCCCAATGGCCTTCAAATAATGTACACCAAGCTCTTAGAGTTTGTGCCGCATCACTGTAGACTGCTGCGCGAGGTGACTGGAATGGCCATTTCAAGGTACCCGCCATAGCTGAGCTGGATGTCAATGTTCTGAAGGCATTTCTCCCGACAGATATAAGAAAGTATATGGTTTAATGGCCATAAGGCGCTACAGAGGGTAGTGCGTACAGCCAAGTACATCACTGGGCCCAAGCTTTCTGACATCCAGGACCTTTATACTAGGCGGGGTCAGAGGAAGGCCCAAAGAATTCTCCAAGACTCCAGTCACCCAAGTCATGAACTGTTTTCTCTGCTATCGCACCGGCAAGTGGTACCGGAGCGCCAAGCCTAGGTCCAAAAGGCTCCTGTACAGCTTCTAGCTCCAAGCCATAAGACTGCTGAACAATTAATCAAACGGCCACCCGGACTATTTACATTTACTTTAGTTTATTTAGTAAACATTTTCTTAACTCTATTTTAGTAAGACTGTCTAGTTGATTAATAAGGGCTTGTAAGTAAGCATTTCACAGCGCGTGTGACATACAATTTAATTTGAGTTACGTTCATAACCTATGAATTTCTTATTTGTTCTTTCTCATGTCTTTGCTTTCTGCTGTCTGTCCAGTGAAAAGGCAGACATAGTGCCTGGATACGACTTCTTGGTGAACTCCGTTTGGCCTGAAATCATCAAAGGTATCGAGGAGAGAATCCCCTCTCTCTTCAACGCGGGAAACCCTGACACCTTTTATGAGGTACATACTGTAACAACCCAATCTCGTTCTTCTGGCATCAAAGTAGTCCTATGGCGTCATATAAAACCATTAGAAGCCAGTCTCTTTGGCAGTGTTCAACAGAGCTTGGAAATACAATGGAAATAGTAATGGAAACACTGACCCTGACAAGTCCTACTCTACTAGTAGGAGAGAGTGACCAGATTCTCATTCGGTTCATGTCTGTATCTATTTTGCAGAGGTACACAATCAGCATGGACTTTGTGAGGAAGTTTGATAGGCAGTGTGGCTCCCAAGCCAGTGTGAGGAGACTGAGAGCTCACGCCTCCTATCAGAGCTTCCACAACAAGTGGAACCTACCTGTCTACTTCCAGCTCCGGTGAGTAGCTGCGTGCTCCATGACCTTTGACTTCTGTGCATCCTGTACTGACCTTCTGTGCTTGATTTTGCACCATTTAATTGTCACCTACCCTGCTGATGTCCAGTCATCAGTTTAACTTCCTGGATATTGTGCTGATATCATGTTACGCATAGAGATAAGAAGATAACAGTTACGGGTTAGAAGTAACTGTGTCCAACACAAGGCTCCTGATGAATACCCCGTCTAAGGAAATATTGATCCTCTATAGAGTCAACGTGAAGGTTGTTGGACTCTCTGTGCCTTGCACTGTTTGTCAACCAGCCTCTGCACATTTCACAATGGAAAGTCTATCATGCTGCACATGCTTCAAATTGTGTGCTTTCAATTCCATCACAGCTGCATGTTGTGTAATGGCGGTTGCTATCTGTTTTACAGTCAAGATTGTTTTAAAAATGCGCTATGTTATTTATCTTATTGTAAAGAATAATCATCCTCTTTTGCAATACCATTTCTACAAAAATGGAGATTGGAAAAATCAATTTAGAACTGTTTTGCTCAAAATAAGCAAGCTAGCTTATACGTGTTTAATAGCGATGCATTAACTTGTTGTTCCCGATCTTTGTCACAGGTACAAGGAAATTGCTGCATGTTTAGAGAATGCTATTGCTGATGGGTTAGAGGCAGCACCAGGTTAGTAGCTATACTCAACTTTCATGTATAAATGGAAAAGTTATATTTCATTACCACAAAAGGCAATATTACATGCTGGCTTTTATTACCTGCTCCCCCCTCCCCTTACACCCTTACACACTCTATTCCTCAGCGGGCAGCTGCTACCACCTGCTGGTGTCCCAGGTGCTGTGGAACAGCTTGGTCAGGTGCTGGGCGGAAAAGGTCTACCTGCCCCCGTTGTCTCACCGCTTCTGGAAGCTCACCCTGCAGCTCATCTCACGCTACTCCAAGTTCCTCACTGAGGTACAGCCTCCAACATGGGAACCCAACTTTCCTCAAACAGGGCAACCCAAAATTCCTCCAACATGGAAACCCAACCTTTCCACTACAATATTAATGCTAGTGTACATAGTGTCTATGGATTCAGTGATACCTCTATTAATCTATTTTTCAATGTAGCCTGCAGCATATGTCAGTATTCCAGTGTTTTAAAGCAGCAGGAATGAACATGTGAATACTATGAAAGGAAATGCTGGTCCTATTAAGTTGTCATGATTGGTGTTTCTGGACCCTGTCTCCTAGATGCTGACTAAATCTCCCTCCACGGAGGTCAGTAAAGACCCTGTGAGGCCCCTCCCCAGCTCTGCCTCCTCCACGTCCAGTCGCACCTCTCAGGATGATGGGGGCAGTGAGAGTGGCAGCCCAGCAACCTTATCTACCAAACAGCTGGTTTTTATAGCCTCCGATGTGGACAAACTACAGGACCAGGTAGTGATATGGACCAATCATGACCAAGATCCTGCAAAATAAGCCAATTAAGTTTTGTACTGTATTTTTTAAATTTAATTTTATTTCACCATTATTTAACCAGGTAGGCTAGTTGAGAACAAGTTCTCATTTGTAACTGCGACCTGGCCAAGATAAAGCAAAGCAGTTCGACACGTACAACAACACAGAGTTACACATGGAATAAACAAACATACAGTCAATAATACAGTAGAAATGTCTATATACAGCATGTACAAATGAGGTAGGATAAGGGAGGTAAGGCAATAAATAGGCCATGGTGGTGAAGTAATTACAATATAGCAATTAAACACTGGAATGGTAGATGTGCAGAAGATGAATGTGCAAGTAGAAAAATAATTTACACATTTCTTAATAGATGTGGTTTTTAATTTTACGAATTACTTTTAGGGGTAGGCAACATTACATAGATATGCAATTGCGTTAACCTTGTTATTTTTGCATCATTAGTTTTCTTTACCATTAAACATTTGCCTTTCTCACAGATTCCGGAACTTTCTAAGATGATTATGCAGAAACTGGAGGTCATTGGGTACAAAAACGTTGTAATTGTTGGAGGTATGTCGTCATCATCATGCTTGAAAGATTAAATGCACAAACTGATACCTTGCTCCAGACAGTGTTCAATCATGATACTTATTCCATCAGCTGTTACTGTTCTCTTACTGCAAGTCAGTTGATATAGTGCCTTTTGATTGCCTTTTTGACAAGTGTCCTTCCATGCCCTGTGTTCTCTCCCCAGAGGCCCTAGAAGACTCCAAAGCCTCCCTGTCTGGCTGCATTCCCACCCTGAACAGCAAGATGACTCAGCATTTAACTGAGAGGTGCTTTCGCTTCCTGAAGAGTGCCTCTGAGGTCCCCCGACTATACCGAAGGACCAACAAAGTGAGAAGGCCTGCCGTCATCCTCCCAAGACAATGGAGCAGTGCTCCCATTAGGCTTCAACGTTACTGAGATTATTAGAGAACATCTGCTGTATAGTACCAAAATATTGAAAAGTGCACCACAGTCACAGCAGTCACAAGCTTGAAAATATGTGCCTGTTCTTCATCTACTGTATAGGAAGTTCCCTTCAGAGCTTCTGCCTACATGGACAACGCCCTGCGGCCGCTGCACCAGCTCCTGAGCGACTCCAAAGACATGGTGAAGCCCTCCATTGCCCAGGACTGGCTACGGGTCGCACTCAATGACTGCACTCACAGGTAGGGGGACTCTGCTGTCTGTTAGACTTCCTGTGTAGGCAAGTACAGTATACTGTAAGAGATGGCTGGAGACCACTTCATGAATGGGAAAATAAGATCCTGTGAAGATAATTCTAGTCCACATATACAGCTTTCAATTTGAATGCATGCCAAAGTTTTTAGTCCTGGTAACGTGTTATAATAATATTTAATAAAATGAGGTTGACTCTCTAGGGCCAGTGCAGTGAGTCACACTGTTTTGTACTAAGAATGGCACCACACAAGGACACAAACTAACAATTGAATTGAATTCAAGGACAGTCAACCTCACAAACTTAAGTAGCTTTTTGGTCTGCTCCACCAAGCACAAAATACTAATTTTCCATCTTGACATTGGGCAGATATTTTGAAACCATATCAGATGTTTTGAGTTCCGTAAAAAAAATGGAGGAAAGTTTAAAGAGACTGAAGCAAGCGAGGAAAACGGCAACCACCAACACGATAGGTACCACTGGAGGCCCCACAGATGACAGCAAGATCCGCCTGCAGCTGGCCTTGGATGTGGAGTACCTGGGAGAGCAGGTAGGGTTCACCCTGTTAGAGAACCCAAACTTATCTTGTATTTGTCCTTTGTCTATGTTATAGAAAGACAGTATGTTTAACTCAAACAATGGGAAGGAAGGCAGGTCAGGAAAACCCCAGAATAATTGTTGTGATGGTAAGCCTCCAATACCACAAAGACTCCAGCCACCCGAGTTATCGACTGTTCTCTCTGCTACCGCACGGCAAGCGGTACCGGAGCGCCAAGTCTAGGTCCAAGAGGCTTCTAAGCAGCTTCTACCCCCAAGCCATAAGACTCCTAAACATCTAAACAACATCTAAACATCTATTTGAATTGCCCCCCCCCTCCCCCTCTTTTACACTTATGCTACTCTGTTATCTATGCATAGTCACTTTAATAACTCTACCTACATGTACATATTCAATCAAATTGTATTTGTCACATGCGCCAAATATAACAGGCGTAGACTTTTTTAAATTTTTTAAGAATAAGAAATTAAAGTAACAAATAATTAAAGAGCAGCAGTAAAATAACAATAGCGAGGTTATATACAGGAGGTACCGGTACAGAGTCAATGTGTGGGGGCACCGGTTAGTCAAGGTAACTGAGGTAATATGTCCATGTAGGTAGAGTTATTAAAGTGACTATGCATAGATAATAACAGAGAGTAGCAGCAGTGTAAAAGAGGGGGGTATGCAAATAGTCTGGGTAGCCATTTGATTAGATGTTCAGGAGTCTTATGGCTTGGGGATAATATTACCTCGGCAAAGCGGTGCCCCCGCACATTGACTCTGTACCGGTACCCCCTGTATATAGCCTCGTTAGTGTTATTTTACTGCTGCTCTTTAATTATTTGTTACTTTTATTTGTTACTTTTCTTTGGTTATTTTTCTTAACTGTATTATTGGTTAAGGGCTTGTAAGTAAGCATTTCACTGTAAGGTCTACCTACACCTGTTGTATTCAGTGTATGTGACAAATAAAATTGTATGTTTGTTTCCCATGACAGATTCAGAAGATGGGTTTGCAACCTGCCGACATCACCATGTTCTCAACACTAAATGACTTGGTCCAAGGAGCACAGGACGTGACTCCATCAGAGCAGGCTGGACCATAATCCTGCACCGATATGAATGTATCTGAATGCTCGTAGTTAGAAGGAAGAAAGCACAATGAGGGACTGGGTCTTATTTATTTTGAACGCTAATCATATGAAAGATGGTATTGAAATCAAGAGAACTTCAACATTTTAATTTTCAATAGTAATTCAATATTTCTTACTGGCCCCCTGACTGTTCATAACAGCAAATGTGTAATGTAATGGGGTCAAAGGGGGTTAACCCTAACCCTCTATGCCTGCCTGAGAATTCACTGTACGTTCAATAATGCAAGTTATGTCATCATACAAAAGAGATACTGGCAAAAAGTAGACCAGGGCAGCTTCTTGGTCTACTTTTTTAGTGAAGGATAAAGATATTGTACATCGTGAACAGAGTTGGTGAAGGATGAGATTGTACATTTTTAAATAAGGTGAATCAAAGTTGTAATAACCTTGGTAATAAAAGCTTTCGATCTTTGTATGTTGTTGTGTAAATGTGATTCAAGTTCAGCTGTTATGAGGGGTGACCTGATAAGGCATATCATAAAGCTCAGTGACATTCAGTTCATTTGAGAGACAGGGATCCGACTTCATTATTTACGGTCTGGTTTTGCGAAGAGGTTTGTCATTATTAGCCCCATGTTATCTAAACCTTTAAGTCTCAGGAGAATTATAGTCAGTAGCTGTTCCCTTTTTTTAAAGGATTTTTCAAGACAAATGGACATTTCAACAATAGAGAAACGATGTTTTATTCATGCAATCGCAACAAAACAAACTCTTAGCATAATAGAATATACAAATTCAGACCTTTCAATAATCCTATCAACCATGTCTACCTTTATCATAGCAAACAGTAAGTACATTGCTGTAATTCTACAATGTATATTAGACACAAAGATCTGCATAATGTTAGATATAGGTGTCAGGAAGGCCCTAAAAATTGTCAAAGACTCCAGCCATCCTAGTCATAGACTGTTCTCTCTGCTACCACACAGCAAGCGGTACCAGAGTGCCAAGTCTAAGTCCAAGAGGCTTCTAAACAGCTTCTACCCCCAAGCCATAAGACTCCTGAACAGCGAATCAAATCTGGCTACCCAGACTATTTGCACCCCTCCCCCCTTGCTGCTACTACTCTCTGTTATTATCTATGCATAGTCACTTTAATACATATATATACAGCCCCGCTATTGTTATTTACTGCTGTCCTTTAATTATTTGTTATTCTTATCTCTTACTTTTTTAGGGATTTTCTTAAACCTGCGTTGTTGGTTAAGGGCTTGTAAGTAAGCATTTCACTGTAAGGTCTACACCTGTGGTATTTGGCGCATGTGACAAATACAATTTGATTTGATTTGAATGTGCTCTATGTGAATACATTACATCTTAATACAGTGTAATATTGTGTGTTTTTTCACAAACATGACACATGATGTATACATAAGTTCTTAACTCCTGGAATAAATGATCATACTAGTAAGGGAACATGCAATATTGCATTGATCTGTCAGTACAAACAAGTCTGCTGATCCAGGAGGCTTTCATGTGCATTCTTCTGCAGTTGGTCACAGATTTGTTATGTTGATGTAGAAGCCCTAAAGAGTCGGGTTTCTTATTTTTCCCAGCATGAGAATGGCATTGGAGTTTCCCTCTACAATAGCGAAGAAGAAGGGCCTGTTGACAGTGAATTTGAGGGGAACCCCTTCATCTTGGGTCTTGTCTTGAGTCTCAGAACCACCTTCAGACATCTCAAACATGACTTTGTTGAACACCTGGAAGAGATGCACTACTACAATGAGTTCCAAGTCACCATTAGATTCCAACAAATTATTGCAAAAGACTATAGGAGTACTAGATTACCAACAGTTCTTTCCCCCATTCTCTCTCTTGTGTCTATTTGCATTCACCACACATAGTAGGCTGCAATTTGTAAAGGTACTGTTTAGTTTAGTATCTATCTGCTCCCTATCACAGGTTTATGTAAACATATTTTTGTTGTTCCTATACCACTAAGGGGGAAATCTAGGTCTTACCTTATCAACACTGAACGGCTTCTTACTGCTGAGTCTCTCAAACTCAGCATCTGAACCCAGCAGACTTTTCTCAATCTCAGCTGCCATGTCAAAGAGCAATGACCTTAGGTCAGTCAAGGCTGTCATGGAGAACTTGGGCAGAGACAGTTCCAGGAACCTACAGGGAAAACAACAGACCAGTTTGCACAGTGCTTATTTCTGTCCCTATTCCTGATAGCTGCTACAGTACATGTTCCATTAAAGCTGGAATCCTTAGTTGCTACATCCATTTAAGGACTTATAAATTAATGATATATACCCATTGATTCTTGAAGAATATAACCTATAAAAGCCTCATGAGCTTAGTTTAACTGTCATACCCCATCAGAATCCAAAATATAAGCTTGTTTTACTCCATTGTTTGCAAACAATGTAATTGTAAACAAACACTGTATGGCCTCAAAACTTGGTTAAAATTATAATGTTGATATAATGGATGGCCAGTCCTTGCATCCATAGGCTCTGTCTTTGAATTTGAGAGAACTTTGAATTTGACTGTGCTGCTGCTCCAGTTTCAACTATTCTGCCTTATTATAATTCGACCATGCTGGTCATTTATGAACATTTGAACATCTTGACCATGTTTTGTTATAATCTCCACCCGGCACAGCCAGAAGAGGACTGGCCACCCCACATAGCCTGGTTCCTCTCTAGGTTTCTTCCTAGGTTTTGGCCTTTCTAGGGAGTTTTTCCTAGCCACCGTGCTTCTACACCTGCATTGCTTGCTGTTTGGGGTTTTAGGCTGGGTTTCTGTACAGCACTTTGAGATATCAGCTGATGTACGAAGGGCTATATAAATAAATTTGATTTGATTTGATTTGGTTACATTTTTCCAGGCCCATACTTTTGATTTTTACCAAAACACAGGCGGGGTGACGGCTTTATTATTGTTTCTATTAAGGATTCTACTTTTAAAATAGCTTACTATTGATCAATTGATTTAGTCTTTCCACAAATCTTTGTGGCGCAAAGTGTGAACTGGTGTCAGTTGTCAAAAAATAGATATTCTCCTCGGGACAGGAGCTCCAATATTTCAGTAATAGTTATCAATGTTTAATGCAGCACATAATACAGCACTTGTAGGTGTCATCATAGGTAACATAAATCTGTCAGAAACATTGCAAGATGGAGCTCAGATATTTTCTGACTTACCCCTCCTTCAGATGCCTGTGCCAGCCAGAGATGATGTCTGACTGTAGTCGAGACTCCATGTCATGCAGGCTGCTCCCCTCGTGAGGCAGCACCAGCAGCATGTAGGCCCGTTTGCTCAGAGATAGTTTCACCACGGTGCACTTCCTGTCCTTATCATTCAGGTACTTGTAGGTGCCTGTGTGGGTCATGAGAGGGACCATGACAGTTGTTGTTGCATCAACCTTGAACTCCTGCATGGTAGTTTTCTCTGTCTGGAACGCCTTCTTCCAGTTGCCTGAAAAAGGGAAAAATAGCTTGTTTGTTGCTTATGATGTGGATTTTGTAGAATTGTTTTTGTCTGCTGCTGTAATGTTTTGACACTGCTATTGTACTGTATGTGTTTTTTGTCTTGTGTGAAAACTATGATTGTTTACCTTTGAAATGGACAGAGCTGACAAACAGTAGATCTGTGGTTGAGCTAAGGTCCTTGAACAGGCTCGTGATTTTCCTGTCTGATGTCTTCTGGATGAAGTTGTTGATCTGGGTCTCAGCTTCCTGGGGTTGGGAGAAATCCACTGCTCTGATGTACGAGGCATCAGAGAAGTCCTGGGTGCCTTGTACAAAGTCCTTTGAGAGGTCAGCGCCCTTGCGAGCAAAGGCCCACACACAAGTGTTGATCTCATCCTTGGGCCCATCCACCAGGGAATTGATGTCCTGCAGAGTGCGAAGAACATTGTGGCCGTCCACTAGGGAGACACAGTCGTCTCTGTCCGTGTCCCTGTTCAGGCCCAGCAGCTGCTGGTAAGGGATGGCTGTTTTTTTGGAGGCCCCCAGGTACAAGGTGACCAGAGAGCCAAAGGTGTTCATGGGCGAGAGCAAGGTGTTGGAGTCCTTTTGCTTGCTGCTCAGAGCTTTGTACATCCGGAGGCCCAGAGAGTTGAGCAGCTCTGCCAGTACAGCAGTGCGCTGAGTAACGTTCTGTTTCAGTCTGTCAGTGCTTGTGAAGTCTCGAGTGTCAGGCACCACACTGTCATTGTTAAGGGGGGTCAAAGGGACAGTCTCCAGAGGTTTGGTCACTTCGGTTTTGATGGTCTCACAGCTGACGTTCTCAGAGGCGAAGAGGTTAAACGGGTGGACATATACACGGTTCGCTAGGCCTACCGAGAGGCAGGAGAGCAGAAGGAGAGGGCAAAATATATGACGCATGTTCTGCCTTTTTGGCCAGAAATTTCCTTTGAATATTTCTGTGAAGAGATAGAAAAGGGTCATAGGGTTAATTCTGTCAGTGCCTGTTACTATTTCAAGCCATGGCTTTGTTATCAATGTTGACCATCTCAAATCATGATTGGCTGCCTGGAACATTGAGCTGAGGTCACTTGTCTAGAACACACCCCCGCAGGTCAGGACACCAGATAGCATATAAACACGTCATAAGCCATTAAATACATGTTGAGAAGAACAGGAAATTAGCTTCAAAATTGCAACATTTTCTCTCAGCCTCATAGCAAAATGTTTAGAATAGCAAGAAATTAGCTCTAAACAGAAACATTTTCTCTTAGACTCATGGCATTAAATACATGTTGAGAAGAACAGCAAATTAGCTTCAAAATTGCAACATTTTCTCTTAGCCTCATAGCAAAATGTTTAGAATAGCAAGAAATTAGCTCTAAACAGAAACATTTTCTCTTAGACTCATGGCAACGGCAGGCTTGCTAAGCGGGGGTCTAAGCGTAGGGCAGCGAAATTGCACTACGCCACTGGCTGAGGTCTGTCTGTCAGTGATTGATTTATTTTGACTTTATCTGTCCTTTTCTTTTTGGATAGTGAATGGGATGCTGGCTCGCCTTCAGCTGCAGAGGTCAGTGGGTTAGAGGTTAGGCCATAGCAAGTACATATGGAACTGACCACAAAGAAAAACAGTTTAGCCACTATCCAAACATACGTCCAACCCTAAATTCTGATTATATAGATCTGCTAAGGGGAGCTAATTAATATCTTGGCTTAGACAACTCTTACATCCCAGTTAGCAAAATGACATTGAAAATATATTTATTGTAGGTTCTGAATGAAAGGTGGAAATACATAAGAATATTTTCTGTGCGTTGAAAATATGTATTTTCCAGACATTGAAAGGAAATTTTCTGGAAGTTGAAAACATGTATTTTCCGACCGTTGATTTCAGGTAAATTTTCGGTTCCAATTTAAAGTTGAAAATACGTATTTTCCAGACATTGAAATCAGGTTCATTTTCGGTTGTAAATGAAAGTTGAAAATAAATAATTAACGGACTCGATTCTATGGCCAAATTTTAACTACACATACATTCTCAATAAGTAAGCATTATATCACAATAATATTTGTTCTATCCATGTAACATTCAACTGAAGATCTGCTCCCATCTATCACATGCATTTACATGACATTTTCTAAAGCTTATAAAACTGGTGGCAACATAGTCCAACCTATAGAGTAAACCAACAGACCACTTCAACTACAATAACATTCTCAGTAACGGTTACAGAAATATATTTTTTATTTCTATGACTGTGATATGTTGTTGTTTATCTACCTGTTGTTTATCTAGAGCACAGTAGAGCACAGTAGAGTACAGTACAGTTAAATTCAGTAGAGTACAGCACAGTTTAGCTCAGTAGAGTAGAGTACATTCGAGTCAATTAGGGTACAATATAGTACATTATACTGCTCTATACTCTACTGTGCTGAACTATACATTACTGTACTCTACTGTGCTCTAATGTATTGTACTGCACTCTACTGTACTGTATGCTCTACTTTTATTTACTGTACTGTACTCTGCTGTGCTGTACTGTGCAGTACTGTAATGTACTCTGCTGTGCTCTACTGTACTGTACTGTGCTGTCCAAACTTGTGAAACATAGACGTCTATGTTTGGCCCAAATATGTGGGATAGGCCTACTTATCCATAAATACCACTTTTTTCAAATGATCACTCCATATTGTTACTTAAACATAGCCAATGAAATGTACTTTATTATTTGTGTTGGATGACTACCAAATAATGAGAGTTCTGGAAGTACAGAACAAACACAAGAGCCTCCTCTTTCTGGGAATACATGGCCTGGATTAATGATTAGGTTTACAGTAAGCAAAGATATTGGGTCATTTCAATAAATAAAAAAACGCTGAAATTCTCTTTTTTGTACACTATGTTTGAATGCTTCCCTTCTCCTTCCCTTTTCTTAAACAAGGTACAGAATATGTTTCCAACAAACACAGAATGGTAAAACCCAGAAGTGTTGCTGGAGTAAGTCTCCTTGTTTTAATTTAAAACTTGAAGACATTCACTATCTTGATAAACAAAGGTCAATATTTTTTACATAGATTTTTAAGACAAATCATATTGCTCTCATGTCTCCTGAATCACAGCTTTTTGACACTCTATAAGCGCAAACACTGTACTTCTGTACAACTACATTGAAAGTGAATTGAGAAAGCTTTGCCTTACCTTGTGATGGCTTGCTATTGCTGTAGCCTAACTGAGGTCAGCAGTGGACTTGCTGTCTGTCTTAAAAAAACTAATAGCTCTGAACCCCTGAGTTACTCATTAACTAGACCATTGTGTCACAGAGTATTCTGTGATGTTCCAGAGTGGCTTATGTACTTGCTGATAAATAAATTGCTCAGAGCAGAAGACCACCCTGTTGTCCTTGTGCCCAATGTATTTACTCTGAACATGACGCAAGCAGTGGTTTGCGGGATTAACTGACTTTCACAAGAGGAAACCAGGAAATTGTGTCAGACAGGTTTTCCATCTCTTGGGTTGGAATCACAAAGTGTGTAAGAAAAATACAATGTGTTTGTGTATGTTTGTGGGAGGGTGAGTGTTATTGATAAATTCCACAAGTTATTGGTGCATTGCAGCAAGCCTTTATAGGAAAAGGTCAACATTATAGTTTGGCTGCACCCACTGAACATCTGATGTTTTTACATCACAAAATATGATAACACTTTGTTGTCAGCGCCCTAAATAAGGTTTATATCACACATTTTATTTATAGATATAATACATGATAATGTCAGTTTATGTCAACCACTACATGCTATGCATTACTTGTAAAGAAGGTCTTACATACAAACATTAGGAACACTTTTGCCCCCAGAACAGCCTCAACTCATCAGGGCATGGACTCTAAAAGGTGTCGAAAGCGTTCCACAGGGATGCTGGCCCATGTTGACTCCAATGCTTCCCACAGTTGTGTCAAGTTGGCTGGATGTCCTTTGGGTGGTGGACCATTCTTGATACACAAGGCACTTAAATGTTTTATCTTGCCCAATCACCCTCTGAATGGCACACATACACAATCCATGTCACAATTGTTGCAAGGCGTAAAAATAATTATTTAACCTGTCTCCTCCCCTTCATCTACACTGATTAAAGTGGATTTAACAAGTGACATCAATAAGGGATCAAAGCTTTCACCGGGATTCAGCTGGTCAGTCTATGTTATTGAAAGAGCAGTTCTTAATGTTTGTATACTCGGTGTACCCAAAATTGTTAGTTCAAATAATAACTATCAAAAAGCAGAGTCCCTTTTTGCTGAAACAATACTGCCACCAACTGAATTGTTTTGGTAACTTCACTTCAATTCAACGTCTGTTCCACGTTGGTTCAATTTAATTTAATTGAAGTGACATGGAAACAACTTTGATTCAACCTGTGCATGTCCAGTGGGATGTTCCGTATTGATGAAAATATTGTAATAAGGAGTTGGGTTATGGTGGATTATGTTAATCGTTTATGGTGGATTATGTTATTTTGTCTTTATCATTCATCTAGATATTATTACTCTGAACATACATTTACATACGTATTCACACCCCTGAGTCAATTGTTTGTAGAATCACTTTTAGCAATTACAGCTTTATGGGTAAGTCTCTAAGAGCTTTTTACACCTGGATTGTGCAACATTTGCCAATTATTCTTTTCAAAATTCTTCAAGCTCTATCAAATTGGTTCTGATCATTGCTAGACAACCATTGTCAGGTTTTGCCATAGATTGTCAAGTAGATTAAGGTCAATAATCTAAAACACAAGGCCACTCAGGAACATTCATTGTCTTCTTGGTAAGCAACTCCAGTGTAGATTTGGCCTTGTGTTTTAGGTTATTGTCCTGCTGAAAGGTGAATTCATCTCCTAGTGTCTGGTGGAAAGCAGATTGAACCAGGTTTCCCTCTAGGATTTTGCCTGTTCTGAGCTCTATTCTGTTTCTTTTATCCCCCCCAAAATTGCTGATGACAAGCATACCCTTAACGCGATGCAGGCACCACCATGCTTGAAGATATGAAGAGTGGTACTTAGTGATGTTTTGTGTTGGACTTGTCCCAAACATAACGTTTTGTATTCAGGACATAAAGTTAATTTCTTTGCCACATTTTTTTTAAATTTTACCTTATTGCGTTATTGCAAACAGGATGCGTGTTTTGGAATATTTTTATTCTGTACAGGCTTCCTTCTTTTCACTCTGTCAATAAGGTTAGTATTGTGGAGAAACTACAATGTTGTTGATCCATCCTCAGTTTTCTCCAATCACAGACATTAAACTCTGTAACTGTTTTAAAGTCACCATTGGCCTCATGGTGAAATCCCTGAGCGGTTTCCTTCCTCTTCGGCAACTGAGTTAGGAAGGACGCCTGTATCTTTGTACTGACTGGGTGTATTGATCAAATCAAATCAAATTGTATTGGTCACATACACATGTTTAGCAGATATTAATGCGAGTTTATCGAAATTGTTGTGCTTCTAGATCCGACAGTGCAGTAATATCTAACAAGTAATCTAACAATTCCACAACAACTACCTAGTACACACAAATCTAAAGGCATGGAATAAGAATATGTACATATAAATATATGGATGAGCGATGACCGAGCAGCATAGGCAAGATGCAATAGATGGTATAAGTTACAGTATATACATATGAGATGATTAATGTAAGATATGTAAACATTATGAAAGTGGCATTATTTAAAGTGACTAGTTATCCATTTATTAAAGTGGCCATTGATTTGAGTCTGTATGTAGGCAGTCTGATGGCCTTGAGATAGAAGCTATTTTTCAGTCTCTCAGTCCCAGCTTTGATGCACCTGTACTGACCTCGCCTTCTGGATGGTAGCGGGGTGAACAGGCAGTATCTTGGGTGGTTGTTGTCCGTGATAATCTTTTTGGCCTTCCTGTGATATTGGATGCTGTAGGTGTCCTGGAGGGCAGGTAGTTTGACCCTGGTGATGCGTTGTGCAGACCACACCACCCTCTGGAGAGACTTGTGGTTGAGGTAGATGCCAACTGGACAACTTTTATATTTATTGCTTTTAAATCTTTTTAATTCATTTTTATCTTATTAACATTTTGTTCTAGCTAGCTATTTGTGTAGGTGTAAAGTAAACACAATGATAACCCACCCATTTGGGAGCCAGGCTGACCCACTGAGGAGCCAGGCCCAGCCCATCATAAAGAGGTTTTCTCCACAAAAGCACTTTATTACAGACAGAAATACTCCTCAGCACCCAAAACCCCACCACCACTCCTCCCCCCCACCCCTACGTGGTCTGCGGTTGTGAGGCAGGACAGGACGTACTGCCAAATTCTCTAAAATGACGTTGGAGGCGGCTTGTGGTAGAGAAATTAACATTCAATTCTCTGGACATTCCTGCAGTCAGCATGCCAATTGCATGCTCCCTCAAAACTTGAGTCATCTGTGGCATTGTGTTGATTGACAAAACTGCACATTTTAGAGTGGCCTTTTATTTTCCCCAGCTCAAGGTGCACCTGTGTAATGATCATGCTGTTTAATCAGCTTCTTGATATGCCACACCTGTCAGGTGGATGGATTATGTTGACAAAGGACGAAATGCTCACTAACAGGGATGTAAAAAAAATTCTGCACAAAATTTGAGATAAATAACATTTGTATCCGTATGGAATATTTATTTGATTTCAGCTCATGAAAAAAGGGACTAGCACTTTACATGTTGTGTTTATATTTTTGTTCAGTGTAGTTTTGCTTGCTGAAATTGAAGTAATTCTTTATTTTAGTCAAATGAAAAAGATAGAGTTTAATGAACGACACTGAAATGGGTTACAAGGTTGTCGACTACACCTGTTGTTTACGAAGCATGTGACAAATACAATTTGATTTAATTTGAGATGGTTAGGGAAGACATACTTTGTTTGTGAGATATTCCATAACATTCAGAAGAGCAGTATGAACACCATATCTGTTTTGTTTCTTGATTTAACAAACACAGGTGTAACAATGTTTATATGTTTCACAAGACCATTGATGTAGTCATAATGTTCTCACACAGTACGTGCGCACAATGTCAAGGCTTTGGCCAATATGGTAATATGATCTACATAATTTTGTTTGAAGTCATTTTTATCAACAGGAGAAGGCAATATCACCCCCAATAGCAACCCCTACAAAAATGTCCATTAATTATAATCCACATAATAATTCATATTTCCTGTTTCTGCAGGATTATTTCCCTGCTGTAGCAGACTGGCTAACATGTTGATCCTATACCTGTACTGTAGAGTAATGGCAGGAAATGCTGGATGTTTTCTGGGAGATATGGTAGTGTCTGAAAAAGCCACAAGAGGGGGAAAAGCTCCTTCTGTTTGAGTTCACTGCCTGTGTCTGTTGTATCTGAAATGTATCTCAAACAGTGGAGGCTGCTGAGGGGAGGATGGCTCATAATAATGGCCAGAATGGAGTGGATGGAATGGTATCAAACACGTCATGTGTTTGATACCATTCCATTCCAGCCATTACACGCCATTCCAGACATTATTATGAGTCGTCCTCCCCTTAGCAGCCTCCACTGATCTCAAGCCAACATGTCGGCAGGCAGCCTAGCGGTTAAGAGCATTGGGCCAGTAACCGAAAGGTCACTGGTTAGAATCCCAGAGTTGACTAGGTGAAAAATCTGCTGATGTGCCCTTGAGTAAGGCACCAAACCCTAATTGTCTGCTAAATGACAAAAACATATTTGCATATTCAATAAGAATGATTCATCTAACACTGTTGTGGTCTTCTTATACACATAATAGTACAAGGCCACACATCACCACAATACATGTCTACTTGGAAATAATAGACTGTTCCTCCTTACACTAAATTAGTCATGTAATTAGTCATGTAATTACGCAGTCAGGAAGGCAGGCAGTGTAGCACGCTGTGCACATTGTGCCCTTTTTGTACAATACTCCCAAAATAGACATTAAGTTTAAATTTTACACCCCAAATGACTACGCATCAGACTTTCTGTGCCCTTTGCTACTGCCTATGTTTAACACAATACAGCTTTTTATATTGTGGTAGTACTTGTGTTTTCAACATATCTAGCATTGCATTCAATCATAGCTAGGTCATTAACAATGTACATTATGTCATGTAAAAGATGCTCAGACTACATTCTGTGAGAATTTGTACTGTAGCAGGCTCCTTGGTTTCTCAACAGGCCTAACTGGTGTGGTAATATAGTATCAATAAACATCAAAACATGCTATGTTTGTGTGTTAATTACTACATGGTTACAGCTGGATTAGTTAGGGGGAAATTATTTTCTAGGAAAGTACAACCCTTTACTAGGACCTGTAGTAACTGCGGGTGGTGCTGGATTGAAACCGCAGAGTGGAGCGAAGGGAAGTGAGCTTCTTTCTCTTAAAGCAATCAGTCCCTAACCTGGGATGACTTGGAAAGTGCCAGAAAGGAACTGAAAGTAAAAGAGGGTAATCTAAGCAGTTAGCAGTTAGAATTAGAACATTATACGCTCTATACAGTATCTTTATGCAGGCAGCTGTGTGGGTACACAGATGGCTGCCTCTAACTAAGATAATTTCAGAGTGATTTCGGCTGATGTGCTCAATTAATTGTCTCTAGCTGACTGGGACTATTTCAACACAGCAGAACACCATCCCAAAGTTCTCCTCCCCTGAAATGATCTTCCCTCAGCTGTTGACCGTATCCCCTCATGGATTGGAGAACCTGGTTGATCCTGGTCTAATTTGAGAGCAGATATTTATGTCCAGATCAAGTTGTCCCACTACATTCCTGTTTTATTGTCATTGTTTTCGAGTCATATCCTCATCTTGAGTTATGACCAACATAGAGTGGAGCTTCTGGGATAAAGTAGGACAAGTATTTTCACCCAACTCATTGAAGTTACAACTTCAATATCTCTTTCTGAAGTAGATTTCAGTTGTGTCAGAGAGTCACTGTTAGACAACTTATCTGAGTTCAATCTGTTTTGAAGGGCCTGCCATTGTGAAGTGTTCAGTCTGCTGGCATAACGTTACAGTAAATTAGTCTTCTTGAGCCTGTCCATCAGGCACCGACATGAACAGACATCTATTCCTGGCTTTACCCCCACTAACCTGCGGGGAAAACGGCTCCAACATCTTCCTTGCTCAAGTTTCCAAGTGTTATGAGCTCTCTTGAATGCAAAATCGTGGCCCTGTGAGACGGCGATGCCAATAAGCTGGGTCTTATTAACATGACTCAGGATAAAACACAGATGCAGACACAGGAGGCAGACAGTTCGAATCTCAGATGTTTATTACAAAACAGGGGGCAGGCAAATGGCCGGTCTAGGGCAGGCAGAGGTCGGTATTCCAAGACAGCGCCAATAAGGGATAGAACGGCAGGTAGACTCAGGGTCAGGGCAGGCAGAATGGTCAGAACCCGGAGGACTAGAAAACAGAAACTAGAGATGCTGATGAAAATGGGAGAACGCTGGTAAGACTTGATAAGATAAGACGAACTAGCAGCAGATCAACAGAAAACGCAGATATAGTAAGTACACAGGGCAAAATGGGGGGAAATGGGAGACACCTGGTGGGGGGGTGGAGAAAGCCTTATGTTTTTTAATTGCTTATAAAAGGTTTATTTAGTTTTGCTGTCTTTACAGTTATAGTAATGACTCATCCTCATGGGTCAAGTTACAAAATAGTTCTGAATATCTGCATCTATGCTGCTGCCAGATATCATACTTTGTTCCATGACCATGGTTTATAAGTTCCGACAGTAAAACTCAACCTTTAAAAGGTACAGTGTGACTTAAAGTTATACAACAACCTGACTGTGCCACGTCAGTGGCTCACTGTGTTTATCATTGCTTAAAGAGCCTCGAATACAAAGTTGTTTCCGCTGTCACTGTCAAAAATACGTACAGGACTGCCTTACAATTTCCTCCCACATGAGCTGACCCAATTGTCAAACAGTAACTCAGCTCAGTTAATGTCATACTTTAGGTAATTTGTTTCTGGAAGACCAACAGGACAAGGAGGATATTGTCACCATGTTGTAACTTGTAATAATGCTGTTCACACAATAATGATTAAATACAATACATTCAATGACCTTTTGTTGAAACACTGGTGGAAATTTAACATGGACTTTGACATTGAGAATTGAGAAGATGCAGCTTTTTCAGTAATGCGGTTCAGTTGTAACACCATTAGGGATGGGAGTGTTGGGGTTTATTCTCAGTGTGTATAATTTACACAATGTCCTAAATTAGGCATCAAGCTGGTCAGGGGCAATACAGGGCATCAAGCTGGTCAGGGGCAATAAAGGGCATCAAGCTGGTCAGGGGCAATAAAGGGCATCAAGCTGGTCAGGGGCAATAAAGGGCATCAAGCTGGTCAGGGGAAATACAGGGCATCAAGCTGGTCAGGGGCAATAAAGGGCATCAAGCTGGTCAGGGGCAATAAAGGGCATCAAGCTGGTCAGGGGCAATAAAGGGCATCAAGCTGGTCAGGGGCAATACAGGGCATCAAGCTGGTCAGGGGCAATAAAGGGCATTAAGATGATCAGGGGCAATAAAGGGCATCAAGCTGGTCAGGGGCAATAAAGGGCATCAAGCTGGTCAGGGGCAATAAAGGGCATCAAGCTGGTCAGGGGCAATAAAGGGCATCAAGCTGGTCAGGGGCAATAAAGGGCATCAAGCTGGTCAGGGGCAATAAAGGGCCAAGGACTTGGAAACTCTTTGAAGCCTTTGAGGCCTCTTCTCATGTCAACCCTGGCTTTAATGTCTGGCTTTAATGAAAGTTGCAGAGCTCCCTGGGGCGTCAGGTAGCCTGGTGGTTAGAGCGTTAGACTTGTAACCGAAAGGTTGCAAAATCGAATCCCCAAGCTGACAAGGTAAAAATCTGTAGTTGTGCCCCTAAACAAGGCAGTTAACCTAGGCCGTCATTGAAAATAAGAATTTGTTCTTAACTGACTTGCCAAGTTAAATAAAGGTAAAATAAAAAAGAAATAAAAAACCCCCATGGTTCTTCAGCTATTGGTTCCTGGGAGACAAGACAGGTTGTGAGTTGAATACATAAGTGGCAGTACTTGCAGTCGTTATCTTGTCAAGTATGACTCATTCCTTTTAGAACAATGTCCAATTTCAACACTGTGCTTAAAAAAAAAAGATTTTTCACACAGTGGAGATTGGATCCCTCAAACCCACTTGTTCAACGACTTCAACCATCAAGCATGCTCACATAACTTTCCCATTTTTTCTCTGATAATCGTGATGGGTATTGACACATGGAGTCTGGGGTGCAGAGATCATCTAAAAATGTAGGTGAATAGCAGCAATGGAATTAGTCTGGCTTTAATGAACCTTCCCTTTATATTTCTCTCTTCCCGTGGCCTCAGGCTGCAGCTAAAAGCCCCAGTGGACAGGAAGGTTCCAGACTGGCTCAATCAGGCCCTACTAATGGAGGTAATGGTTGTTGTGTCATCCCCCTGTGCTCCCTGGGCTGCTTCATGGTCAGGTCCACTGCAGAGAGGCAGGCAGCGAGGAACACTGATGAATGTCAGAGAGCTAGCTCCCTGCACAAGAAAGAGAGAGAGAGAGACATCTCCCTGCACGAGAGAGAGAGAAAGAGAGAGAGAGAGAGAGAGAGAGAGAGAGAGAGCCATCTCCCTGCACGAGAAAGAGAGAGAGAGAGACATCTCCCTGCACGAGAGAGAGAGAAAGAGAGAGAGAGAGAGAGAGAGAGAGAGAGAGAGCCATCTCCCTGCACGAGAAAGAGAGAGAGAGAGAGAGAGAGAGAGAGAGAGCCATCTCCCTGCACGAGAAAGAGAGAGAGAGAGAGACATCTCTCTGCACGAGAGAGAGAGAGAGAGAGAGAGAGAGAGAGAGAGAGAGAGACGAGGAAAAGAAAGGATCTGCTTACAAGGGTGATCGCTTTCTCCTCTTCCAGTCATGGAACATGCTCGTGAGTGCCCTTTACTCTGTCTCTGTGTGTGTGTCTATGTTATTGTGTCTATTTGAGTGTGTCTGTGGGTGTGAGAGAGTTTATTGTCTTTGTGCTTGTTGTCAAAGTTACTGTGTGTGTGTACTGTACAGTAGTTGATAGTAGGAGCTCTCTAATGTTCTCTGTTGGGAAAATTGCCCCTGGACTGTGCATGAAGAGGGTCACCTAGAGCCAGCTGTGATTGCTAAGTACCCTACTTTGCAAGCCTATTGAAAAGGACCTTTATGAGTTTCCCTCTGTGTATTCAGATCAGCTGTTCAGGGAACACCGCCAGGCAAATAGACCCTTGCCTGTAATGTGATGGTTGTTGGTTTACAGTTGTTTAAATGACTTCGTTTTTGCCTAAATTGTTTCAAAACCTGGTTTGTGTTGTAGTTATTTGATTAAATAACGACAAAACACATAGCCTTATCACTTTGAGAGATTACATTTAATAATATTACATGCATCATCATCACATAACTTATCGTATAGTCATATCTAGTGACAGGGTATGATGATTTATTCTTTAGTAGTGCATTACGGTCAGTCTATATTTAGTTGATGTCCTTTTATATGTTTAATTACGTTTGCCACACTGTGAATGTCATAACATTTAGCCGAGTCTATTAACTCATGCCATAACTCCTGTTCAAATGCAACTTGTATTGGAGAAAGTGGACTGACAAGGAGAACTAAGTACATAGATTGCCCACACAGAAATATATCAACTGCCACTATGATAATACTACAGTAGTAACAAACAATGATGTAATGTATACAAAGATGCGATACAAAGCCATTCTGCATGACTTTGTGTGTTTCTGTTATAGCTTTGTATATTTCTTTACACATGATTTCATATGGTCCAGGTTGTGCTCTTCAATATTTGTTTTACAATGCAAAACATAATTTGTATCTGTATCATACGAGGCAGGTTGTCCACATTTGCATCGCCTCAGACCACAGTGAATCAGCAGTGTCATATTGATGTAGAAAACCCCAATGCTTGACAAGGCTAAAGTCATTTAAAGTGATTGATAGGATCTGCTTACTCCTTTGTTTATTTCACAAAACTCAACAAAGAGTGAAAACTAATTTCTCAACTCTTCCCTGTGGCATTACTAATGCTGAAAGTTGGTTTATTCTGTCACAATCAACCATACCCCAAAATAGATGCACTCCATGGTGGGAAATGTTGTACTATTTCCATTGGTTAAGGATTAAATGCATTCTGACAAATGTTTGATTATTTTGTCTACTTTTATGTTGTACTTTCAATCAAACTTTTAATTGAAAGAACTTTAATACAGTGTGACAGCGTATACCCTTGAAGCAGCAGACCAGTCTTGGTACAAACAACAGGACTCATTGTGGCAGTGTAATGGTTCAGTCTTGGAAAGGGACCAAAGTAACTGTAATAATGGTAAAAATCAATGACACTAAGCATCAATAACCTGAGCAGCATGAAACGTCTGAACAAAGACAATTGGATTCTAATTGAGGAAGATCAGATTTCTCCTTTGCTGCAGGTAGTGGTGGTGATTTTTCAAGAAACAAACAGTCCTACATTGTTTATTTTTTTGTGAATGAGCAATGGGTGTGTAGACCTCTGTCTCTGGCTGAGTCTGTTGTTGTTTCCTCTCTCTCATAGTGAACCTGTACTTGATCATTAAGCCCCAATTTCTCTGCACTGTGAAATATAATGCTCTCAATTCTCTTTGCAATGGGCTATTATTAAGCAGCCTAGATTTCAAAAAAAAAAAAGAGCCATCCAGACCAGGGAAAATAATCTACTTACTGACAGGATGCCATGTATTGATTTGTATATCTACAACATTTAGGTGTAGGAAGTGAAGTGGTCCCGTAATGATAGATTCACGCCATCCAAACAAAGTAACAAAGTAACTGGTATCAGTTTCAATAATAGTTTGCTTGTGGAGAAGATCAAATCTAATCATGCTGTGTATAAAGTAGATCATTCTGATATGTCAATGTTATTTTTTTTCTTAATATACCATACAGGTATATATAGTATTTGTATGTAATCACTAATGATTTGTGTATGTGATGAAAGGTTGAGGTTGCAGCATACAGAATCAAACTGTGGTGCAAATTGCACATGCAAAACATAGTTACCATCCCTTCTCTACCATTGGAAGTATGAGTACGTACTTGCACCTCTCTAGCTCACATTATGCCATTTTCATTTTTGTCTTTTAACTGTTGCTAGCTATGGAATGGAATGCCGAAATGGTATAACTTAATTCCTTTCTTAAAAACCTCTATAACAGCAAATATTAGCTGAGTCCATCACATAAATTCACTTCAATGTGTACTGTACTGCCGCCTGTAATCTGAATGCACTCACTGACACTTAGCTCTGTGTGATTAGACTATAAGCAACTTGACAAACTCAACGACCATCCAATTATTTCCCAGTGCTTGATAGCGAAACTAGGCCTTTGCTTTTTGGATCTAATAGCAATTACCTGTATGGGCAAACGGTCCGGTCTGCTCCACTCAATCCTTCATGCAGAACAGGTCATATAGTATGGGACCTAAGTCGATTCAGAGCACTGAATGTATCAAATTTGTTATGACACAGTTAGAAATGTTCACCATGGTTTTGCTGTCATTTTAGACAAATAGAAACTAGGTTATATAAAAGATTGTTTACCAACACTTTGGAACACATTCCCTTTGGTTCCACATTTGAGGTTAATAAATAAATAATCTAAAGGAGGAAGAACTAAAAAGCACCACTTAAACAATAATTACCGTGTATTTTTTTCTGAAATTGCTGCTTAATAATGTATGACTCTTTCTCTTTTTCCTCCACA
The DNA here is from genome assembly GCF_045791955.1 of Oncorhynchus clarkii lewisi. Lineage (NCBI taxonomy): Eukaryota > Metazoa > Chordata > Actinopteri > Salmoniformes > Salmonidae > Oncorhynchus > Oncorhynchus clarkii. The sequence goes on from NC_092166.1 coordinate 69,462,375, forward strand.
TGTCGATGAGCTGTGTGCCCATCGAGCTATTTTCTCAGACATCCTGTTACAGTGCAGTTCCTTTTTCATCCTTGGCCATTAGTCAATGAGTGAGGTATACTGTAACAATACAAAGACATACAGTCAGTATCGATTACGCTATTTCACTTCCTACTACTGGGCCTTCTTCATAATTAATCATTAGGATAATGCTGAGCGGAAATTGTACTAGAATAGCAAAGTAATTAGGCCATACATAATTACTTGTCAAGTATTGAAACAATATAAATGTTGTACTATTTTTAACTTAGTATTTACCCAGTGATTTGTAAAAGTAGGCTGTCCCAACATACCTATCAATACATTCAGGAACTGAATAAGTTGTAGGGCTAGCTGGGGAATAAGTGTATTAGCACTGATAGATTCATGGGGCTGTATTTGGGTTCTTGTGGAGAGGTTGATAAGTAAAGAATATACTCTTGGCCAATCAAAAATCAATTCCCTTCCATATCCACTTAGACTGCACATTGGTTATAGTCCTCAGGGATTTCCTTCCTATGCCACTGCAGGCTTTCATCTCTAGAGCAATGTTTGGTAACACTTTACTTAAAGCTGACTAGTAATGCTTTAGTACAAATGTTGGATCTTAATTTGACCAGTATTGTCACAGCAAAATAATTCTGCAGCAACAGGATTTGAACGTTTAGTCCATAATGTTACTTGATCGGTGGTTTGGCTGTTAGCTGGACAAAATTAGGCTACATGAAAAGTGCAATACTGTTAATATAACCGTGTGTTAGTATTAGTGCGAGTTTTCAGAGAATGTATGTAAATCACAAAGCTCATCTGAATTTCCTGCGGTGTAGAAATATTCTCAGCAACAAGAGTGATCAAATGAACATCCTACACCTGCAATTATTATAAGCATATATATATTTATTTTATTTATTTAACCTTTTTTTAACTAGGCAAGCCAGTTAAGAACAAATTCTTATTTTTCAATGACTGCCAAACCCTCCCCTAACCCAGACGACGCTGGGCCAATTGAGCGTCCCCTATGGGTTCTTAACAGTAAATTGTCTTCATTCTGTGTTTTCCAAAGCAAATCATAATTTGTATGCTGTATCATACGAGGCAGGTTGTCCACATTTGCATAGTGTCAGACCACAAGAATCAGCAGTGTTATAGTGATGTAGAAATATATGAGCCGTGATTGTGTTCAATATTATAAGGCTAATGTTATGTTTCTCCATGTACTGTGGAACATTTTGGTAACACTTTTCTTAGGTCTGATTTTGATTTATGGTATAGTTTCAATAAATCCTTGAATACAGAACATTGTTTATTAAACAGTAGATGGCAGCCCTGCACCTAAACCAAACAGTCTCTGCAAAGGCCAATTCATTTTTACAGCCTCTTTTCATTAGGCTACTCTGTATATCAACTCACCATAGACCCTATTATGTACACACATTCTGGCCATTAATCATGATTCAAATTTTCCTACATGTCAACACTACCTGGTCCTTTAATTGAGCTTCTATATATAGTAGTTTGCACATTTCACTTTATCTACACTCACAGTTTCCCTATTTGTACAATGCCAATGCTCTTACTTAAGGTATAAGTTGTAGTCAGTGTGTGTGTCAGTGCTGGACTGTTTAGTATACCCATGTTTTGGTATGTGAAGGTATTTTATCTCCTGCTAACACACGTCATGCAGCCAAGGTGTCAGCTGAGCCCCCGCAGAGCACTCTATGACATAAGAATCGCATTGCCCACGGGCTGTCGAAAGCTGGAGTTCACTCCAACACACGGGTTGAGCCTCTTGCCTCGAAAAGAAATAGAGTCAGCCATCTTTGGTGTATTTTTAAATGGTGTGAGTGTGCTCAGGGCTGGTGATCTCATAGCATTTAGGGCCAAAGTAACAGCATATGCTTATTGTACAGCGCTGGCTTTGCCAATTCCAAATGATCGTGCTGTAACATTAGGAGATACACTATGGAATAGGAGGGAGGTGGGAGAACGTGGAGATAGATTATGGTGATAAGTTCACCATGTAGAGCCAATGCTCAGAGAAGGTCTGGAGGCAGGAGAGGGCTGGTTTCCGTCAGCTCTTGGCAGGAATTGGAGAGCCTTCCTGAGTGGTCCCCACCCACTGGCAATACAGCTCACTCAGGGCTTTTTTCTCCTTCTCAGCAAACCATAGCCTACAGCTAAAGAGGAACTGTTTGGATGGCTGTTACACTCTAAGAAAGTTGTGGGAAAAAAGAAAAGACAAAATAATATATATATTATAAAGTTGTGCAGGTAGTAGCATAGGCAGCCGACAGTGGCCGCTAGATCTCTAAGATTGATGTTCATTCCCGGTAATACACTCTTGTCCCCTGTGGACCGGCTAGTACATAAAGCATCCTCCATTCAGGCTAAAAAGGCATAATTTTCCTCCTCAACTAGCTTTAATGGCGGACCGTCTGAAAAAAAACTGGGAAAATATGTGTACTGTCTTAATAAAACATAATTTTCCACCACAATTTTCAGATTTTCCGACAATTTAAGATGATTTATGTAGATCTAAGCTTTCCATTGGCCAAATACATTATTAAACAAACTTTCTATTCCGTTTTCAAAGACCTATTTTAAAATTTGTGCTGAGTTCATATTTATTTTAAACTAGCTAACTAAAAAAAAACACTAAAAAACAATACCATGATTATAGTGATTTGAAAGATTAAAAAAAATTAAAGTTATATTGTCACATGCGACAAATACAACAGGTGTAGACTTTACTGAGGAATGCTTACTTACCTAAGAAAAGATTAGCATAAAAAGGAAATCGTAACACAATAAAATAACAATAACGAGGCTACAGTATATACAAGGAGTAACGGTACCGAGTCAATGTGCAGGGGTACGAGGTAGTTGAGGTATATGATGTAATGTGTACATGTAGGTAGGGGTAAAAGTCCCTAGGCAATGAGGATAGGTAATAAACAGAGTAGCAGTGTATGTGAAGAGTGTGAATGGTGTCGATATGCATGCGTATGTGTGTGTATTGTGTGTGTGAGTGTATGTAGTTTGTGTGTGTGTGTGTGTGTGTGTGTGTGTGTGTGTGTGTGTGTGTGTGTGTGTGTGTGTGTGTGTGTGTGTGTGTGTGTGTGTGTGTGTTGAAGTGTCAGTGTAGTATATGTGAGTGTGCATAGAGCCAGTGTAGTATATGTGAGTGTGCATAGAGCCAGTGCAAGAATATCAGTGCAAAACAAATCAAATATGAAAGGGGGTCAATGCAAATAGTCCGGGTAGCCATTTGATTAACTGTTCAGCAGTCTTATGGCTTGGTGGTAGAAGCTGTTTAGGAGCCTTTTGGTCCCAGATGTGGTGCTCCGTTACCGCTTGCCGTCTGGTAGCAGAGAGAACAGTCTATGACGGGTGGCTGGAGTCATTGAAATTATTTTTAGGGCATTCCTCTGACACCGCCTGGTATAGAGGTCCTGGATGGCATGGAGCTCAGCCCCAGTGATGTACTTGGCCATATGCATTACCCTCTGTAGCGCCTTGCGGTCGGATGCCAAGCAGTTGCCATACCAAGCGATGATGCAGCCAGTCAAGATGCTCTCAATGTTACAGCTGTATAACTTTTTGAGGATCTGATGGCCCATGCCAAACCTTTTAAGCCTCCTGGGGGGGAAGAGGCATTGTCGTCCTCTCTTCACGACTGTATTGGTGTGTTTGGAACATGATAGGTCTGTAGTAATGTGGACACTGAGGAACTTGACCCGCTCTCGACCCGCTCTACTACAGCGCTCCACTACAGCCCTGTCGATGTGAATGGGGGTGTGCTCAGCCCTCTGTTCCCTGTAGTCCACGATCAGCTCCTTTGTCTTTCTGACGTTGAAGGAGAGGCTGTTGTCCTGGCACCACACTGCCAGGTCTCTGACCTCCTCCCTGTAGACTGTCTCATCGTCGTCAGTATTTTTGGTTGAAGTTTAATTGAACAGTATAAAACAATCAGAATGGAGAAAGACCCATTGAAATCACTTAGAATGCATGTGTTGCCACCCTAGGGTCACACACTACCCACCCTAGGGTCACACACTACCCACCCTAGGGTCACACACTACCCACCCTAGGGTCACACACTACCCACCCTAGGGTCACACACTACCCACCCTAGGGTCACACACTACCCACCCTAGGGTCACACACTACCCACCCTAGGGTCACACACTACCCACCCTAGGGTCACACACTACCCACCCTGGGGTCACACACTACCCAAAGAAAATGTAGAACGTGTATTATTCAAAAACATCAAATAACATCAAATACCACCATACCTTAAAAATAAAATGTAATACTGTGATTTTATATTTTGGCCATATCTCCAGTCTGTGCTAGCTAAACAGTCCTGTATCTTAGATTGTTTGCTTGTTATGCAATCCTCAAACTGCCATCAGTTTGAAGATCTGAACACTGTAATTGTATTATGGTGTCACTGTGTGGTTGAAAAATATCTATACTGTGTTGATTAAATGACATCCAACTATTTACATCTGTTATAGGCACCGAGGTGGTTGTAGGCTATTGGGGCAGTATACCAGAGATTGTGGCTATAATTGTATTTATTTCACCTTTATTTAACCAGGTAGGCAAGTTGAGAACAAGTTCTCATTTACAATTGCGACCTGGCCAAGATAAAGCAAAGCAGTTCGACACATACAACGACACAGAGTTACACATGGAGTAAAACAAACATACAGTCAATAATACAGTATAAACAAGTCTATATACGATGTGAGCAAATGAGGTGAGATAAGGGAGGTAAAGGCAAAAAAAGGCCATGGTGGCAAAGTGAATACAGTATAGCAAGTAAAACACTGGAATGGTAGATTTGCAATGGAAGAATATGCAAAGTGCAAAGTAGAAATAAAAATAATGGGGTGCAAAGGAGCAAAATAAACAAATAAATTAAATACAGTAGGGAAAGAGGTAGTTGTTTGGGCTAAATTATAGGTGGGCTATGTACAGGTGCAGTAATCTGTGAGCTGCTCTGACAGTTGGAGCTTAAAGCTAGTGAGGGAGATAAGTGTTTCCAGTTTCAGAGATTTTTGTAGTTCGTTCCAGTCATTGGCAGCAGAGAACTGGAAGGAGAGGCGGCCAAAGAAAGAATTGGTTTTGGGGGTGACTAGAGAGATATACCTGCTGGAGCGTGTGCTACAGGTGGGAGATGCTATGGTGACCAGCGAGCTGAGATAAGGGGGGACTTTACCTAGCAGGGTCTTGTAGATGACATGGAGCCAGAGGGTTTGGCGACGAGTATGAAGCGAGGGCCAGCCAACGAGAGCGTACAGGTCGCAATGGTGGGTAGTATATGGGGCTTTGGTGACAAAACGGATTGCACTGTGATAGACTGCATCCAATTTGTTTAGTAGGGTATTGGAGGCTATTTTGTAAATGACATCGCCAAAGTCGAGGATTGGTAGGATGGTCAGTTTTACAAGGGTATGTTTGGCAGCATGAGTGAAGGATGCTTTGTTGCGAAATAGGAAGCCAATTCTAGATTTAATTTTGGATTGGAGATGTTTGATATGGGTCTGGAAGGAGAATGACGAGATGCTCGTGTCTCCACCCTAACAACGGGAGTCGTTGTTCACAAAGGCGGAAGACAGGCAGGAGGACGCCAGATCAGGTGGGAACATTATAGCCAATGAGAGGGCAGACACAACTCTGTTATCAAATATGTGTTCAAAGTTGCTGGAATGACACGTGCGTCCACTTATATCAGTACACTTGTAACAACCTAAGCATTACGAAAGTTATATTCGATCAAATAAATCGCACGTAGCAAATTTGCAATATATATATTTTTAACCAAATTCGACACACTCATTGGCCTCCATACACAAATTCCTCACTTCGTGGACAGATTTTGGGCGGAGTAAACCACCTCGCTTCGCCTCTTCCTCTCTGGTAGTAGAGAATTCCTCCCCTCGACCTCTGACGGGTAGTATCCTAATCTGCATAAAGAAATGACAGGCATTCTTGAGCTGAATCGGAGGGAGGTTAAACAGAGGTTCTCAGACCAAGCGAAGTTTTTTTCAATAGTTTTAACCCAACAATTGGCCTGAAGTAGGTCAAATTAACTTTAGGATTTGGCGATGACTTTATTGTGAAAGTTCATCGGGGACCGCGTGATTGTTGGTTTGGCGGTCCATTGAAGACAGAATGGGCCAGACTTCTGTCTCCTCCTTGTCTCAAAATGCGAGTGGTGAGTCTGCTTTCCTCATTCACGCGCATACAGATATATCTTATTGTTCAGGAAGTCGATAATGTCTGACAATTTTAACTCGTCTTACTTTTCTAACTTTACCCTTTTGAAATGCACATATTCAACAAGTTTGAGTTGGTTTGCTTGAAAATATCGGTCTTATTTTCCTTTTACTCCAATGTGATCGTACATGTGCATCTACATCATTGCAACTGATTTTGAATGCATAAAGAAAGCTTTTAGAATAATTGTCTTGCATTAGGAGATTGACAAGAATCGGATACTTTGTACCACTAACGGTTACGTTATGCTCATCAGTCATGGAACTAATGAGTCAACAATGACTCATCTTCGAAACCAGTTTTCAATACCCAAACTAAATCGCAATGCAAACTGGAAGACATGCAAAACAGATCATTTGTGCAATAGTGAACGGTTATTCCATAATAAAGAATCCAGTACCAAACTGCTCTGACTCTCCTTTTGACCGGTTTGAGTACTATGAGCTACATACTCAATGGGAGAGATACTGATCAGCACATCTGTTGTCTTTTCAAAAGAGAGCAGGGGCATGTAGGTTTGGTGAATTATCATACACACAATGAGTAACGAAACCTCGACAATGACCAGTGGTGTAAAGTACTTAAGTAAAAATACTTTAAAGTAAGTTGTTTTCTGTACTTTACTATTTCTTTGCCTGCTTTTACTTCACTACATTCCTAAGGAAAATAATGTACTTTTTAGTCCATACATTTTCCCTGACACCCTAAAGTACTTGTTACATTTTGACAGAAAAATTGTCAAATTCACACACTTATCAAAAAGTCATCCCTACTGCCTCTGATCTGGCGGACTCACTAAACACACATGCTTCGTTTGTAAATTATGTCTGAGTGCTGTGACCCTGGCTATCCATCAATAAAAAAAATATAACAAATATTGTGCCATCTGGTTTGCTTAATATAAGGAATTTGAAATGGTTTATACTTTTACTTTTGATACTTAAATACATTTGAGCAATTCTATTTACTTTTGAAACTTAAGTATATTTAAAAAAATATATATACTTTTAGACTTTTACTCAAGTAGTATTTTACTGGGTGACTTTCACTTGTATTTGAGTCATTTTCTATTAAGGTATCTTTACTTTTAATCAAGAATGACATTTTAGTACTTTTTCCACAACTGACTGAGACCAGTGGGATAACACAGTAGTCTTGCAGACGACATGTGTTCAATACCCGGTTGGTCACACATGCTCGAGCAAATTGACATTACTGTATTGATGTCAAAGTTACAGTAATATGTGGGTGGTTTAGAAATTTGCGTGGTCTCTGTCGGCATGCCACCTTTGGTGAGACAAAAAAAATTGCGGTCCTCCTTTTATCCCTCAGCAGAATAGTAGCCTAGGCTATGCAGTGTCAGCCGACAATGCACTTTAATTAATGCCTATCCATGTGGTCGCCTCTGTTTATAAAACAGGCAGTTGGAATGGCTTTATAGTCCTGATACCTGGCAAAGATTTAAGACAGCATTTTGGTTATTCAAGCTCTAAATATCAGCTACCGTAGGTGGCGGTTCCTAAAGTAAATTGGAAAACATTTTCCAAATTTTTATACAGTGCATTCGCAAAGTATTCAGACCCCTTTTCTTTTTCCTCATTTGTTTTACGTTACAGCCTTATTTTAAAATTGATTAAATAAATATTTTTCCTCCTCAATCTACACACAATATCCCCATAATGACAAAGCAAAAACAGGTTTTTAGATTTTTTTTAACGAAATGTATTAAACATAAACAGATACCTTATTTACACAAGTATTCAGACCCTTTGTTTTGAGACTTTCGAAATTGAGCTCAGGTGCATCCTGTTTCCATTGATCATCCTTGAGATGTTTTTTCAACTTGATTGGAGTCCACCTGTGGTAAATTCAATTGGTTTGGAAAGTGATTTGGAAAGTCACACACCTGTCTATATAAGGTCCCACAATTGACAGTGCATGTCAGAGCAAAAACCAAGCCATGAGGTCAACGGAATTGTCCGTAGAGTTACGAGAGAGTATTGTGTCAAGGCACAGATCTGGGGAAGGGCACCAAAAAATGTCTGCAGCATTGAATATCCCTAAGAACACAGTGGCCTCCCTCCTTCTTAAATCGAAGAAGTTTGGAGTTGGCCGCCCGACCAAACTGAGCAATCGGGGAGAAGGGCCTTGGTCAGGGAGGTGACCAAGAACCCGAAGGTCACTCTGAAGGAGCTCCAGAGTTCCTCTGTGGAAATGGGAGAATCTTCCAGAAGGACAACCATCTCTGCAGTACTCCACCAATCAGGCCTTTATGGTAGAGTGGCCATACGGAAGCCACTCCTCAGTAAAAGGCACATGACTGCCTGCTTGGAGTTTGCCAAAAGGCACCTAAAGGACACTCAGATCCTGAGAAACAAGATTCTCTGGTCTGATGAAACCAAGATCGAACTCTTTGGCCTGAATGCCAAGTTTCACGTCTGGAGGAAACCTGTTGTGGGGATGTTTTTCAGCGGTAGGGACCGGGAGACTAGTCAGAATCGAGGGAAAGATGAACGGAACAAAGTATAGAGAGCTCCTTGGATGAAAACCTGCTCCAGAGCGCTCAAGACCTCAGACCTGGGCCAAGGTTCACCTTCCAACAGGACAACCCAAGAGTGGCTTCGGGACAAGTCTCTGAATGTCCTTGGGTGGCCCAGCCAGAGCCCGGAACTGAACCCAATAGAACATCTCTGGAGAGACCTGAAAATAGCTGTGCAACGCTCCCCATCCAACCTGACGGAGCTTGAGAGGATGTGCAGAGAAGAATAGGTGAAACTCCCCAAATACAGGTGTGCCAAGCTCGTAGCATCATATCCAGGAGGACTTGCGGCTGTAATCACTGCCAAAGGTGCTTCAACAAAGTACTGAGTAAAGGGTCTGAATACTTATGTAAATGTGATATTTCAGCTTTTTATTATTAATACATTTGCAAAGATGATTAAAAACTGTTTTTGTTTTGTCATTATGGGGTATTATGTGTAGATTGAGGAACACATGAATGTAATCCTTTTTAAAATAAGGCTGTAATGTAACAAAATGTGGAAAAAGTGAATACTTTCCAAATGCCTCAGAGGATCATTAACTTCTTAATTGTTTTGCTGTGGATTGTTTCAAATCACAGGCGAGTAGGCTTTGCATTGTTGGGTTGTCCTCAATTTTGGCAGCACTCATGGCAATAGACTTAGCTGATTATTGAGTTGTGCCTGTCAGTGAAAAGCATCAAAAATATGTGTGAAGATGATGTGTCTTGAGTATAATTTGAAATGTTAAGACAAAAGAAGGGGGGGTTTTGGTGGCGAAGATATGGGCTCATCGCTCTCCAGAATGCACTCAGCTCTCCAGAATGCACTCAGCTCTCCAGAATGTGCTCAGCTGTCTCCTGCCAATTCATGCACATTAATTGTTTCATTGTGTGAATTGTTTGCCCTTTGTTTATTTGTATCAATTCCTCATTATATATATCACCGGTAGTAGGCTGTATCACATCTGGCCATGATTGGGAGTCCCATAGGGCGGCGCACAATTGTCCCAGCGTCGTCCAAGGTTTGGCCGGGGTAGGCCATCATTGAATAAGAATTTGTTCTTAACTGACTTGCCTAGTTAAATAAAGGTAAAAGAAAATGTTTAAAAAAATAATAAATACATATACACCAAGTTTTATATATATATATATATATATATATATATATATATATATATATATATATATATATATATATATATATATATATATATATATAATAAAAAGAGTACATTTACAGTTAATCTCTCATTTGGTTACATTAATATCTCTTAATGAATGGATTAATTACAGTCATTCTCTGAATGGAAACATTGTTTGCAGAGTTCAAAAGTTTTGGTTTATTTCATACCATGATTTATGAGGTTTGTCAATGTTTTTATTGTCTTGTTTGGAGCGGTCCATATGAGCATGTGTCTGGTTGTTTCTCTATCCTGTTGATGGAGTGCGCGAGCCTGATCAGCATAAAGTAGGCTACCTGGCCTGCAGCGAGCACATGTAGGAAAGTACATTTGAAGATCAGACATTTGGGGATGTCTGATTTCTGACCACCACTAATAATACACTAAGGTTCTGTCATTTTTGTAACCATGTGACAATGATTTTGAGAAATTAAATGTGAGTATGAAAATCATAACTGGCACGTAGAAATGGTAGGATACATTCTTAGCTTACCCAAAAGTGAAACTCACGTGCTGCCTGTCAGCTACCCAAGTTTATCATGCGTTGCGTTATCTTGAAAAATGCAGTTTGTGTTTTCTTCTTTGCCATGATCATATCAGAAATTGAAGAACAGGCCTACAAATTTGAAATCGCTAATTATCATGACAATTTAGCCCACTTTGTGAAACTCCCGGACAGCAGTAGTGAGTAGCCTAATTTCATTCCATAGGCTATTGTCCATTTGACCTGTCCTGTTTTTAGAATATGGTGTGTTTGCTAACATGATAGTTCATATTCACATTGAAGCAAATGTTTTATTTGATAGGACACCATTTAGGCTATTTGATCGGAAGCATACATGATATAAAAAGTGTCTCTCTCATGACATGTTTATACATTTGGTTGCCCTGCAGGCTACAGAAAAGGCCACAGAGGCTATATACTCTATCTACTCTATAGGCTACATGATTTGATGTATTGGTGAAGCACCACAGCACTGCGTCTCCAACAGCACCATGGAGAGGCGTGCTGTGCATGGACAAGATACATATTTTGCACCCCTGCCTTTGGCAAAGTGCACTGCTTATCATGGGGAGGCATCGGCGTTCAATTTAATAGCCCAAATGCCACTGGGTGAGAGAAGTTTTCATTGTTTTGAGGCTGAGTTATGTGAGGTGTTATGTGTTGGAGGTGCGTCTTGATCAGTTTAGCTCGGAAAATGCCGCCCTCGTCAATCTGCAGCTCTAGGCGTCCGCCTAATCCTGTCTGATGGGCGGGCCTGCCCTGCTGTCGGCACAGGGTGGAGCAGGGATGCATCTTCTGTAGCATACTAACCACAATGCTTACTTAACAATAACATTACTCACAAGTAAATGCATGCCTGACATTTCAACTCTTCAAGGCCTAAAGGACCTTCTAGTGCAGCAACATAACCCAAGGTGTTATGGTTGAGTTTACCTTGCAAGGTATGCATACTCTTTAACAACATTGTTCTCTCCATGTTCTTTTTTCTCCTATAAGTAATCATAGCCCATCATTTTCACTGTTCATAATAAAACATATCAGCTTTTTACATGTTTGGTTGGTTACACTAAATTTGAAAAAAATATTGAATGTCAAATAGCTTGGGATCTTAAAATACCATGATGTTTAAGTGCATAAACCCTCCCCGGTGACTGTATAAACCCTCCCCGGTGACTGTATAAACCCTCCCCGGTGACTGTATAAACCCTCCCCGGTGACTGTATAAACCCTCCCCGGTGACTGTATAAACCCTCCCCGGTGACTGTATAAACCCTCCCCGGTGGCTGTATAAACCCTCCCCGGTGGCTGTATAAACCCTCCCCGGTGGCTGTATAAACCCTCCCCGGTGACTGTATAAACCCTCCCCGGTGACTGTATAAACCCTCCCCGGTGACTGTATAAACCCTCCCCGGTGGCTGTATAAACCCTCCCCGGTGGCTGTATAAACCCTCCCCGGTGACTGTATAAACCCTCCCCGGTGGCTGTATAAACCCTCCCCGGTGACTGTATAAACCCTCCCCGGTGGCTTCAGCTGAAGAAACCTCTCCCTATTTCCCCTTGACCAAATATTTTTCTGGTTGCCGGTGGCACATAAAGCAAGACAATGGGAAAAACATCTGGTGAGCAAACAGCATGTCTGATTGAATTTAAAGCACACCGATGGATGTGAAGCATTTGAATGCTTTTTGTTTTGGTGTGTAGTTCCATCGTATGTCATTTGGCTACTCAAAGTTCTATTTGAGGCACAAACGGTATTGATGTTTTTGGTTATGACATGCCTTTCCAATGATGTCATCATCCGTTCAGTACGAGTCACACACAGCTTCAAATAAAACTTCAGGCTAATTGATAAATTGCCAAATCCGTCAGGTTATTAAACGTCTGCATAGGTCACAGTTCATAGTTCTTATTGATATGCATTATTATTTCGACTTTCTCCGAACTGAAGACCATCAGGCCAATATTAGGCTATCCCTAGACATTTGAAATATTCACGTCTAGAAGAGCCTCCAGGTTTCCGTCATAGCTGGAAAAAAATATAATTACAGGGGCAGTTTGGTGAAACTAATCCCGTCCGGACATGACGTTCTATAGTAATACTAGTCCTGTGTGAATATGGCTTATATACACATTTATGACTGGGACTGTACAGAAGTGGAATTTTCTGTGTCCTTCATTTCGTTACGGCTCCAAGTCATTCTCCTTGACTCTGAAGGGAGGCGTTGTTAGAGGTGAGGACTAACTTTGTTTGTGTCCCTAAACCATTTTCTCCCTTGTCAAGCAGCTGTTTGAATTATTATTGTCATGCAGTACTTTGTTTCATACTGTCTGTGAGTTATACCTCCACCCAAACATGAAAGCTGCTGCCTGGACTATACCAGAGATCAACACTAATATAATTTTAGGCTTTGTATACTGTATGTGTTAGGAGATCCACATTGACAACAAATCCTGAATGTTTTTTTCCCCTAGCAGATTGGCATTCTTCTGTATGTGGCTTAGATTTTTCTGCTGTCAGTGCAATCTCAATCATTGTCTGTTTGTTTAGTTTGACAGTCAATTAATTCACAAGATAATCAAACACATTTGAGAAGGACTACTGTTCCCTCTGTCAATGAAATTTGCTTGTCTAAGAACAGACTAAAGTTGTCAGTAGCCCCATTTAAAAGTTGGTACTGTAAATTTCAATGTCTCTCAATTGATTTGAAATATAGAGCTATGTCCCAAATTAGTTCTCCCAAATAGTCAACCTCTCTAACTCTCTCCACTGAGCAGCAACAAGTGAAGCCATTGTCCATTCGCTCCCAGGCAGTTCTAGTCTTTTTATTGAAGTCTAATGGTGATAATTGTGAGCTTTACAGATTTTTCTGTCATTAACCACACAAAGAACCTACTGTAACAGTCCCATTGTTCCTATTCGATATCAATCTGGGAATGAAACCATGGGATTGGAAGTTTGGAATGCAGCTGGCCCCACCTCTTTCATATTTGTTTGTAAGCTTAGCTTGATTAATTTAGACTAAATGTGATTATTGTAGAAAATAAATATAATGTGTCCTTCAATAGGCTTACCCCAAAATGCCCCAAACAGTTTGTGGTTGTTTGTGTCAAACTTTTTTTTTGTGTTTTTTTTTGTTGGTAGCTGTTTGGGATATAGAAAACTATCTATCAATCCCCCTACTGGGGAGCCAGGCCCAGCCAATCAGAATGAGCTTTTCCCCAAAAAATAGCTTTATTACAGACAGAAGTTCACTTCTGGTGTGGTTACACGTGGTCTGTGGTTGTGAGGCCGGTTGAACGTACTGCCAAATTCTCTAAAACGATGTTGGAAGCAGTTTATGGTAGAGTGATTAACATTCAATTATCTGGCAACAACTCTGGTGGAAATTCCTGCTGTCCACATGCCAATTGCACGTTCCCTTAACTTGAGACATCTGTGGCATTGTGTTGTGTAACAAAACTGCACATTTTAAGTGGCTTTTTATTGTCCCCAGCAGAAGGTATCTTGATATGCCACACCTGTCAGGTGGATGGATTATCTTGGCAAAGGAGAAATGCTCACTAAAAGGGATATAAACAGATTTGTGCACAACATTTGAGAGAAATAAACTTTCTATGCACAAGAAACATTTCTGTGAATATGACATTCACTGTAAATTCCTTGTCAGAATTGAGGAGAAAAGTCTGAAGGGAAGGTATTTACTGATCTGCTGTAGTTGTGTATGACATGTTCTTGCAGTATTCAATGCTGATCACCTCAGGCCTTTTCAAAATTCAATGTCAGGCCTCAGGTAAGACATTATCCCTGCCGGTCTGGTCATTCATGTTAATAATCACGAGTCATCATGGTTGTAAAAAAATATATTATAATAATTGCACCAATGTTTGGTAACTGCCATTTGCAATGAGAGAGAGTTATCAGTTTTTATATAGCTAATCAGTTTTATATGGGTAGAATGTTTGAACTTGGAACTGGCACTCTGCTGAAAGGATGAATGATCAATACATATTGGAAATGATATGTCGACCATGTCGACCGTGTAAACACAATTCAGGCTATAAACCTGCCTGATGGCTTGAAAAAGTACTTTTTCATTGCAATTGCATAAGATATGAATCGCCTTAGAATGATGGACAATTGTCATTCTCTAATCAAAACCCAACCCTCGAACAGTGTCACATAAGCTAGCTAGACAAAAACAAGATTAGCTGAAATAGAGGTGTTCGCTCAAGTTGCTAGAAATCACACTTGCCTCATACTGTGCTTCTCTTCACACTGGAGCACTTGCAATATACACCGAATGTACAAAACATTAGGAACAGACTCAATTCGTTGGGGCATGGACTCTACAAGGTGTCAAGCATTCCAAGGATGCTGGCCCATGTGGAGTCCAATGCTTCCCACAGTTGTGTCAAGTTGGCTGGATGTAGTGGACCATTCTTGATACACACGGGAAAGTTGAACGTGAGAAACCCAGCCGTGTTGCATTTCTTGACATACTCAAACCGGTACGCCTGGCACCTAATACCATACCCTGTTCGAAGGCTCTTAAATGTTTTGTCTTGCCTATTCACCCTCTGAATGACAAATACACAATCAATGTCTAAAGGCTTAAAATTTAACAGGTGACATCAATAAGGGATCATGGCTTTGACCTCTTCACCTGATCAGTCTGTCATGGAAAGAGCAGGTGTTCCTAATGTTTTCTACACTCTGTGTATAAACACTGGCTGTGACACATTTGATTATTCTCTAGGACCGGTGCCTGGGGTCACAGTTAAAGAGCCGCATTAGCTTATTACCTGTTATTTGTTTACTCAAAATGTTGTGCAGACATGATACCTTTCAGACCAATCAAATACATCAGACCAATCAAATACATTCAGACCAATCAAATACATCTGCCTTTGATTCTACTAGGTTCTACTCTATAGATGTGTGTGAATATAGGTTGTGTGTGACAGTGAATAGTGATTTGACGTAGGCTAGGTAACTTTCTTTGAATCAGAATTCAGTTGAGTTACAGAGAGAACAAGGATGGTGTGATTAACTCAAATTCCATTATCTTTTTACTTTTCTTTTCCTCGTGACAGTTCCCTACCTCCTTTCCTTTTTCAATTTAGGTCAAGCTAAAGTCATAAAGAATACACAAGGTCACATTTTACAGCCTAAGAATCCAAAAACAACCAAGGACTCAAGATCACTGGATATTGGGGGAGTGTCCTTGGCAGGGAATGTGGGTGTGCTCCTTTGACCTGTGTAGAGGAGTGCATACTGCGTAGTCTCCATGTCTGACTCCTCATATAACATAGAATTGCTAATGAAATCCATCATAAGGTGTAGGACACACGGTTCCTGGTTGTTAGTGATACGATACCTCTTGTCTGTCGTAATCTTTTGGTCTTTGTAGAGCCACACCTCCTAAGGTATTGAGGTAGGTCATGTTAACCTATATGGCCTTTTTGACGCCTCCAGAAATTAACCTTTGAACTACCTTCCGGCTTCCGCTTTTGAATCCTTGAGAAAAATATACATATAGGCTCATCCTTGTGCACTGCAGTGAACAGCAAATCTAAAAAGGAAGTGTTGAGTATACTGGAGATGTTGGTGTGCTTTTGTACTACGTGCTATTACTCAAAGGGAAAATCTGTAGTTGCTACATATACTACCGTTCAAATGTTTGGGGTCACTTAGAAATGTCCTTGTTTTCCATGAAAACATACATGAAATGAGTTGCAAAATGAATAGGAAATATAGTCAAGATGTTGACAAGGTTATACATAATGATTTTTAATTGAAATAATAATTGTGTTCTTCAAACTTTGCTTTCGTCAAAGAATCCTAAATTTGCAGCAATTACAGCCTTACAGACCTTTGGCATTCTAGTTGTCAATTTGTTGAGGTAATCTGAAGAGATTTCACCCCATGCTTCCTGAAGCACCTCCCACAAGTTGGATTGGCTTGATGGGCACTTGTTACTTACCATACGGTCAAGCTGCTTCAACAACAGCTCAATAGGGTTGAGATCTTGTGACTGAGCTGGCCACTCCATTATAGACAGGATACCAGCTGACTGCTTCTTCCCTAAATAGTTATTGCATAGTTTGGAGCTGTGCTTTGGGTCATTGTCCTGTTGTAGGAGGAAATTGGCTCCAATTAAGTGCTGTCCACAGGGTATGGCATGGCGTTGCAAAATGGAGTGATAGCCTTCCTTCTTCAAGATCCCTTTTACCCTGTACAAATCTCCCACTCCTCCAGCATCTTTACATTTTTCTGCATCTCACGAATGTTCTTCTTTGTGATCCGAACACCTCAAACTTAGATTTGTCTGTCCATAACACTTTTTTCCAATCTTCCTCTGTCCACTGTCTGTGTTCTTTTGCCCATCTTAATATTTTATTTTTATTGGCCAGTCTGAGATATGGCTTTTTCTTTGCAACTCTGTCTAGAAGGCCAGCATCCCGGAGTTGCCTCTTCACTGTTGACGTTGAGGCTGGTGTTTTGCAGGTACTATTTAATGAAGCTGCCAGTTGAGGACTTGTGCGGGATCTGTTTCTCACACTAGACACTCTAATGTACTTGTCCACTTGCTCAGTTGTGCACCGGGAACTCCCAATATTCTTTCTATTCTGGTTAGAGACAGTTTCTGCTGTTCTGTGAAGGGAGTATGAAGGGAGTAGTACACAGCGTTGTACGAGATCTTCAGTTTCATGGCAATTTCTCGCATGGAATAGCCTTCATTTCTCAGAACAAGAATAGATTGACGAGTTTCAGAAGAAAGATCTTTGTTTCTGGCCATTTTGAGCCTGTTATTGGGCCCACAAATGCTGATGCTCCAGATACTCAGCTAGTCTAAAGAAGGCCAGTTGTATTGCGGTTTTAATCAGCACAACAGTTTTCAGCTGTGCTAACATAATTGCAAAATTATTTTCTAATGATCAATTAAGCCTTTTAAAATGATAACCTTGGATTAGCTAACACAACATGCCATTGGTTTGGTTGCTGATAATGTGCCTCTGTACGCCTATGTAGATATTCCATTAAAAAGCAGCTGTTTCCAGCTACAATAGTCATTTATAACATTAACAATGTCTACACTGTATTTCTGATCAATTTTGTTATTTTAACGGAGAGAAAATGTGCTTTTATTTAAAAAACAAGGACA
The DNA here is from genome assembly GCF_045791955.1 of Oncorhynchus clarkii lewisi. NCBI lineage: Eukaryota > Metazoa > Chordata > Actinopteri > Salmoniformes > Salmonidae > Oncorhynchus > Oncorhynchus clarkii. Next base: position 69,480,057 of record NC_092166.1, read on the forward strand.
TTTCTAAGTGACCCCAAACTTTTGAATGGTAATGTACATTTTGGGAGTTCTAAGTTAATGATATGTACCCATTTGATTCTAGAAGAATATAACTTAGAAATGTCTCATGAGCTTAGTTCAACTATCATACCCCCATCAGAACCCAACATATAACCTTGTTTTAATCCAATGTTTGTAAGCAAAGTACACAGAACAAAAATATAAACGCAACATGTCAAGTGTTAGTTTCAAATCCCAGAAATGTTCCATATGTACAAAAACCTTATTTAGATATGCCAACCCTGTCAGGTGGATGGATTATTAAGAATCCGATTAAACAACATGATCATTACCAGTGGTGTAAGTACTTAAGTAAAAATACATTTTCCCTGACACAAAAAGTACTCATAATGTTTTGAATGCAATTCACGCACTTATCAAGAGAACATCCCTCTACTGCCTCTGATCTGACGGACTCACTAAACACACATGCTTCGTATGTAAATTATATCTGAGTGTTGGAGTGTGCCCTAGCTATCAGTAAATTAAAAATAAATTGTGCTGTCTGGTTTGCTTAATGTGAAGAATTTTATACTTTTACTTTTTGATACTTTAAAAAATATATATTTTATTTTTGCATTTTCCAATTTAAGAACATTCAAAACAAAAGTGAAAAGATATTAGACAATGATAGGACAAAGTGACAGTAACAGACGAGCGTAACAAAAATAAATAATAATAATAATTATATAAACAAACATACAATAAGAAAAAAAATAATAACGAGACATTGGATCACCTGCCGTAGGCTACATATTATACATTACGTGTGAAACATTATGTGAGGATTATATATAGGTTCAATCAATGAGATGTGGGGGGAGATTCTCCAAATAGTCAATAAAAGGTTGCCAAATTCTGTAAAATGTCTTTAACTTATTCCTCAAGCAGTAAGTGATTTTCTCCAAAGGGATACAACTATTAACTTCCGATAGCCGCATTGCAACTGGCAGGGAGGAATCCAATTTCCATTTCAAGGCAATACATTTCTTGGCAATCGCTAGCAATATTTCTGTTAGCTTTATAGTATGGCTTTGCCTAAGATTGGTGTTAGTAAAGTTACCCAGTAGACATACTTTTTGATACTTAAGTATATTTAAAATCAAATACTTTGACTTACTCGAGTAGTATTTTACTGGATGACTTCCACCTTTTACTTAAGTCCGTTTCTATTAATCTTTATTTTACTCAGGTATGTCAATTGGGTACTTTTTTCACTACTGATCATTACACAGGTGCACCTTGTGCTGGGGGACAATAAAAAGCTACTTTAAAATATGCTGTTTTGTCACACAACACAATGCCACAGATGTCCCAAGTTTTGAGGGAGCGTGCAATTGGCATGCTGACTGCAGGAATGTCCACCGAAGCTCTTGCTAGAAAATTGAATGTTAATTTCTCTACCATAAGCTGCCTCCAACATTGTTTTAGAGAATTTGGCAGTATGTCCAACCGGGCTCACAACTGCAGACCATGTGCAACCACGCCACCCCAGGACCTCCACATCAGGCTTCTTCACCTGTGGAATCATCTGAGGTGGGGTGCTGAGAAGTATTTCTGTCTGTAATGAAGCCCTTTTCTGGGAAATACACATTCTGATTGGTTGGGCCTGGCTCCTCAGTCGGTGGGCCTGGCTGCCAAGAGGGTTGGGCCTATGCCCTCCCATGGCTGCACCACAGCCCAGTCTTGTGAAATCCATAGATTTGGACCTAATTTATTTATTTCAATTGACTGATTTCCTTTTATGAACTGTAACTCAGTAATATCTTTGAAATGGTTGCATTTATATTTTTGTACAGTATGAATGTAAACAAACACTATATAGCCTCAAAACATGGATAAAACTATGGTTTTGATATCATGGATGGTCAGTCCTTGCATCCATAGCTGTATGAATTTGAGTGGTTACATTTCGCCAACCCATCTTTTAGCCTTTTACTGAAACGGGCGCGGAGTTGGAGTTGTTATTGTTTCAACTAAGGATTGCTGCTTTTAAGAGGGTATACATATATATCGGCTATACATATATATAGGTCCAGTCAAAAGTTTGGACACACCTACTCATTCCAGGGTTTTACTTAATTTTTTACTATTTTCTACATTGTAGAATAATAGTGAAGACATCAAAACTATGAAATAACACATATGGAATCATGTAGTAACCAAAAAAGTGTTAAACAAATCAAAATATAGGGCCTCCCGAGTGGCACTGCATCGCAGTGCTAGCTGTGCCACTAGAGATTCTGGGTTCGAGTCCAGGCTCTGTCGCAGCCAGCCGCGACAGGGAGGCCCATGGGGCAGCGGCGCACAATTTGCCCAGCATTGTCCAGGTTAGGGGAGGGTTTTGCCTGGCATGGATGTCCTTGTCCCATCGCGCACTAGCAACTTCCGTGGCGAGCTGGGCGCAGTGCACGCTGACACGATCGGGTTAAGTCGGCATTGTCAAGAAGCAGTGCGGCTTGGTTGGGTTGTGTTTCGGAAGACGCACGGCTCTCGACCTTCGCCTCTCCCAAGTCCGTACGGGAGTTGCAGCGATGAGACTAGACTGCCACTACCAATTTGGATACCACGAAAAAGAAAAAAATACAAATGTAAATGTTATATTTGAGATTCTTCAAAGTATCCACCCTTTGCCTTGATGACAGCATTCACTCAACCAGCTTCATGAGGTAGTTGGAATGCATTTCAATTAACAGGTGTGCCTTCTTAAAAGTTAATTTGTGGAATTTCTTTCCTTCTTAATGCGTTTGAGCCAATCAGTTGTGTTGTGACAAGGTAACGGTGGTATACAGAAGATATCCCTATTTGGTAAAAGACCAAGTCCATATTATGTCAAGAACAGCTCAAATGAGCAAAGAGAAATGACAATAAAGGTCAGTTGATCTGGAAAATGTCAACAACTTTTAGTTTCTTCAAGTGCAGTCGCAAAAACCGTCAAGTGCTACTGGCTGTCGTGAGGACCGCCACAGGAATAGATAGTCTTTTACCAAATAAGGCTAAGTCCATATTGTGGCAAGAACAGCCTTGCCAGCCCAATTTTGAATATAAACCAAATTTGATCACATTTACATTTTCTCCTGACACACAAATGGACTATAAATACATAACGTTACCAATTAGTTACCCTGACCAAATGGACAGCGCACATCGGCTGTATGCAGCTGCTCTTATTAGTAGCCTACAGTTGATCAGACTGAAAGATTTTCCCGTTTTTATCCCATACAGAATGTCAGATCTCTAATGTTTAGGTGTAGCCTAGGCTGCTGTAACATTTATGCAATGAGGTTTTGCTTGTCTGTCCGGAGTGATTATGTGTTATCATCTTTGCTAAATAAATGCCGGAGGAAAGTGGAAAGCCCCCAAAAATGCGCTGTGTCAACCTCTCTCTTTAATCTAACTTTTAATTGATGATGCGATGGAAGCTATCAAATTGTTCTGAATTGATTTTGACATCCCAGAAAAGACAGTAGAAAGCATCATAATGTGCAATTACCGCTGCAAGCTCCTTGTAGTTGCACTTGTTAGCGGAACTATCCCTCTTGTCGTGTTCTCTAAAAGCCAATTCTTGCATGCCCAAAAACACAGTGGTGTTGATAAGCCGCTTGAGAACATCATCCCTGTTTATTCTTACTTTCTCATTGTGTTGCGCAGTTTGAATACGCAGACCTTTGTCATGATCGATGCAGCTTTTTCCCTGAAGCTTGAATCTGATGTGGGCATTTATATGCTCCCTGCTTTTGTTTTGCCGTTTAGCTGAACGATCAATGTTCTTCGGGTCACTATACCTCCTCCCCCTGTCGCCCAAGACTCACTTTTCAAAAAGCAGACAAGGCCAGCAATACAGGCGGCTTGATGAAAGGCTCCTTGTTAACCAGCTATACTTTTGATTCCAATTTATATTGAATGCCCTCACCTTTTCATCCTTCTTCATGAAACTGATCTCAGGCAGAGGTCGACCCTCGGTTTTAATTTACACCTTTTCCGTGTACCCCAGAGAATGAAAGGGGTTCTTAAACAAAAAGTAAACAACATTTGCAGTGAAAACTGCACACTCAAGCTGGTAGCTAGCAAGCTACTGAAGTTTGATATAAATTGCAGTAACTAGACACAAAAATAAAGTTCTAAAATCAAGAAAACTATTTATAATCTACCTCCGTCTCCTGTAACTTGAAGAAACTAATTTGAATTGAATAATATAAAAAAAATGCTCAACTATCGCTTTTCAATCTCTATCTAATAATGTCACCAACTGACCAAGCCTCTCAACACATGGAACACCCCCCATAATGGTCTGCGGCACAACCCCAATACAACACACTAGGTTAATTCTCTGATCCTAACCCTATGATTGGATGGACACAAAAGCTTTGATTGGTTGGAGGCCGTCCTCCAGAGGTGGTCAAAATGACCATGTAGGACTATGGAAGGGAGTGAGGACAACGAGCCTCCTAGGTTTTGTATTGAAGTCAATGTACCTAGAAGAGGGCAGAAGCTAGCTGTCCTCTGGCTACACCAGAGAGTGCTGTTGAAGTTACTATGGACCTTCATTGCAAAACAGTGTGTTTTAATAAATTATTTGGTGACATATGAATATATTTAGTATAGTTTTATCTAAAAAGGAGACTTTAGTGTTTCACTATTTTTATGAAATTTCACTGAGGAGGATGGTCCACCCCTTCCTCCTCTGAGGAGCCTCCACTCCAAATATTTTCCATATTTTCCTGTTTTATTGTTAGTTTTTTTTTTACATGAAATTGTAGTAACAGCCTGTTACATTCTGAAATTGTCGCCGTAGCTTTACATTTCAATAGTGTTTTTTGCTTGTTTTTTGGGCCTCCACCGAGAGAAGCAGCTCCCAAGGGAATTATCAATGTTTTCAGTCGCGATTTTGCTTGTACCTCATATTATGACTTCCATGATATTTTTAAAATTAAGCCTGGCATGTTCTAAGGTAACTTTAATACGGGAGCTTTTAGGCTTACACTAGCTACTATCTAGCTATGGTTCAGCTAAACGTCAGCATTCAGCTATAGCCAGCACGTTTATGTGAGGATGCAGAAATTATTTTGTTGAGCTAGCTAGCGTTACATAGCTGTGTAGCCTATACTATAATATGAATGACATTGTATGATAACGGTACGGTACTTTTATATTCATATGGGAGGGGTATACGTTCATTATTATATGCTAACATTACTTGATTATGACGAATGTTGTTAATGTTAGTTAGCTAGAGAGCAGGAATTGTTTTTTTTGTCAGCTAATTTAAAGTTGCAATAACTTTTTGGGCGACCCAACCAAATTCACATTGAAATGTGAGTTATAGATCTGTCGTTCTCATTAAAAGCATGTCTAAGAAGTGGTCGATTTGTTCTACAGTTGAAGTCGGATGTTTACATGCACTTAGGTTGGCGTCATTAAAACTAGTTTTCCAACCACTCCACAAATTTCTTGTTAACAAACTATAGTTTTGGCAAGTCGGTTAGGCCATCTACTTGTGCATGACACAAGTAATTGTGCCTTTAAACAGCTTGGACAATTTCAGAAAATGGCATCAAAGGCTTTAGAAGCTTCTGATAGGCTAATTGACATCATTTGAGTCAATTGGAGGTGTACCTGTGGATGTATTTCAATCCCTACCTTCAAACTCAGTGCCTCTTTGCTTGACATCATGGGAAAATCAAAATAAATCAGCCAAGACCTCAGAAGAAAATTGTAGACCACCACAAGTCTGGTTCATCCTTGGGAGCATTTTCCAAACGCCTGAAGGTACCACGTTCATCTGTACAAACAATAGCACGCAAGTATTAACACAGTGTTTCCTCCGGCACATTGGTGCGGCTGGCTTCCGGGTTGGATGCGCGCTGTGTTAAGAAGCAGTGCGGCTAGGTTGGGTTGTGTATCGGAGGACGCATGACTTTCAACCTTCGTCTCTCCCGAGCCCGTACGGGAGTTGTAGCGATTAGACAAGATAGTAGCTACTACAACAATTGGACACCACGAAATTGGGGAGAAAAAGGGGGTGAAAAAAAAAGTGTAATATGGTTTGCTTTAACATATTTGAAAATAAACACACCAACGTTTCGACAGCTTGGCTGTCTTCATCAGGGTATAATCACAAACACTGCGGGATGACTCGTTTATATAGTGTCAAAAGACACAGGTGTCTGTAATCATGGCCAAGAGTGGCCTAATATTATTGGTTAATAATCAAATGTTAAAATGTCATACAAAGAACAGCATATGGATATGGATAGCATAGCATAGATTAATTTGACTACACAAGTTTACAAACAATAACAAATCTCAGAGACCAATTGGTAAACTCTGATTTACCACCCCAAGATATTCCTGAACAATGTCTATTTGCACCCCTACTGGATGGAAATTACAAATGTAATGGCTGTGCTCAATGCAATGGCACTTATAAATGTAGATCCTTCAAACACCCACAAACAGGGAAATCGATCCTAATAAAAGGTGTTATTACGTGCTCCACTAAGGCAGTTATTTATCTTATAACTTGTCCTTCTGGTAAAAATGATGTAGGTAAAGCATCGTAGCACCATTAGGTGTAAAAACTTTACTTATCCAGTTGCGGCCATTCGATTTTGTTTCTGCGTTATATTGGCATTGAACATGACACCCTCCCTAGGAGAGGGGGTGACCTTGATAATTTATTGTTAAAACGAGAGGCTGCCTGGATCTTTAATTTAAAGACCCTTGCGCCCTTCGGTCTCAACGTAGACTTTGACCTGAAGCCATTCTTGTGATTATTGTGACTTTGCCATTGTTATTGTTTGTAAACTTGTGTAGTCAAATTAATCTATGATGGTATGCTATCCATTTGTTGTTTGTATGCTGTTCTTTGTATGACATTTTAATATTTGATTATTAACCAATGATATTAGGCCACTCTTGGCCATGATTACAGACACCTGTGTCTTTTGACACTATATAAACGAGTCATCCCGCAGTGTTTGTGATTATACCCTGATGAAAACAGCTTGGCTGTCGAAACGTTGGTATTACATTTTTTTTTTTTGCATCTGAGCTCCTAGAGTGTGCGGCTCTTTTATTTTCAAGTTTCTATTCCGCTAGCCAGCACCTCGCCTGAATAGGTGTGCGTTTCTTTTTCTTCTAGATTGGTTTAACATATTGTCATATGTTTTAGAAGAAAAGTTACTTGAATTGTTAAATAGTTTGCTTACTAGCTAGTGGCCACTGTGATATGTACGGTGAAGTTGAGCTGCGGACCAATAATGTCATGTTGCAAGCCACAACGAAAGGTAAGGCAATTATGTAATGTGAATCGAAAAGTGGAAATCTATTTGGCCCTTCTGTTCCTTAGACTCTCCTCCATCTCTCGTAGTTGGAATAGGGCCTAAATCTTTGACACTTCCTATGTTTCTCAAGCACATTATTTTTTACACTGTCTTGGAAACCTCCCATGTGTTGCTCTTGTGTTCCCCTTTTTTGTTTGAACAGGCCTCACTTCACTTCCCCTCCATCAGACAGAGACCCATGATTTCATATACAGTTGTGCTGCTTATTTACAGCTACCTGGACATTAAATGAAACAGAGCTTGAGTTGTTCTTGAGATGGTTAGGGTTTCTGTCTCACCATGTTTTTTTAAACACCTTTCTTTAATTCAATTTTAATAAATCATTCTTGGGTATTAAGTGGTTTTTTTCCTGAACAAGGATGTGCTCCTTCAGCAATCAAAACAAACATCAAACATACTATAATAATTGCATTTGTAGAGCGCTTTTCATTTACAGACATAAATCACAAAGCTCCTTAAATTGAGAGCTACCATTAAATGGAGAAAAAAATTGAATTAAAGGGAATGAATTAAAAACTTAAAGCAAGAAATTAAAAGATCGCAAGCAGCCTTGTATTATACAAGATACATACATTTAATAAAGGAGGCGACATGGACAAAATAATAACTTGAAACGAATGTATAAGACTGACAACAGATACCACAACAATCACATTAAGTGAAATCCAGTTTGAAGAAGTGTTTCTTTATCTCAGACTTCAAGGCAGTGGTGGTCTGGGGCATGCGGAGGTGGTGGGGGGGGGCTCGTTCCAGAGCCGGGGGTCGAGACAGCAGAATGCTCAGTGACCCATTGTTTTTAGGTGCGTCTTTGGAACTGCAGGGAGTCATTGATAATTTGACCGGCGTGAACGTGAAGACTGTTTGGGGCTGAAGAGTTCACTGAGGTATTGGGGACCAGAGGAATTGGGGGTTATGAAGAAGAGGGAGTCTGGGGTTGTGTTTATGTTCTCGTGGAATTGGATGTTGCGTTTCCTGATTAGGAAAGGAATGGCGCCTAAGACGGAGCCTTGGGGGACACCACAGTTAATCGTTGAGGCGATGATTCCACTTCTTAATCTTTTCAAATAAGTAGGTGGATAATCTTCCACTGTCCTCTGTGGTAGCAATGTTTTATGTATGTATGGATGGAAGGATGGATGAATGGATGGTGCGGAGAAAACAACATTCAGCAGCCATGAGCCATGGAACCTCCCTATTCCTGAAAAGTGAGGCATGAGGAAACGCCACACCTCTTTTTTTTCCCCCCTCCAGCCTTAGCATTCCAGCCTGTTCCCATTCCCCTGGTTTCTTACTTTCAAACAGGAATGGAAAGGATTAGGGAAGGACATGAATCTGGTTTCTAAGGCCAAGTACAGCAACAAATGAATCACTGTGAAACAGGGCTGCACGTGGGTTATCAAAAGGTTTTATCTGCTCTTTTGCTTTGCTATGGGGATTATGATTTGTTTAGCAAAGAAGATATATTATTAAATGCAACAAAGTTGGGTTAATTGTTGACAAAATGATTGACCTTGAAAATCTAATTAAAGTCATGTGAAAGTACATGTTTATTTCTGACGCATACTGAAGTGAATTCACCATTGTGCAACATCCGCTTTCTCATGTTGTGTTTAGTAATTCTTAAAGCATAGTGTTGCAAATGGAGGGTCGATTACCGGTAACTTTCAAAGTTTACCAGTAAACTACAGGAATTTCGAAAACATACAGGATTTTATGGAATTTTCGTAACATATCAAGTATATTTATTTATTTTACTATGTCAATATGTTTTTGTAAATGTTTTGATGCCAAACTGGTGGCAGTTGTGAAAAAAAGTGTGTTGTGAAAAGTGTATTAGTTGGAAGAGTTGCAGAGTTAATAGAAAATTATGCCATTGTTGATTTAAATGTTTTTTCATTAATTAGGCTCTTTTCCCTTGAACCTTTGGTCTATTTACTAGAAACCCATGGACAATATGTACACAGATATAAGGATTAATAAATATGTATTTGTAATTCAAATATATTACCAAAGTTACCGTAGATTACCTGTTAATTACCACAATTATAGAAAGTTCCGATAACTTGGTAAATTACCGGTAGTTTTGCAACCCTATGTTCCACGTAGGAATGAACAGGGCTAAGTAAGTATGTTTTCTGATCAGGTGTGTCCTTGTGTGATTTCCCCACAGTTGATGGACTGGAAAAAGCATCTCTGTCCAACTGTGATGTTGTGGTGGGCAGCACCCAGACTCCTCCACTGAAGCAGAAGGGGAAGCTCTCCACTATAGGGAAGATCTTCAAACCCTGGAAATGGCGCAAGAAGAAAACCAGTGACAAGTTTCAGGACCTATCCAAAGGTACGTCTGAAGTAGCCTGGTCACATACTGTTTTATTATGCTGTAGCCAACTATTCCTTTGTTGCCATGCCATATGTTTTCATGCTAACATAAAACTTGTTCTATTTAATATCCCCTGAAATCACCCCCCCCCCACACACACACACACACACACACAAAGCCATTAGTTTGTATCTTGCATGACGCTGAAATTCCTGGCAAGCTACATAGTTAACTAATGTAAATTTTGTGATATTGACAATTTACATTTATGTAAAGATCTCGAGCGATAGAATATAGGCTGGCTATGGGCAGGTTTGAAATGAATTCGGTGCTGCCAAAGAATAGAAGTGTGATCATGGGTTTAATTTCTCAAGCATCCTCCACTGTCTGTACTATGTAACACAGAACTAAATGAAGTGATATCTGATCATCATATGCAGTCATGTTGAGCTCTTCATGTCATTCTAGACCTGGCTTCAAATCATTTTTGTTTTCTTTCAAATACTTTCACCATTTGATGGAGCCTGTCTGGGTGGGGTTTACATTGTTGGTTCTAACCCATTTGTTCCATTGTGCCAGGCAAGCTCAATCAAGTGCAGCTTTTTGAAAGAAAACCAATACTATTTGAACCCAGGTCTGTTGGCTGGTAGTGGAAAGGACTTCTCAGGTTCAACTCTTGGTGTGATAATTGTTATTAGAACACAAATGCTCTCCATTAGCTGTGTTACAGTGGAAGTGATTGTCTGGCAGCATCTAATTTGAACAAAAGCAGCTTTTTGTGCTCTTGCATGGCTAAAGTGTTGGATGGCTGTATCTGGGCCGCCAATAGTCAGCAGTGTATTCCCAGTCTATGCCAGCCTATCGAAATATCTGTCACATGCAAGGTGGTATAAAATCCAACCTTCTCGTGTAACTAGTATGAGTGAAACTTTATGCTTAAAGTCAGTTACTATTTCTATGGAAAACTAGAAGAACTAGGACTAAATTAAAGTTGTACACAGATTACATTATCTAAAGGCTTCAGAAGGCTTGAGAATACTTCTCTGGTGTGGACTGAAGAATGGTCATACCTAGGACTGTTGCGGTGACCGTATTACCGCCACACCGGCAGTCATGAGTCATGACCGCAGTAAAATTCCACTTGACCGTTGAGTCACTGTAATCTCCTTTTATGCACTCTGGACATGCTTTGGTAGTACCCAACTCACTAATGACCGTCAGGTCACTAATGGCCTGGTACTCAGCACTCTATTGTCCCTCAAACCACTCTGACATCAATGCAAATGCCATTAAAAATCACATCAAACACTTATCATCAAAACAGTATCATGCTTTTAAAACTCACTTCACTGTGATCGATCAATTTGAAGAAAGAAGTTCAACAACAGGTTGAAACTGAGGGGAAAACACGGTCGTTGTGAATCTCGTTTCAAAGCCTAATACAACTAAATGGACAGCACTTTCTAAGGGGATGATTAATTCAAAACACCCAAAATAGCCTAGTAATAGGGAATTTTTAAAAATGTTTTCATAGTTAATAGACTGACATTACCCCTAGCTACAGAATATCTCACCACTGTGCGTTTCCCTCTCTCTCCTTTCTCGAGCGTGCAGAGAGGAGGGCTGTCAATAGTTTAATGAAATGTTTTCTTGCGAAAAAAAGTTACTATCAATATTCCCTAACAGATTTGACTTTGTTTCCCAAATGAAGCTGGACAGCCCATGGACAGCCCATGGCATACAGAGTTTGGGCGGAAAAAACCTGTCGCACAGCGAGAGGCTGCATGCTCCTCAAACAGTGGAGTGAAATGGGTGTTCCTATGAGCCCAGTGTGAAAGCAGAGTTTTGATAGTTGCCACTAAAAAGAGGATCCCATCTGCTACTATATTTAGTTTTCAGCTGCTCATATTAAGCACATGCTCCACTATAATACCAGAGTAGCCTACCCTGCATGATTGAAAAACAAGCTACGGGAAAGCGGCCTCCATTCTCCATTCTCCATTCGAGTGCATGTGGATGACATTTCTTTTTCCCCCTACACCTGTTCTTGCCCATTTTATAATGGGCCATTCTAAATCGAAACAACTTTGACATATTAGTGAAGACAAGATTACATTTAGAATAGTCTGATGGGTGAAATATGGTCACTAGTGGTTAGAGCGTTGGACTAGTAACCGGAAGGTTGCAAGTTCAAACCCCCAAGCTGATAAGGTACAAATCTGTCGTTCTGCCCCTGAACAGGCAGTTAACCCACTGTTCCTAGGCCGTCATTGAAAATAAGAATTTGTTCTTAACTGACTTGCCTAGTTAAATAAAGGTGAAAAAAAAGAGAAGAGTGTGTGCAGCCTGAGGCAAGGAACAGAGTGCAAGCTTTTTTTGTGGCTTTCTCAAGTCTTCAATAGCCTATAGACACACCATGCAGTCCCATATACATTCTAAGGTGTGTATCATTCACAACTAAAGTGGCCAAATAACTCTAAATCTAGCATAAGGACCTGTTTCAAATGATCACTTTTACGCTCAACATAGCCACTCCATATGCTCCCTCACTCCAGAATGGGAAAATGTATATTTTCTATTTTATCCAGCTAAGGTCAATTATATTCTTCTTTCTATAAAATCATATAATATAAAATAATGGCACAGGATTTGTAAGCAATATATTGTCTGCTAAATGAACAAGCCTACAGCCTATGGTATGGCACATAGCCAGATAACATACCGTAGGACAACTCATATTCTTTTCTTCTGAAATACATTTTATTCATATCATAATGTTTCTTTAGACCTGCCTAAAATAATGGATTTATTGTGATGTATAGTAAATGGATTCATTCTACTCTTTAATATGTAAATGTTCCAAAGACGCGCATTAGTGGCTTGTAGGCCTATGCGTGGAGGCCTGGAGATGCTAAACGTGTTTTAATGTTAATTAAAAGGTCAATTACTGTGAGACTGGCAGTCATTTGCATGACAATAACCGTCTGATAAAATGTCAAGACCTCCACACCCCTAGTCATACCAGGTATTGTATTAGTCCTATGCAGTTTACTCATACCTTGGACAACCTCTAGTTAGTACTAATCCATTCTCTTGAACACAAACACAATCTCACCTAAAGGCTCATGTAACACTTCACTGTGAGATTGTCATGCAAGTACTATTAATGATGTTAGGTGCTGTCGTGCTGTTAGGTGACCTTAACTTAAACTGGGACATGCTTAACACCCCGGCCATCCTACAATCTAAGCTTGATGCCCTCAATCTCACACAAATTATCAATGAACCTACCATGTACAACCCCAAATCCGTAAAAACGGGCACCCTCATAGATATCATCCTAACCAACCTGCCCTCCAAATACACCTCTGCTGTCTTCAACCAGGATCTCAGCGATCACTGCCTCATTGCCTGTGTCTGTAATGGGTCTACGGTCAAACAACCACCCGTCACCCAGCTGCCCACTGCACTGAGGCTAGGAAACACTGTCACCACCAATAAATCCATGATAATTGAGAATTTCAATAAGCATTTTTTTTTACGGCTGGCCATGCTTTCCACCTGGCTACCCCTACCCTGGTCAACAGCCCTGCACCCCCCCACAGCAACTTGACAAAGCCTCCCCCATTTCTCTTTCACCCAAATCAGATAGCTGATTTTCTGAAAGATCTGCAAAATCTGGACCCCTACAAATCAGCTGGGCTAGACAATCTGGACTCTCTCTTTCTAAAATGTATCTGCAGAAATTGTTGCAACCCCTATTACTAGCCTTTTCAACCTCTTTCGTATCGTCCGAGATCCCCAAAGATTGGAAAGCTGCCGCGGTCATCCCCCTCTTCAAAGGGGGAGACACTCCAGACCAAAACTGCTACCTATATCTATCCTACCCTGCCTTTTCTAAGGTCTTCGAAAGCCAAGTTAACAAACAAATCACTGACCATTTCGAATCCCACCGTACCTTCTCCGCTATGCAATCTGGTTTCCCGAGCTGGTCATGGGTGTACCTCAGCCATGCTCAAGTTCCTAAACGATATCACAACCGCCATCGATAAAAGCCAATACTGTGCAGCTGTATTCATCGACCTGGCCAAGGCTTTCGACTCTGTCAATCACCACATTCATATCGGCAGACTCAACAGCCTTGGTTTCTCAAATTACTGCCTCGCCTGTTTCACCAACGGCTTCTCAGACAGAGTTCAGTGTGTCAAATCGGAGGGCCTGTTGTCCGGACCTCTGGCAGTCTCTATGGGGGTGCCACAGGGTTCAATTCTCTGGCTGACTTTGTTCTCTGTATACATCAATGATGTCGCTCTTGCTGCTGGTGATTCTCTGATCCACCTCTACGCAGAAGACACGATACTTCCTTCTTTGGACACTGTGTTAACTTCATTGGGATAGCATTTTCACTTTTGGATGAAAAGCGTGCCCAGAGTAAATTGCCTGCTACTCAGTCCCAGATGCTAATATATGCATGTTATTAGTAGTATTGGATATAAAACACTCTGAAGTTTCTAAAACGGTTTGAATGATGTCTGTGAGTATAACAGAACTCATATGCCAGGCAAAAACCTGAGAAAAAAAATCAAGCCAGGAAGTGGGAATTCTGAGGTTTGATGTTTTTCAACTCAGCCCCTATTGAAGATACAGTGGGATATTGGTCATCGTGCACTTCCTAAAGCTTCCACTAGATGTCAACAGTCTTTAGAACATTGTTTCAGGCTTCTACTGTGAAGGGGGGCTGAATGAGAGGGGGATGAGTTAGATGTCTGGCAGAGAGCCATGGGCTCGTGACGCGCGGTCATGTGAGAGTTAGCTCGCCTTCCATTGCTTTTCTACAGACAAAGGAATTCTCCGGTTGGGACATTATTGAAGATTTATGTTAAAAACATCCTAAAGATTGATTCTATACATCGTTTGACATGTTTCTATGGACTTTTTGGACGTTTCGTCCGACCTTTCCACGCGCTTTTGGATTTGATTACCAAACGCCCTAACAAAAGGAGGTATATGGACATAAATGATTAACTTTATCGAACAAATCAAACATTTATTGTGGAACTGGGATTCCTGGGAGTGCATTCTGATGAAGATCATCAAAGGTAAGTGAATATTTATAATGCTATTTCTGACTTCTGTTGACTCCACAACATGGCGGATATTTCTTTGGCTGGTTTGGGCTCTGAGCGCCGTACTCAGATTATTGCATGGTATGCTTTTTCCGTAAAGTTTTTTTGAAATCTGACACAGCGGTTGCATCAAGGATAAGTTTATCTAAAGTTCCATGTATAATAGGTGTATCTATTATCAATGTTTATTATAAGTATTTCTGTAAATTGATGTGGCTCTCTGCAAAATCACTGCATGTTTTGGAACTACTGAACATAACACGCCAATGTAAAATTAGATTTTTGGATATAAATATGCACTTTATCAAACAAAACATACATGTATTGTGTAACATGAAGTCCTATGAGTGTCATCTGATGAAGATCATCAAAGGTTAGTGATTAATTTTTATCTATATTTCTGCTTTTTGTGACTCCTCTCTTTGGCTGGAAAAATGGCTATGTTTTTCTGTGACTTGGTGGTGACCTAACATAATCGTTTGTGGAGCTTTCGCTGTAAACGCCTTTCTGAAATCCGACACTATGGCTGGATTAACGAGAATTTTATCTTTAAAATGGTGCCTAATACTTGTATATTTGAGATGTGATTTATGAGATTTCTGTTGTTTGAATTTGGCGCCCTGCAATTTCACTGGCTGTTGGCGAGGGGTTCCGCAGAACCCCGTTCCCAGACAGGTTAACTAACCTCCAGACGAGCTTCAATGCCATACAACTCTCCTTCCGTGGCCTCCAACTGCTCTTAAATGCAGGTAAAACTAAATGCATGCTCTTCAACCGATCGCTGCCCACACCTGCCCGCCCGCCCAGCATCACTACTCTGGACGGTTCTGACTTAGAATATGTGGCCAACTACAAATACCTAGGTGTTTGGTTAGACTGTAAACTCTCCTTCCAGACTCACATTAAGCATCTCCAATCCAAAATTAAATCTAGAATCGGCTTCCTATTTCGCAACAAAGCATCCTTCACTCATGCTGTCAAACACACCCTCGTAAAACTGACTATCCTACCGATCCTTGACTTCGGCGATGTCATTTACAAAATAGCCTCCAACACTCCACTCAACAAATTGGATGCAGTCTATCACAGTGCCATCCGTTTTGTCACCAAAGCCCCATATACTACCAACCACTGCAAACTGTATGTTCTTGTTGGCTGGCCCTCGCTTCATATTCGTCGCCAAACCCACTGGCTCCAGGTCATCTATAAGTCTTTGCTAGGTAAAGCCCCGCCTTATCTCAGCTCACTGGTCACCATAGCAGCACCCATCAATAGCACGTGCTCCAGCAGGTATATCTCACTGTTCACCCCCAAAGCCAATTCCTTCTTTGGCTGCCTTTCCTTCCAGTTCTCTGCTGCCAATGACTAGAACGAACTGCAAATATCACTGAAGCTGGAGACTCATATCTCCCTCACTAGCTTTAAGCACCAGCTGTCGGAGCAGCTCACAGATCACTGCACCTGTACATATCCCATCTGTAAATAGCTCATCCAACTACCTCATCCCCCATACTGTTATTTATTTTGCTCCTTTGCACCCCAGTATCTCTTCTTGCACACACACCTTCTGCACATCTATCACTCCAGTGTTTAATTGCTATATTGTAATTATATTGCCACCATGGCCTATTTATTGCTTTACCTCCCTTATCCTACCTCATTTGCACACACTGTATATAGACTTTTTATATTGTATATTTGACTGCGTGTTTGTTTATTCCATGTGTAACTCTGTGTTGTTGCTTGTGTCTCACTGCTTTGATTTATCTTGGCTAGGTCGCAGTTGTAAATTAGAACTTGTTCTCAACTATCCTACCTGGTTAAATAAAGGTGAAATAAATAAATAAATAAAACATGATAGAGAATCGGAGTTCCATAAAGCCTTCGAGCGATCATAATTTACATATTTAATGGGCTTACTTTCCCGACTGCATCATGGAACCATTTCCCTAAGCTGTTCATCTTTCACATGGCCTGTTGTAATCAATTCATCTGTGTAATTGTTCCTGTACTTTTATTTAATCCCTAATTTAGGGTGTGTGGGGGGGGTGCAGTGGGTAATATCCTCCCCTGTCATTGCAAAAGGCATAGAATTAATGACTGCATCTGGTCAATGATTAACAACTCTGCCATGCTCATCTCCATAGTTCTGGAGAGGAAAATCTCCACGAGGCAAAGTCGAGAGGAGCTGATAAGAAGAGGCGTTCTCATTCCCGATCAAGGTGAGTTATGGCGGGAAAATGTATGAAATCTAACAGTGTGCTAAGTGTTCCATTTGTTTATTATAGTATTGAGTAGAAGTCCCGCCCCAAACCCCCGTTTTCCTCTACGTCATCAGGAAGTGGAATACCACCTGATGTTAGCTGTTGCTACGATGGGGAAGAAACCCAAACTGCAGTTCCGTCTAAGTTGTTTGTGTCCTCCTGGTACACTGTACTGTAGTCCCCTCCCACGCATTGTTTAACACCAATGTAACATTACCTCAAATCTGTGTCAAGGAAGACAAATGTAATTTTGTTCTTAGGGGAGCTAATCTAATGGTAAATGTCTTGAGACGGAAGCCTCCTTTCTTCTTACATTCCTTGTGTGTACTGTATAATTAATGGATGTAGTAAAATAGCTGTCAGTTAAATGTCAGGTAATGTCAGCTAAAATGTACCCCATTCTCACCCCTTGCTAACTCTTAAATGTTTCATTTGCACCAGAGGAGCCAGTGAACTCTGAGAATCTAAATGGCCATGCAACGCCTAGTGTGGGGTCAGATGAGGTCAAAGTTGACATGGAGTCTCCGCAAACACCTTTGGAGGAGAAGACAAAAGGGTCGGAGAATGCTGAGGACAAAGCAGGTATACTGGAATGCGTTTAACATGTTTGTCTGCAAGCAGGCCAGAGCTAAATGAAATGGCATGGTCTAAATCCATTCGGTGAGCTCCAATTGAATAATGTGTCCACTAGCGCTTCCTATTTTGGCTTTGACCTCCAAGCAGGAGTCTGAACAGAGCAATAACCCATCCACTAATGGTCAATATCACCCTTTTAGACCTGCAGGAGTATTGCCATCTGAAGCTTTTTAAGTGTTGTGGGGGTTCCTCAATTCAATTTTTCCATCCCATATCTATTAACACGTCTCCATTGCTGTTGATCTTTTAGCAGTAGCCCCTGACTGATAGGCATAATGCTGCACACTCCAGCAGAATGTATCCAGATACACCTATGTTAAATCCCCTTGACAGTCAGATAGGGAAACGAAAGAGCAGAAATCCCCTTTTCTTAAGCCCTGCAGACAAAAGGAGGCTGTCACTTCTGCAATGATCAAAGGCCCTCTGTACTCTACTGACCATAACAATATGGGCCTCTGGAGCCAGAGCTCTGGCCTCTTCAGATCAATAGTAAGCCAATCTACTGCTGGGGCGGCAGGTAGCCTAGTGGTTAGAGGGTTGGGCCAGTAACCAAAAGGTTGCTAGATCAAATCCCCAAGTTGACAAGGTAAAAATCTGTCATTCTGAACAAGGCAGTTAACCCACTGTTCCCACTGTAAATAAGAATTTGTTCTTATCTGACTTGCCTAGTTAAATAAAGGTTAAATAAAAAAGAATACTGCTGCCCACATAATACTGCTGACCAAAGACAAACTGGGATGACCAGCTAGAGCTCTCTCCAACAACACATTCAGAGTGGTTCAGCTGGTCAGTGCGGGTCAGGAAGACTGATTCAAATGAGGCCTCAGTTCATTATGGAGTCATTTGGTGCCCTGTCAGGGCAGATACCCGGACAATGTCTCATCTAAAGTGCCCGGGCACTGAGGGCAATAATCTATTGCTTTATTGAAGGCAGCAGGAGCTTGGTCGTGATGAGAAGAATGTAAAGGGAAATGATCCTACTCTATAAGATATACTTTATTAGTCCATACTAGATGGACATTCGTCTTCTGCTTTTTTCCCCAACCCTTACGAGATAGATAGATGTACATATATTTTGTGTACCAGTACCATTCAAAAGTTTGGACACACCCACTCATTCAAGGGTTTTTCTTTATTTTTTACTATTTTCTACATTGTAGAATAATAGTGAAGACATCAAAACTATGAAATAACATATGGAATCATGTAATAACCAAAAAAGGTTTAAACAAATCAAAATATATTTTATAATTGAGATTCTTCAAAGTAGCCACCCTTTGCCTTGATGACAGATTTGCACACTTTTGGCATTCTCTTATCCAGCTTAAGCTGGAATTCTTTCCCAACAGTCTTGAAGGAATTACCACATATGAGCACTTGTTGGTTGTTTTTCCTTCACTCTGCTGTCCAACTCATCCCAAACCATCTCAATTGGGTTGAGGTCGTGTGATTGTGGAGGCCAGGTCATCTGATGCAGCATCATCACTCTCCTTCTTGGTCAAATAGCCCTTACACAGCCTGTAAGTGTGTTGGGTCATTGTCCTGTTGAAAAACAAATGATAGTCCCACAAAGCTCAAACCAGATGGGATGGTGTATTGCTGCAGAATGCTGTGGTAGCCATGCTGGTTAAGTGTGCCCTGAATTCTAAATAAATCACTAACTGTGTCACCAGCAAAGCACCATCATAACACCTCCTCCATGCTTCACGGTGGGAACCACACATGCGGAGATCATCCGTTCACCACCTCTGCGTCTCACTAAGACACGGAGGTTGGTACCAAAAATCTCAAATTCGGACTCATCATACCAAAGGACAGATTTACACCGGTCTAATGTCCATTGTTCATGTTTCTTGGCCCAAGCAAAACTCTTCTTCTTATTGGTGTCCTTTAGTAGTAGTTACATTGCAGCAATTCGACCATGAAGGCCTGATTCACACAGTCTCCTCTGAACAGTTGATGTGTCTGTTACTTGAACTCTGTGAAGCATTTATTTGGGCTGCAATTTCTGGGCTGGTAACTCTAATGAACTTATCCTCTGCAGCAGAGGTAACTCTGGGTTTTCCTTTCCTGTGGCGGTCCTCATGAGAGCCAGTTTCATCATAGCACTTGATGATTTTTTCCAGATTGACTGACGTTCATGTCTTAAAGTAACGATGGAGTGTAATTTCTCTTTGCTTATTTGAGCTGTTCTTGCCATAATATGGACTTGGTCTTTTACCAAATAGGGCTATCTTCTGTATACCAACACTACCTTGTCACAACACAACTGATTGGTTCAAACGCATTAATAAGAAGGAAATTCCATAAAATAACTTTTAAGAAGCCACACCTGTTAATTGAAAGGCATTCCAGGTAACTACCTCATGAAGCTGGTTGAGTGAATGCCAAGAGTGGGCAAAGCTGTCGTCAAGGCAAAAGGTGGCTACTTTGAAGAAAATATATTTTGATTTGTTTAACTTTTTTTGTTTGTTTTTTACTTAACCTTTTGGTAACTACATGATTCCATATGTGTTATTACATAGTTTTGATGTCTTCACTATTATTCTACAATGTAGAAAATATTAAGAATAAAGAAAAACCCTGGAATGAGTAGGGGTGTACAAACCTTTGACTGGTACTGTATATATTTTATATATACAGTTGAAGTCGGAAGTTTACATACACTTAGGTTGGAGTCATTAAATCCTGTTTTTCAACCACTCCACAAATTTCTTGTTAACAAACTATAGTTTTGGCAAGTCAGTTAGGACATCTACTTTGTGCATGACACAAGTAATTTTCCCAACAATTGTTTACACACAGATTATTTCACTTATAATTCACTGTATCACAATTCCAGTGGGTCAGAAGTTTACATCCACTAAGTTGACTGTGCCTTTAAACAGCTTGGAAAATTCCAAAAAATGACATCATAGCTTTAGAAGCTTCTGATAGGCTAATTGGCATAATTTGAGTCAATTGGAGGTGTACCTGTGGATGTATTTCAAGGCCTACCTTCAAACTCAGTGCCTCTTTGCTTGACATCATGGGAAAATCAAAAGAAATCAGCCAAGACCTCAGAAAAAAAACTATAGACCTCCACAAGTCTAGTTCATCCTTGGGAGCAATTTCCAAATGCCTGAAGGTACCACGTTCATCTGTACAAACAATAGTACGCAACTATAAACACCATGGGACCACGCAGCCATCATACCGCTCAGGAAGGATATGCATTCTGTCTCCTAGAGATGAACGTACTTTGATGTGAAAAGTGCAAATCAATCCCAGAACAACAGCAAAGAACCATGTAAAGATGCTGGAGGAAACCGGTACAAAGGTATCTATATCCATAGTGAAACGAGTCCTATGTCTACATAACCTGAAAGGCCTCTCAGCATGGAAGAAGCCACTGCTCCAAAACCGCCATAATAAAGCCAGACTATGGTTTGCAACTGCACATGGGGATAAAAAGTTTGTACTTTTTGGAGAACTATCCTCTGTTCTAATGAAACAAAAATAGAACTGTTTGGCCGCAGTGAGCATCGTTATGTTTGGAGGAAAAAGGGGGATGCTTGCAAGCCGAAGATCACCATCCCAACTGTAAAGCACGGGGTGGCAGCATAATTTCGTGGGGGTGCTTTGCTGCTGGAGGGACTGGTGCACTTCACAAAATAGATGGCATCATGAGGACGGAAAATTATGTGGCTGTATTGAAGCAACTCAAGACATCAGTCAGGAAGTTAAAGCTTGGTCGCAAATGGGTCTTCCAAATGGACAATGTTCCTAAGCATACTACCAAAGTTGTGGCAAAATGACTTATGGACAACAAAGGCATGGTATTGGAGTGGCCATCTCAAAGTCCTGACCTCAATCCTATAGAAAATGTGTGGGCAGAACTGAAAAAGCGTGTGCGAGCAAGGAGGCCTACAAACCTGACTCGGTTACATCAGCTCGGTCAGGAGGAATGGGCCAAAATTCACCCAACTTATTGTGGGAAGCTTGTGGAAGGCTACCCAAAACGTTTGACCCAAGTTAAACAATTTAAAGGCAATGCTACCAAATACTAATTGAGTGTATGTAAACTTCTGACCCACTGGGAATGTGATGAAAGAAATAAAAGCTGAAATAAATCATTCTCTCTACTATTATTCTGACATGTCACATTCTTAAAATAAAGTGGTGATCCTAACTGGCCTAAGACAGGGCATTTCTACAAGGATTAAATGTCAGGAATTGTGAAACTGAGTTCAAATGTATTTGTCTAAGGTGTATGTAATCTTCCGACTTCAACTGTATATAGGCGTACAGAGGCCCATTATCAGCAACTGTCACTCCTGTGTTCCAATGGCACTTTGTGTTAGCTAATCCAAGTTTATCATTTTAAAAGGTTCATTGATCATTAGATACCACTTTTTGCAATTATGTTAGCACAGCTGAACTGTTGTCCTGATTTTAAAGAAGCAATATAACTGGCCTTCTTTAGACTAGTTGAGTATCTGCAGCATCACCATTTGTGGTTTCGATTACAGGCTCAAAATGGCCAGAAACAAAGATCTTTCTTCTAAAACTCATCAATCTATTCTCGTTCTGAGAAATGAAGGTTATTTCATGCGAGAAATTGCCATGAAACTGAAGATCTCGTACAACGCTGTGTACTACTCCCTTCACATAACAGCTCAAATGGTCTCTAACCAGAATAGAAAGAGGAGTGTGAGGCCCCGGTGCACAACTGAGCAAGAGTACAAGTACTTTAGTGTCTAGTTTGAGAAACAGACACCTCACAAGTCCGCAACTGGCAGCTTCATTAAATAGTACCCACAAAACACCAGTCTCAACATCAACAGTGAAGAGGAGACTCCGGGATGCTCTGATCCACCTCTATGCAGACGACACCATTCTGTATACTTCTGGCCCTTCTTTGGACACTGTGTTAACTAACCTCCAGACGAGCTTCAATGCCATACAACTCTCCTTCCGTGGCCTCCAACTGCTCTTGAATGCAGGTAAAACTAAATGCATGCTCTTCAACCGATCGCTGCCCACACCTGCCCGCCGTCCAGCATCACTACTCTGGACGGTTCAGACTTAATATGTGAGCAACTACAAATACCTAGGTGTCTGGTTAGACTGTAAACTCTCCTTCCAGACTCACATTAAGCATCTCCATTCCAAAATTACATCTAGAATCAGCTTCCTATTTCGCAAAACAAAGCATCCTTCACTCATGCTGCCAAACATACCCTTGTAAATCTGACTATCCTACCAATCCTTGACTTTGGCGATGTCATTTACAAAATAGCCTCCAACACTCTACTCAGCAAATTGGATGCAGTCACCAAAGCCCCATATACCACCCACCACTGCGAGCTGTATGCTCTTGTTGGCTGGCTCTCGTTGGCTGGCCCTCGCTTCATATTAGTTTCCAAACCCACTGGCTCCAGGTCATCTATAAGTCTTTGCTAGGTAAAGCCCTGCCTTATATCAGCTCACTGGTTACCATAGCAGCACCCACCCGTAGCACGTGCTCCAGCAGGTATATTTCACTGGTCACCCCCAAAGCCAATTCCTCCTTTTGGCCGCCTTTCCTTCCAGTTCTCTGCTGCCAATGACTGGAACGAACTGCAAAAATCACTGAAGCTGGAGACTCCTATCTCCCTCACTAGCTTTAAGCACCAGCTGTCAGAGCAGCTCACAGATCACTGCACCTGGACATAGCCCATCTGTAAATAGCCTATCAAACTACCTCATCCCCACCATACTGTTATCTATTTCATTTATTTTTGCTCCTGTGCACCCTAGTATCTCTACTTGTACACTCATCTTCTGCACATTTATCACTCCAGTGTTTAATTGCTATATTGTAATTATTTCGCCACTATGGCCTATTTATTGTCTTACCTCTGGTATCCTACCTCATTTGTACACACTGTATGTAGACTTTTTTTTCTACTGTATTATTGACTGTATATTGTGTTTATTCCATGTGTAACTGTGTTGTTGTTTGTGTCGCACTGCTTTGCTTTATCTTGGCCAGGTCGCAGTTGTAAATGAGAACTTGTTCTCAACTATCCTACCTGGTTAAATAAAGGTGAAATAAAATAAATAAAAATACATACATACATTGTATCATACAGGGCGCAACGAGTTTTGATCAGTCATGGAAATAAAAGTGATGAAAAAAGTGTGCTAAAAAGAAGATGGAGAACAAGATACTGGAGTTTTGGTGCTGGTGCAGCCAACTAGTGCTATATTGTCAAAACAATACGATATATCATCTAAAATAATATCCCGATATGTAAATGTATCAATTTTTTTTCTTCTCCCAACATCCTAATGCACATTAGGTTGGAGGTCAGGTCATGTCTGTTAGACTTCGCTTCCTACCTTAGGTATGCACATGATGGAGCCACTTTACGTTCCCGACTTTTACGAGTATTAGCTAGACAAATTTTTCTACATGGTCCCACCCTTGTGTTTGTCTCTCCCTGACTCCCTCCCTCTGGGTTTGGTAAATTACAGGAGAGGTTGCTCTGCTCCCCCCTCCTCTACCTCCCTTAGTAAGGAATGAAATCAAAGCTACTCCAAAAGGAAACCAGGCCAGAACGCGGGAGGCTAAAAAACATCCCACCACCGCTCCTCCCAAATCAGCTGGTGGGGCTACAGCAGGGCGCAGGGACGGGACCGCTGGTGTTAAAAAGCTGCCAAAAAGCACAGGCAAGCAAGCTTCCGCTCTGCCGCCCAAACAAAACCCTCGAAACAATTACATTGGGAACGGTGAGTATCAGTGGCACTGGTTGGTTGGGAGAGAGCCCTGTTGGCATGGAGAATGTACCCGTCTTCGCATGTGGAAGGCCTCCCACTGCCCATCAGTGCATCCCTCCTTGTTCCCCTTTAGGATTGAATGGTAGTGTCCATGCTAGAAGGCTAGGGATTTACAGTAGTTGAACGTTTAATTGTTCTTGTTGTGAAACAGGAAGTGAGGAGAGTGTACAGAGAGTTGTGTGTACAGACAGTTGCGTGCAGAGACTTCTCCATTTTCAGACAGCATAGCACTACAATAAGATACGCTGTGTACTGTGTGTCCCATCTTTGTTCCCCTGCCTGCCTGCCTGCCAGCCTCCGAGGGTTTCTGAAAACCCTTGCTTTTTTTGTCTTTGGTGCATGACTATCTGGTTCATGGATCGTTTGGTTTCCCAGGGCAATGTGGCCATGTCTCGTGTCTGTGTGTGCGCCAGCGTCCGTGCATGTGACTTGTTTGACCCCACTGGAGTAAACTGCACTACCCAGGAACAATTGTGTTGATTGTAATGGGCATGCCTAACTTGATATTTTATGAGTTTCTTAGAAGAAATGCCAGATTTGGGGCTCTTTCTGTTTCTGTTTAATATCCATTGTTAAAAGGCTCATGTTCATCAGTTTTTGCCGTTGTGTTTAACATAAATCTAATGAAGTTTCCTCTCCTCTCAGCCAAATCCTCTCAACCTAAGAAAACTGGAGGCACATCCAAGAGCACGGCCCAGTCCTCATCCTCCTCATCGTCCACACCGCGTACCACAAAGACCTCCAAGGACAGGCCTGCCAACCCAACTGGGACAGAGAAGAGAAACAAGTGCGTCCTCCAACTAGTAACTAACCCTTCCAGCTTCTCTGGAGCTCCCAAGGCCTCCCCAGAGACAGTCAACCTTTCTGGGGAGAGACATGTCCCGGGCACTGGGCATGGGAACCAGGGGTGCAAGGAGGAGCCCTCTTCTGGCCCAGAAGGCAGGCCTGCTGCTCAGGATGACTCTTCTCTGACTGGAATGGATAAAGACAATGCCTCAGGAGCCAGTCCTCAGGACCCTGGGGAGAAGGCCCCTCTGGTCAACAACGCCACTGAGGACACTTTCTTCACCGAGTCTCATAGCGAGAGCTCCAAGGAGGAATCCCTGGGGACTGGGGAAGATGGAGGTGGGCAACAGTCGGGGGACGCAGACCATGAGTTAGAGAAACGTCAGTGGTATGTATCGATACTGCAACACTGATCTATAGGCTTCTAGTGCAGAAAAACCCTATGGGAAGACCTGGGTCAAACACACTTTCAAGTATTTAAATATATGTGAGGTACACTTGATGTAGCTTGAATTCTGCACTTTTGGGACTGTTCCATTGAACCAGACCAATTAAATTAAATAAGTATTTGAAAATAATTGAGTTATATATTTGACCCAGGTTGGAATTAAACGTCTCCTCCAAACTGAAGAAAATAAAATGTCGTCTTACATCATAATTGCTGTCATGAAACTTTAGAATGAAATCTGGTGGCATTGGAGGGAAAACTCTTTACCGCAATCATGATTCCCAAAATAGTACAGTATGCTTTAGAAAACTCCATTGAATACCTGGTGTAATTCTTGCTGCATGTGTAGTGTAAATCAATATGAAAAGTTTCAAGTGTATTACATGATGTGGCAATGTTGTTCGTCATTCTCAGTGTTTTGCAGCTTGAGATGGTTAGTGTTGGGAGTCACACAGTACTGCAGAAAATGGCACAGCAGTGTGAAAAGCTATCCTGTGTGGAAACATAATTATGATAGGTTTTGCTTTACTGGATTATTTCCCACTGGTATTGCACTTGGTCATGTGTTTAACAGTAAGGTCATCACAAAGGTCAAAGTCTATAAATGTACAATACTCTACCTTATAGCCACTACCACCTCACAGTATGCATTCTAAAAGCTGTTGTGCTTAGTTTTCAACCTTCACATTTTACTATGTGCTGTATTCTTAGATGGCTCCTCATTGCCGATGTACTGTTCTGATGATGAACGGCACCACAGCTTGAGTTCAAAGCCCAGAAAAAGCTGTTAATATTTTAGCAGCATTAGCAGCCTAGTTTACCATTTACCGCTACCTGGATTCAGTATTGTATTAATTCATAATGGCTGCTGTGTAATAGGGAGTAACCTATTTAGCCCTCTATTTAAACATTTGGTGTTGTGGCAAATGGTTGTCTCTCTCTCACACACACACGTCTGAGTCAGCATAGATGTCATAAATGGCCTTCATAGCTCTGAGCTGAACTGGTTTAACTTGAATTGGGACAGTAAGTCACAGAGCTCTGTCTGTGTTATAGGCCTTAAACCATTTGGAAAGATGATAGTTCACATGACTTGCATGATACCAGATTCATGAGGAAAAGACTGTTGGGAAAGAAAAGGCCCGTTTTCACCAATGTTTTTGGTCTATATACCCTTCATTAGAGTTTATATATCGACATTTTCCATTATGCAACAAGGAAAACAATGGACATGATAAATAAATCAGAAGACAAGATAAATCAATTGGGTAAGAATGGTTTATCAGGGTTTTGGTGATGTGACTCCAGGCCTACCAATGGGATTGGAGAGAAGAAGCTCCACAGTGTTAACCTGGAGAGCCCAGAGGTTACAGTCATCCCAGACAGCACTACGGAGTCTGACTACCAGTCCACAGTCAGCGACTCCGACTCAGATGGGCCCATCCTCTACCGAGACGAAGACGAGGATGAGGAAGACGAGTATACCACAAGTAAGGAATCCGTCGCAGATATAGAAGCTTAAAGCTCATTGTATTCTAGCCTTTTTAGTCAGTCAGCATGTGTTAAATGTCTGTCTGTCCAGCCTTTGCAACAAATTAGTCCATAGCCACTCGTGCACTAGAAACAAGGACTAGAAACAAGAACAAAAAAAAGGACCAGAAACAATGAGAACAACCTTGATAACAATCTCAGTAATTGTGTTTCCACACTCTTTATTGGTGGTTTTATATGTACTTTTTGACTTATATTTTATATTTACTGCACAGCACACATTCCTATAAAGCCATACTCTTGTACTCTGACTCAGCCCATTTTAAGACTCTCTGGGGGCAGCCTGCATGGCATTGGCTGGGGGAAGGGGCTAGCTAGATTTTCATGTTTATTATTGTTTATTTAGGCTCCCTAGCCAGTAAGATCCGCCGCAGGGACACCCTGGCCATCAAACTGGGCAACCGGCCCAGCAAGAGAGAGCTGGAGGAGAAGAACATCCTGCCTCGCACCTCTGAGACTGAGAGGCAGGAACTCCGGCAACAGATTCACTCCAAGCTAGTGAGGTACAGAGTACACCCATGGAGTCACACAAACTTCTGAAGAAGGAAAAAGTTTTATTTCTACAATTTCCAAAAGATAACCAAACAAAAACGGATTTACTTTTTACAACACGTGTTTGTGCATAAGTAGCACAATTTCGAACTTATTTGTTTTTATTTTGATTGTATTTAATCTGAAATAACTGTTCTGGTGTGAGATTTCCGAAAACTTGGTAGCACTAAAATCCTCTTTCATCCAAGGGACTTAAGATGATCTTAGTGCTACAAAGCTTTTGGGGAACTCACTCCTGTTCCCAAATCACTGAGGTATCGTCTCGTTTCATTCTCCCTCTGTCCCTCACAGACGACTTAGTCAAAGGCCCAGCACTGAGGAACTGGAGCAGAGGAACATTCTGAAACGTGAGTGACGACAGACAGATGCCACCACAGACAGACAGCACCACATTGGCCCCAGTCAGACAACCCCTTAGTACTGTACAAGACATTTCCCCCACACACGGTCTGTTTGTCTTCTGGCTTTGGTCATGTGTGTTTTTCAGATTTATATACTGAACAAAAATATAAACGCAACAGTCAAATCTTTGAAATTGTTACTTGAGTTACAGTTCATATAAGAAAATCAGTCAATTAAAATTAAGCCCTAATCTGGATTTCACATGACTTGGAATACAGGTATACATCGGTTGGTCACCGATACCTTTAAAAAAACAGATAGGGGCGTGGATCAGAAAACTAGTCAATATCTGGTGTGAGCATAATTTGCCTCATGCAGCGCGACAGATCTCCTTCGCATAGTTGATCAGGCTGTTGATTGTGGGCTGTGGAATGTTGTCCCACTCCTCTTCAATGGCTGTGCGAAGTTTCTGGATATTGGCAGGAACTGGAATACGCTGTTGTACACGTCGATCCAGAGCATCCCAAACATTCTCAATGGGTGACATGCCTGGTGAGTATGCAGGCCATGGATAATGTTAATAATAATAATAATGCTGAAACATGAGGTGATGGTGGCGGATGAATGGCACGATAATGGACCTCCAGGATCTCGTCACGGTATCTCTGTGCATTCAAATTTCCATTGATTTAAAATGTAATTGTGTTTGTTGTCTGTAGTTTATGCCTACCCATACCATAAACCCATTTTTTCAAAACGTTGACATTAGCAAACCACTCGCCTACAAGACGCCATACGTGGTCTGCGATTCTCTAAAACAACGTTGGAGGCAGCTTATGGTAGAGAAATTAACATTCAATTATCTGGCAACAGCTCTGGTGGACATTCCTGCAGTCAGCATGCAAATTGCACACTCCTTCAAAACTTGAGACATCTGTGGCATTGTGTAGTGTGACAAAGATGCATATTTTAGAGTGGCCTTTTATTGTCCCCAGCACAAGGTGCACCGGTGTCATGATCATGCTGTTTAATCAGATTCTTGGATTATCTTGGCAGAGACCAACACTTTATATGTTGCGTTTATTTTTGTTCAGTGTAGATAGTTCAGTTCCACATGACCTAAACAGCTGATGACTTTATCCCATTCAGTCAAAGGTTGATGCTAGACCAGTTACGTTTTCATAAGGAGATGGTGTATGTGAATAAATTAGCCCCGCTGGAATCCAAGACAAAGGTGAAGTTGTTCTCCTGGCTTGGACAGCTGTGCATCAAGGTCTAATGGTGCATTGATGTGGGGGGAGGCCAGTTATTGACTGATGGCTCATCTACTTGCCCAGTTTATTGGTTAGTAAATCAATTTTGTGAAACACATTACACTAGATTGAGCATGACCAGTGAACATTAACATTTTTAAGAGGATAACATCTTGAGCTCTTATCGTGCCAGACAATGTTTTACATTTTTGGGTCAGAGAAGGTCAGGATAAAAGTCAATAGGAATGTGTTATTTATGTTTACCTGGTCATTCTCTAGAAGCTCATCTCCTAGAAGCTAACTTTGTTCTAAGCAAATCAAACTTAATCTAAAGTGCATCGGAACACACTTTACAGAAAAATCTGAGGGCTACCATTTGATCAACAGGCTTAAAACATGTTCCTGAAATACAGTCAATGCTCACGTGGAGACTTCCTGTCTATTAAACAGGAAGCAGTGAAAGAAGGGGCCATTTTGTTGTTGTAATCTTGCTGGGGTGTTTACTGCATTATTTATGAGATCTTTGTGGTGGAATCATAATGCATGAGGCTAAGAGGGAGAGGGCAGTTAACTGACTGTTGCCTTATTGAAAGCAGATGGCAAAGGTTGCATGCCTCCCAGGGACTCTATGCACATCTGTCACACACTCAACAACTACCTGTTGAAGAATATAACACAGGTCTACACTGTGCTCTGGTTTAAAGAGTTGACTCTATGTATGGTTAAGAAAATACGACACCAAATCAAAGTTTGTCAGATGTTTTCAGACCTAAAAAGCAGACTGTTGAGATAAGTCCATGTTCCAGGCCATCTGTTTTTGTAGATGCAGCCATATGGCACGTTCCAAAATCAATGGGAAAGATAAGCACTGTATCATTTCCAGACTTTCCATTAACCACATTGCTTAATTAATAATCACTATATTGGGCAGTGAAGTACCACCTTAGCCTACTTACAACTTCTTTTTAATTTCACTGCAGAGACGAATGAAGCTGATAAACATGAAGCCATACAAGAGATTAAAAGGAGACTCTCCCGAAAGGTACTGTCATTTATACTTTATTTAGGCACGCCAATGTCTGCATCTCATTAGACATAAAATTCATGTAATGACTCGTGTTGATACAGTGCATTCGGAAAGTATTCAGGCCCCTTGATTTTTTTCCCTCATTTTGTTACGTTACAGCTCCTCATCAATCTACAAACAATAACCCATAATGACAAAGACAACAATGTTTGACATTTTTGCACATTAATAAATAAATAAAATAATAATAATGAAATGTCACATTTACAAAAGTATTCAGACCCTTTACTCAGTACTTTTTTGAAGCACCTTTGGCAGCGATTACAGCCTCGAGTCTTCTTGGGTATGACGCTACAATCTTGGTACACCTGTATTTGGGGAGTTTCTCCCATTCTTCACTGCAGATCCTCTCAAGCTCTGTCAGGTTGGATGGGGAGTGGCGCTGCACAGCTATTTTCAGGTCTCTCCAGAGATGTTCGGGCTCTGGCTGAGCCACTCAAGGACATTCAGAGACTTGTCCCGAAGCCACTCCTGCGTTGTCTTGGCTGTGTGCTTAGGGTCGTTGTCCTGTTGGAAGGTGAACCTTGGCCCATGTCTGAGGTCCTGAGCGCTCTGGAGCAGGTTTTCATCAAGGGTCTCTCTGTACTTTGCTCCGTTAATCTTTCCATCTATCCTGACTAGTCTCCTAGTCCCTGCCGCTGAAAAACATCCCCACAGCATGATGCTGCCACCACCATGCTTCACCGTAGGGATGGTGCCAGGTCTCCTCCAGGCATGACACTTGGCATTCAGGCCAAAGAGTTCAATCAAACCAGAGAATCTTGTTTCTCATGGTCTGAGAGTCTTTAGGTGACTTTTGGCAAACTCCAAGCGGGCAGTCATGCACTTTTTACTGAGGAGTGGCTTCCGCCTGGCCACACTACCATAAAGGCCTGATTGGTAGAGTGCTGCAGAGATGGTTGTCCTTCTGGAAGATTCTCTAATCTTCACAGAGGAACTCTGAAGCCATGTCAGAGTGACCATTGGGTTCTTGGTCAACTCCCTGACCAAGGCTCTTCTCCTCCGATTGCTCAGTTTGGCCGGGCGGCCAGCTCTAGGAAGAGTCTTGGTGGTGGAAAACTTCTTCCATTTACGAATTATGGACGCCATTGTGTTCTTGGGGACCCAATTGTTTTGGTACCCTTCCCCAGATCTGTGCATCGACACAATCCTGTCTCGGAGCTCTACAGACAATTCCTTCGACCTCATGGCTTGGTTTTTGCTTTGACATGAACTGCCAACTGTGGGACCTTTTATACACAGTTGAAGTCGGAAGTTTACATGCACCTGAGCCAAATACATTTGAACTCAGTTTTTCACAATTCCTGACATTTAATCCTAGTAAAAATTCCCTGTCTTAGGTCAGTTAGGATCACCACTTTATTTTAGGAATGTGACATGTCAGAATAATAGTAGAGAGTGATTTATGTCAGCTTTTATTTATTTCATCACATTCCCAGTGGGTCAGAAGTTTACACACACTCAATTAGTATTTGGTAGCATTGCCTTTAACTTGAGTCAAACTTTTCAGGTAGCCTTCCACAAGCTTCCCACAATAAGTTGGGTGAATTTTGTCCCATTCCTCATGACAGAGCTGGTGTAACTGAGTCAGGTTTGTAGGCCTTCTTGCTCGCACATGCTTTTTCAGTTCTGCTCACAAATTGTCTATAGGCTTTGTGATGGCCATTCCAATACCTTGACTTTGTTGTCCTTAAGCCATTTTGCCTTTGGAAGTATGCTTGGGGTCATTGTCCATTTGGAAGACCCATTTGCTACCAAGCTTTAACTTCCTGACTGATGTCTTGAGATGTTCCTTCAATATATCCACATACTTTTCCGTCCTCATGATGCCATCTATTTTGTGAAGTGCACCAGTCCCTCCTGCAGCAAAGCACCCCCACAACATGATGCTGCCACCCCTGTGCTTCACGGTTGAGATGGTGTTCTTCGGCTTGCAAGCCTCCCCCTTTTTCCTCCAAACATAACGATGGTCATTAAGGCCAAATAGTAATATTTTTGTTTCATCAGACAGGAGAACATTTTTCCAAAAAGTACCATCTTTGTCCCCATGTGCAGTTGCAAACTGTAGTCTGGCTTCTTTATGTTGGTTTTGGAGCAGTGGCTTCTTCCATGCTGAGCGGCCTTTCAGGTTATGTCGATATAGGACTCTTTCACTGTGGATATAGATACTTTTGTACCTGTTTCCTCCAGCATCTTCACAAGGTCCGTTGCTGCTGTTCTGGGATTGATTTGCACTTTTCACACCAAAGTACGTTCATCTCTTGGAGACAGAACACGTCTCCTTCCTGAGCTGTATGATGGCTGCGTGGTCCCATGGTGTTTATACTTGCGTACTGTTGTTTGTACAGATGAACGTGGTAACTTCAGGCGTTTGTAAATTGCTCCCAAAGATGAACCCGACTTGTGGAGGTCTACAGTTTTTTTTTCTAAAGTCTTAGCTGATTTATTTTGATTTCCCCATGATGTCAAGCAAAGAGTCACTGAGTTTGAAGGTAGGCCTTGAAATACATCCACAAGTACACCTCCAATTCACTCAAATTATGCCAATTAGCCTATCAGAAGCTTCTAAAGCCATGACATCATTTTCTGGAATTTACCAAGCTGTTTTAAAGGCACAGTCAACTTAGTGTATGTTAACTTCTGACCCACTGGAATTGTGATACAGTGAAATAATCTGTCTATAAACAATTGTTGGAAAAACTACTTGTCATACACAAAGTAGATGTCCTAACCGACTTGCCAAAACTATAGTTTGTTAACAAGAAATTTGTGGAGTGGTTGAAAAACGAGTTTTATTGACTCCAACCTAAGTGTATGTAAACTTCCAACTTCAACTGTTGACAGGTGTGTGCCTTTACAAATTATGTCCAATCAATTGAATTTACCACATCTCAAGGATGACCAATGGAAACAGGATGCACCTGAGCTCAATTTCGAGTCGCAGAGCAAAGGGTCTGAATATTTTTGTAAGTAAGGTATTTCTGTTTATTAGTTTTTATAAATGTGCAAACATTTCTAAAAACATGTTTTCACTTTGTCATTATAAGGTATTGTGTGTAGATTGGTGGGGGAATGATTTAATAAATTGTAGAACAAGGCTGTAATGTAACAAAATGTGGGAAAAGGCAATGAGTGAGTACTTTCTGAATGCACTGTATATTTGGTACACAGATCCATCTGGTGGACACAGCTGGAACTGAAATAACTGGAACCAAACGCATGTCAAACTCATGTAGACTGAATATATGGACTGAACTCAATATAATGAATTACCCAACAATGTCTTGATTTCTGAATTACCAAACACATTTCTAACTCATTTGTTCCTTGTCAGTTAGTTTACTTTTTTTTTTGACAAAAAATTGAACAAATCTGTAAAAATGTTAAAATTCAGCAATCGTATGACTCAGTTGCCACAGTGCATACTGTAGGGCATTCCAACTCCGTGTGAGCAGCATGCCTCAAAATGTAGCATCAGGCTTGAAATTCCCCAGATTGCTCGACCCCAGTGGTGGTAGGGAGGGAAGAGGGGATTGGCCAGTGTTAGGCCAATAAGGCTTGACCTCAGCTATATTGAGAACTGGAGTCTAGTTCCAACACTGTGCTCCCGTATGGCACCGTTGAAGGAGTTCAACTTTTCCCACAACTCTCTACCCATCTTCTCCCGGGCCCCAAATGTTTTATCTACAAGTCCCAATTTACAGTTGTCAATCACTGGTTACTTGTGCGTGTGTGTAGCTGAGTGTGAGGCCCACAGTAGCAGAGCTGGTGGCTCGGCGGATTCTGCGCTTCAATGAGTATGTGGAGTGCACAGATGCTAAGGACTATGACCGCCGTGCAGACAAACCCTGGACCAGGCTCACTCCAGCTGACAAAGTGGGTCCCAGACTCCTACTGTATGATTTTATTGCAAGATAACCTAAAATACATGACATTCATAATGTGATTAAATACTTGGAATAAGACAGGTTATAAAAAGGTGTAATTAAAAAACGTTTTGTTAGAATTGTATTCCTCATGCATACCACATACTGGCCAGCAACTGAACCATACAGTAAATACATTACTCACAAACAATAATAAAGATGTATCATTTAAAGCGACAATATGTAACTTTTTGGACAACCTGACCAAATTCACATAGAAATGTGAGTTATAGATATGTCATTCTTATTGAAAGTGATGTTCTATGTGCACTACTTCTATGTTTCCCATTCTTAAGTTTTGATTTTGCACCTTTAACTTTCAGTTTTGTACACTAGCTTCAAACAGCTGACAATACAATATTTTGGGTTATTGAAAATATATTTCACAGTGGTTTAGATTGTACAATGATTCTCTACACTATGCATTTCTTGTTTTGTCACAAGCTGAAGTTAGGCAAATTATTCTAATTTTAGCAACCAAGAAATGGTGGAGCGATTTCTGCATATTGCATCTTTAATCTTCAGTTATATGAAACATGTTTGCCTGTCTGAAAGTATTGAAGTTCTGACAGTTTTTTTTTTTTGTTGTAGTTCTTCTTTGTAAATGAAGACTTTGATCTTGAATGTTTATATTCCCTCAGGCTGCTATCCGTAAAGAACTGAATGAGTTCAAAAGCAAAGAGATGGAAGTTCATGAAGAGAGCAAGCAATTCACCAGGTAATGACAACTTTGACCTTATTGACCCCCAGCCATTATACTACATTATGTTATGAGTCATACAAGATAATAAACTGCTGATTGATTTAGTCCTAGTATGCAGTGTACTATAATAGGTAGACTGCCTTTCTGAACCAACAGCATCTGTTTTCCCTGTGCCTTGGCAGGTTCCATCGACCCTGAGGTGTCTATTTCTTCAATGGGGGTCCTGGTCAGCTGCCGGCCCTGCCTGAGGGCTCTTTCTTCCAGCTGCCCTGTGTCCCGCTGTGGGCTTCACCGAAGCCTGGAGCCTAGATGCCCCTAGGCACGGACACATGGACAATGTCCCCTGGGGCAAACTTGTCTCCAGCCTTAGAGATCAATGACATTGAGCCACACCTGGTTACACAGACCAGACTGAGCTTTAGTGGTGTGTGGAAAGATACAGAGAGAGAGAGAGAGACCAATATCCATCCAGAGAATGTGAATGGGCCGAGCCCATGCCCATTCACCGTCTTTGCACACCATGAAGAAACAAAACTGTTGCACTTTGTAACACAGCGCTGATTCAATTACCCACATACTGTACCTGTTGGCTTCCCCTAACGCCCCCTAACAAACTTTGACCAAGTCCCTGTGGAAGGGAAATGGTTTTGCAACTATGGCGATGTTGTAGGTTAGGCAAGTCCAGCCAAGGGTAACGGTAATCAAATCAATTCAGCTTAAACGGTGCAATTAAATGCTTACTTGCGAGCTTCCTCAACAGTGCAATGAAAAATATAAACAAATAAAAAAATGAAACACATATTCATAAGCTTAACGTAATGTAAGTGCATGGAAAGGAGTGTTGAAGGAAGAATGGTCACTTTTACTGCCATGTGGTTTTGATGGTGGAAATAAAGGTGTTTTAGGTCTTGTTTTAAGGGGTGATTGTTCATGCTGATCTTAAAGTGGCTGGGACTACATGAATTGTGCCTAGAAACTAAGCATTATGTATCATTACTATATGTGTCATGCTTTTTGGAACTGTAAGTTACCATTATTGAGCATATCTTTATGGGGACAGAGCAGAGTGGACCCTTTTGATTGGTGTAGGCAATTCTTTGCAAATACCCCTCTGTCTGCAAGTCATCCAGTGAGTTTCCAAATTTAGAACAAGTTCAGACAAAATTGGTCTGCTTTTGATTGGTTGAGCTGTTCGTAATGGATGGTCTGTGTAGTTTGAAAGGATGTGGTAAATGTTAGCATTTTACAGACCGAGATAAATCCATCAGGAGCTTTTTTCCTGGTCATAAAATGTCCAAAATGTCTTTTGTAAAGCATTTATTTTACATTTCTGTGATCAGGTACACCAATCCATCAGAATGTATATTAATTTCAGACTGCTAAGGGCAGGTGTAGAATATTGGAGGAGAACCACAGTATTCATGTCCATTTCTTTCTCATTCTATAGATTTTCTGTAAGAAAATGTATATCTGATGCATGATCACAACTTTACTGCCAATTACCTGATAGATTTTTACATTGATGTGACGAAGAGTACAATTTTCGTAGTTTATTTTTAAACCCACCCCAATCTCGATTGATGGCGCTATGTGCTGTTCATATGTGAGTACTGTATCTTTGAATTATGTCATGTACATAATAGTAATGTATATGCAGTTATTGTCACTCCCATATTTATCATGCATATAGGTCTATACGTGCATCATATGCCTCTAAATGTCTTTATTTTTCAGTTGTTGATCACATAACTAGATACCATTTCTGCGAAACATCAACGGTGTATGTTCAGGAGGAAGATGCCATAACCCTTCAGTATTAGCTACATATACTGAAAGTGACCCCATGGCCACTGAATTGGTGTCACATGTTGACTTAGACATCCATTAGGATGTCATGTATATTGATGAAAATACACACTGAATGTCTCACCGTCATTGTGTATTGGTTTGTATGAGATTCCTTTTTTTTCGTACTGCTTCTGTGATCATTGTGCACAATGGCTTTAAAGTGGCCAGGATCCAAATGTTTTCAAAGTGTGTTTGTGTTGAAAATCATCTGTGCAGTGGAAAGTAATGTGTCTGCCTGGCCTGAGCCCACCGTGCAGTCAACTGTGAAGCCATTGAGTGGGTCAATTAAAAGCTGAGCAGGAGGGGGTGCACTCGTTCTCAGTGGCATATTGTCTGTCTATCTGGTCCTTGGCCATTGATTCCAGTTGAGAAGGGATGGTCCAAAGCACCTCTGTGGATCTAGGCAGCATCAAGTGCCAAAAGTAAAAAGTTCAGTCTCTTAGAAGGGTCAAACTTACAGGCAGGACTGCACACTTGACCAAAGACCACACGTCTCTCAAGTAGTATTCTTTGTCATATTTTGAAGCAGTGTATCTCTGTGCTGGAAATATATGTAGCTAATATGTGTGTGGAAGATACTTTATGTGAATGTCTATTGGAGTGGAATGGGTTACTTTTGAGCCGTTTGTTTGACACCTGCTAAACTCACACAGATGGTTTAAAAGTTGCTTAAGACATTTAACAGTTCACTAGAAGTAAGACAGATGCAGCATGTCAATTTGTATCACTTTCCGTTGGGTTACGCCAACACAACTCACATGGATGGGGGTTTATTGGTTTCAGTTTGTAGGTTAATGTAGGAGTTGCAGTCAAACCGACATTGCTTGTCAGTGGAGGCTGCTGAGGGGAGAACGGCTCATAATAATGGCAGGAACGGCCAATGGCATCAAACACCTAAAAACCATGTGTTTGATGTACTTGATACCATTCCTGATTCCGCTCCCATCATTACCTTGTGGTGCCACCAACCTCCTACTTACATTTGTGCACATATTTGTGACATTGGCAATTGGTTTCACAGGCTCAGCAATATGACATGACATCGTCATACGGTATACAGCGAGGCGACTTCATGTTTACAGCCATGAACAACAACGGAATGTGTGAGCTTGTTTTGCACAGCCGGGGGACACCGAACCATGTAACCAAAGGCAGAGTTTGCTGTTGCAATCAATTGCTGTAGAGTCGGGGGCGGCAAATGTGGGTCACTAACTAAAACACGACAGATAAGGACTAATTGTCAGACAGATCAAAAAAGCAAGACTTATTTCACAGACAGCACCATGACACTTCCATTTGTCTCTGATTCAAATGGCTATTAACGTTTGTTAATCTGAAGTGCTAACTCCGCCCACGCGGGCAACAGCCAAGGGACTGGGCCTTGCAAAACAAGCTCGCTCGATTTCAAATCTGCCAACGTTGCTTCTATTGGCTGTTTCCAAATTGTGCCCTCCTTTGCGGCATGCCTACAATGGGAAGAGCCAATAGTAGTAATAATAATACATGGGACTTATATAGCTCTTTACAATTGTAGAAACTTAAACAATGCCAGACTAACAACAGGAAGAAACATGAAACAAAAAGAAGGGGGTAGGGCTTGAAGGTAGGAAAATAATGGGGCGGCTAAGGTAGATTGATCAGTCACTAGCGCTGTTTATACCTGGTGCTAACATGTGTCCTTTGTCCTAATCTTGTCTACATTCTGATTGTGCCTGTATATTTAGACAGGTGTAGACAATTTAAAATACTTATTGTGATCGGATCTTATAAGTGTAAACTGACATGATTAGCACAATATCTGGATGAAGGACACATGTAAGAACTAGGTATAAACAGGGCAAGTGATGAGTATATTTTGGGGATCTCGTCCTTTGAAAAGGCAGACTTGGCAGTGGCAGACTAGTTATTGACATCTTTAAGCATCAAGTTGCCTAGTTATTAAAGGTATAAAAAAAAATAGAGAGAAAGTTGCCCCTTTGTGTGGGATGATGTCATACTGATGAGTAAGTATGCTGTAATCAATGGAGCAGTCTAGCCAGTAAGGGACGGAACATTCATATTGTACACCCTCACCTTGAAAGAGTGAAACTCTTTCTAATAACTCTCCCATCAAATATTTTTTGATCAAAACCACTTAATAGCCTTTATTGTCCGAGGTGCCACTTCCACATTGTACACCCTCACCTTGAAATATTTAAACTCTTTTCTACTAAGTCTCCTATCAAATCTGTTTTGATCAAAACAGCGTAGCGCCAGGCCTGTAATAGAAGATTTAAACGATATTTACAGTGTTTTTCTCGCGTCTTGTTTACTCCCCTGCTCCTGAAATGTCCACAATTTGTTCAGGTAGAGATCAAGTGAAATGAAATACTTTAAAAAATGGTGTCCTGGCTTGATAATTTGATGTATTGTAAGAATTATTACACAACTATAGAAAGTTTTAATTTACCTCCTAGACCTAGACTATGCATTGACCTTGACGTTGTTTAGTGTTTCGTGGTCATTTAACGCTCTTCTAATCATATCTGGAACACAGTGTAGCTACTATTATAACTCATAATTATATATCACAGACCTAGGGTTGCAAAATTCTGGTAACTTTCCAAAAATCTCAGGTTTTACAGAAATCCTGGTTGGAGTATTCCGGATTTTCTGGTATACAGTCCACATACGTTGACTAATAGTTATGCAAATGCAATGCGGCCCACTCCAATTGAAGTTGATGAAGCCAGGCGTTACATCCATGTTTCAATTCTCTCAAGGGTTAAAAATCCTTTAACCTGTCTCCTCCCCTTCATCTACACTGATTGAATTGGATTTAACAAGTTACATCAATAAGGGATTATAGCTTTCACCTGGTCAGTCTATGTCATGGAAAGAGCAGGTGTTCCTAATGTTTTGGACAATCAGTGTACACACCAATGTATGACAAATCCTTCAGGACTGCCATGAAAATAATTTCTGTGCTTTCCAATGGACCTTTTAATTTAGTGAACGACTGCAATGAAGTGAAATGAATCAAATGGAAAAATACATATTTTAAAGAGAAATTAAAATCAAAATACTTGAATATTAATAGATGTTGTTGGTAGCAATGTCATTTCAGACTAGGATAGCTGAACCTATTATAAGGGTTGTGATATACTGCTCTGAACAGGTTGCAAATGACTTTCACGATAAATCAAGTATTGTTCCCCTACTAAATACCACTATACAAGTTTAAGTTACTGTATTGTGGCAGGTAAATGCTTTTTAAAGGTTGCTAAATGAACCACATGTCCTCTTTGTGCTCCTCGCAGACTGCATGTCACTTTAATTGGTCACAGACTGATACCAACGTACATTAAAGGATAAATTGATAACCCAATTTTTCACAGCTCATCTGCCATAACAGCCTGCCAGCTATCTGCAGAGGCTTCGGCGGCATGCGTGTAATGAAAGTGCCCCTGTGAACGGGTTAAGGGAAGCGGCTCATCCTAGCTAAGGCTCTGACTAAATGATGACACGTTTGCTCAATCTGCCCTCAGTCTGTCTTGTAGATGTCATGCACCTGGAAAATGTGATTTCACTAGCAGGATGACTTTCCCCATCTGGTACACTGCCTAGGTTTGTACTCCATCTTGATCTATAAATATTTCACAAAAGGCAGTGTTCAATCCGTTTTTCTCCCAGATGGATGTTCCTCTTTGTGAAC
Source organism: Oncorhynchus clarkii lewisi (assembly GCF_045791955.1). Classification (NCBI taxonomy): domain Eukaryota; kingdom Metazoa; phylum Chordata; class Actinopteri; order Salmoniformes; family Salmonidae; genus Oncorhynchus; species Oncorhynchus clarkii. Next base: position 69,520,782 of record NC_092166.1, read on the forward strand.
CTGGGATTTATCCATTTGAATGTTTTCTATTACTTCCTAATGAGTTTAGAGAACAGGGAGATACAGTGAGATTAAAGTGCTTCTTGTGTCGCTCTGAATCCACGATGTGGCAGAGGTTGAAAAGCCTTAACACATACGTTTTCTCAACAACAGGTTATGATCAATAATATCAAAGGCTGCACTGAAATCAAACAGTACAGCTCCCTAAATCTTCTTATCAATTTCTTTCAAGCAATCATCGGTCATGTATGTCATTGAGGAACATAAGCATGCTGAAAGTCTGTTAATTTATTTATTATTTATTTAAAGTATATTTCCTGTTACATCTATGAACATCCACTCTGTGCATCACTATGAGTCCAGGTCCACTACTCATGAATTAAATAAGGTTATATTAATATATTATTATTATACACTCCCCTCCATACATATTTGGACAGTGAAGATGTATTTTTATTTTTATAATAATAATAATAATAATATAATAATAATATATATATACAGTGGGGAGAACAAGTATTTGATACACTGCCGATTTTGCAGGTTTTCCCACTTACAAAGCATGTAGAGGCATATCATATCATAAGCATAAGCATATCATAGGTACACTTCAACTGTGAGAAAAAAATCCAGAAAATCACATTGTATGATTTTTAAGTAATTAATTTGCATTTTATTGCATGACATAAGTATTTGATCACCTACCAACCAGTAAGAATTCCAGCTCTCACAGACCTGTTAGTTTTTCTTTAAGAAGCCCTCCTGTTCTCCACTCATTACCTGTATTAACTGCACCTATTTGAACTCGTTACCTGTATAAAAGACACCTGTCCACACACTCAATCAAACAGACTCCAACCTCTCCACAATGGCCAAGACCAGAGAGCTGTGTAAGGACATCAGGGATAAAATTGTAGACCTGCACAAGGCTGGAATGGGCTACAGGACAATAGGCAAGCAGCTTGGTGAGAAGGCAACAACTGTTGGCGCAATTATTAGAAAATGGAAGAAGGTCAAGATGACGGTCAATCACCCTCGGTCTGGGGCTCCATGCAAGATCTCACCTTGTGGGGCATCAATGATCATGAGGAAGGTGAGGGATCAGCCCAGAACTACACAGCAGGACCTGGTCAATGACCTGAAGAGAGCTGGGACCACAGTCTCAAAGAAAACCATTAGTAACACACTACGTCGTCATGGATTAAAGCGCACGCAGGGTCCCCCTGCTCAAGCCAGCGCATGTCCAGGCCCGTCTGAAGTTTGCCAATGACCATCTGGATGATCCAGAGGAGGAAATTGGAGAAGGTCATGTGGTCTGATGAGACAAAAATAGAGCTTTTTGATCTAAACTCCACTCGCTGTGTTTGGAGGAACAAGAAGGATGAGTACAACCCCAAGAACACCATCCCAACCGTGAAGCATGGAGGTGGAAACACCATTCTTTGGGGATGCTTTTCTGCAAAGGGGACAAGACGACTGCACCGTATTGAGGGGAGGATGGATGGGGCCATATATCGCGAGTTCTTGGCCAACAACCTCCTTCCCTCAAGGTCCTGGAGTGGCCTGGCCAGTCTCCAGACCTGAACCCAATAGAAAATCTTTGGAGGGAGCTGAAAGTCCGTATTGCCCAGGGACAGCCCCGAAACCTGAAGGATCTGGAGAAGATCTGTATGGAGGAGTGGGCCAAAATCCCTGCTGCAGTGTGTGCAAACCTGGTCAAGAACTACAGGAAACGTATGATACCTGGTAATGGCTACAAACGATTGAATATACCACTGAGCACTGTCAGAGCAATTATTAGAAAATTCAAAAGATATGGAACAGTTGAAAACCTCACGGGTAGAGGAGGCAAATGCAAATCCTGGGAGTCCAGGATAGGGAGAAGGATGGTGAGAGAAGCAACAAAATCCCCAAGAATCACTGTGAAAGAATTGCAGGCCTTTGTGGTGTCTTGGGGTCACCAGGTTTCAAAAAGCACCATCAGACGCCACCTCCACATCCACAGGCTCTTTGGAAGGGTTGCCAGAAGAAAGCCCTTTCTGACCCCAAGACACAGACGCAAGCGCTTGGAGTTTGCCAAACATCGTTTAAATTATGACTGGAAGAAGGTGCTCTGGTCAGATGAGACCAAATTGAACGTTTTGGTCAGATACAGCATCGGCATGTTTGGCGTCGAAACAGAGATGCATACAAGGAGAAGCACCTCATACCCACAGTGAAATATGGAGGGGGGTCAGTGATGTTTTGGGGCTGTTTTAATTCCAGAGGTCCAGGGGCACTGGTTAAGATTGATGGCATAATGAATTCTACCAAGTATCAGGCAATTTTGGCTGACAATCTGGTTGCCTCTGCCAGAAGGCTGGGACTTGGCCGTAGGTGGTCTTTCCAACAAGACAATGACCCGAAACATACCTCAAGATCCACACAGAAATGGTTCTGTGACAACAAAATCAATGTTCTGCTATGGCCATCTCTGTCGCCAGGCTTCAATCCAATCGAAAACCTGTGGGCTGAGTGGAAGAGGGCAGTTGATAAGCGCAAACCCAAGAATGTGAAGGATCTTGAAAGGATCTGCATAGAGGAATGGTCCAAATTCTCTCCAAATGTGTTCCTTAACCTTGTCAAACATTACAGGAAAAGACACCATGCTGTTATCCTTGCCAGAGGTGGTTGCACTAAGTACTAAATGAGGAGTGCCAATAATTATGAAACCCTGATTTTGATTAAATTGATTTTGTATTAAATAATTGAATGATTTTGGTTGGTTCCATTGAAACATTAATAAAGTACAGTATTTCTCACATGTTGGTATTTTGAGTTTATCTCTATAATTATATTGTTTATATTGTTTAAAGTATTGTTTGTGCATTGCCAGTCAGGGGTGCCAGTAATTTTGGAGCCCACTGTATGTTTAAGTAAGTCAGCCATGTTTTTTAAAGGCAGTAAATGAGGTTGAATTAACTGTTTCGCTCCCAGACAAGGCTCCGCTGATAGCCAGGTGTAGCAGTAGTAAGGATTTACTCCATGGTGCTGGAAAGAAATCTTTGCTGTTGGGACATCTTTATGTAGGCCCTAACGGTTTGTGGGCACCGTTTGTCACCATATAGTGCAATTAATGTATTGTTTAGTGTTGTGGCTTTGGTGGCATGCATTAAAAAAATGTGGGGGAGTATGCCTCACCAAGAATTACATACTAAAATCACCACTGTTCTGGATATAATGACATAGCCTAGTGGGCTTCTTCATAATATGATCTGGTAATAAAACATGATAAATACATTTCGGTTTCCAGGTTACACTGCAAAGGGGTTTGTAGTAGCCAAATTTAATTTGATGTTCAGAAATTCAAGTACTGGAATAGGCCTACCTTGAAATTCAGACATTTCCTCAATTTGGTGCTTGAAAAGTCCTTGTAATTATTCTAGCCGATGTCTAAGTTCTCCTGCTCCCTTATAATTATCCGTAATTTCATTTTTGATCCGTTTTTGTGAGATGTGGCCACTCGCTTGTTTCCCACCACTTCAATTGACTTGTCTTGTTGCGCTAATCTGTTGTGGTCAAACCACGTGCGGTTATAACGCTGAACGACAGTCAGATCAGACCCTGGTGAGGACAACGAGCACACAGAGGAGCTTCTCTTACATGGTTTCTGACAGTTCTGAAAGTTTGTATAGTCCTATGTTGTTGTAAGTGGAGTTACAGGCCAATTTGCATTTTCCTCTAAGTACACATGTGGAACTGCATAAAAATATTTTTTAAATTTATTTTTAAATATCACATCCACAATGTCACACATTGGCCCCACTATTTATAGGAAGACCCATACAGTATGTATATACCTTAGAGACATAGATATTACAAGTAACAATGATTTTCAAAACAGGACTAAGTTTGAATCGTGCTACACCGGCTCCGATGCTTTCAAACTATTACAGGCTACAAAGGGAAGCACAGCCGCAAGCTTCCCAGTGACACGAGCTAAATAAATTCTATGCTTCCTTCGAGGCAAGCGACACTGAAGCATGCGTAAGAGCATCAGCTGTTCCAGACGACTGTGTATCACGCTCTCCGTAGCAGATGTCAGCAAGACCTTTAAACAGGTCAACATTCACAAGGCTACAGGGCCAAATGGATTACCAGGATGTGCCGACCAACTGGCAAGGGTCTTTACTGACATTTTCAACCTGTCCCTGATTGAGTCTGTAATACCAACATGTTTCAAGCAGACCACCATAGTCCCTGTGCCCAAGAACACTAAGGTAGGCTGCCTAAATGACTACCCGACCCGTAGCACTCACGTCTGTAGCCATGAAGTGCTTTGAAAGGCTGGTCATGGCTCACATCAACACCATTATCCCAGAATCCCTAGACCCACTCCAATTTAAATACCGCCCCATCATCCACAGATGATGCAATCTCTATTGCACTCCACACTGCCCTTTCCCACCTGGACAAAAGGAACACCTATGTGAGAATGCTATAAATTGACAATAGCTCAGCGTTCAACACCATAGTGCCCTCAAAGCTCATCACTAAGCTAAGGACCCTGCGACGAAACAACTCCCTCTGCAACTGGATCCTGGACTTCTTGGTGGTAAGGGTAGGTAACAACATCTGATCTTCAACACAGTCACCTCCTGTACTCCCTGTTCACTCATGACTGCATGGCCTGGCACAACTCCATCACTCCACCTACCACAACAGTGGTAGGCATGATCACCGACAACAAAGAGACAGCCTATAGGGGAAGTCGTCAAAGACCTGGCCGTGTGGTGCCAGGTTAACAACCTCTCCCTCAACATGATCAAGACAGAGATGATGATTGTGGACAACAAGAAAAGGAGGACAGAGCACGCCCCCATTCTCATCAATGGGGCTGTAGTGGAGCAGGTTGAGAGCTGCAAGTTCCTTGGTGGCCACATCACCAAACTTTCATGGTCCCAACAAACCAAGACAGTTGTGAAGAGGGCACGACAAAGCCTATTCCCCCTCGGGAGACTGAAAAGATTTGGCATGGGTCCTCAGATCCTCAAAATGTTCTACAGCTGCACCATCGAGAGCATCCTGACTGGTTGCATCACTGCCTGGTATGACAACTGCTCGGCCTTCAACCGCAAGGCACTACAGAGAGTAGTGCGTACGGCCCAGTACATCACTGGGGCCAAGCATCCTGCCATTCAGGACCTCTATACCAGGCGGTGTCAGAGGAAGGCCCTAAGCCACCCTAGTCATAGACTGTTCTCTCTGCTAGCCCAGTGGGAGAGAAAATTCTGCTAGCCTCCCAATGTCCTCAGCCCTGACACAGCAGAAATAGCATCGCCACAGCCATGATTCAAACTGTGGGGACAGCCGGTGAGGACTTACCCCAGCTAGGTGATGTTCCTGCCAATTAATTAATTGACACACACACACACACACACACACACACACACACACACACACACACACACACACACACACACACACACACACACACACACACACACACACACAGACTTCCCAGCAGCGTGGGCACAATGACGTAATCTCTCGCTCGCTCTCTATTCAACGTTGAATCATCATGGCCTCTCTTCCGCTCACATAATGAAATGTCTTTCTACTTCTGTCATAGGCACAAGTAGTCAAAGTCATGGTTCTGTATGGGCGTTTTAATGATAAGGCTTATTGTGTGTGGGTAGACAAGATAATGGGGTGCATCTTTTCAATCAGAACAAAGGCCAACATAACCTTTACAGGCCCAGTTCAGTGGACAATATCTGAAATGGAATAGCAAAGAATAAACAGGGTGAATTTTCTACATTGTGACCACGGACTACATAGAGAAACTAAGACAAATTGTCTCCCATGTAGGCCTACACAATACTGAAGCCAAACCACTGGCATCTTGTGTGTAACTAGGACTGTATAAATCTGGGCCATGTACCTCCATATGTTCCCCTCAAACTGAGAGCACAGTAAACAGGGAGTAAAGAATATGGCTGGCTGATGACTGAACCATAGGCTCATGGGAGCTCAGTAGCAAGTAGGACTTTTGTAGGACCACTTTTGTCTGTGATTATATAATTATTCAACCACGCCCTTTAAGACACCTGCCTTAATCTTGCCAAAAGGAACACAATGGAAGTAACTCATGGACTTTTTTTATGCATGTCCTGTCTGTATATGTACTTTTTCAAATAAACTCAAATAATCCCAAACTCCTCATGACAGGCAAGATAAATAATGCGCACCTCAAGTATTGACGTATTCCACCCAGGTCTGCACTCATTACTATCCAGTTCTGGGAATTAATTGAATCAAAATCATTGAGTAAATGTTTAGATAACTGTTGAAGTGATTGACAACAAGCTATTATAAGGGTGCAATATACAGAACATTTTACAATGATCATTCTCAATGCTCACTGGCATTTGTAACGACAAGATGGCGGTCGGGCAAGTGGACAATTCTTTGAAGACAAATAACACCTGACCACAACCAGTTCTTTTCAATGTTTATTTTCAATGCAAATTCTTAAGGCAAATATAAAATGGGTGGGGGAAAAGGAAAACTGATGCATTGTTTGTCAACATTGCTTCCATTTCATGCATCTCAAACATGACTTCTAATCAACATGATGGATAGCCAAACAGCAAAACTACATTTTCTAATTCCTGCCAGTTGAACTCCTTAGACTAAGCATCGTCAGGTTTGTCCGAAGGTGGGCCACAGGGCTGCAGCATCTTCTCCATGAGATTGAAGCGCACGCGGGCTTTGCTCTCGTTCTCAGCAACAGAGAAGTAATTCAGCAGGTCAAAGTGACCCATATATGAACAGTACGAGTCCCGATGTTGGTTCACCAACCATTCCCACTTGCTGGTGTCCGCATGGCCTGTTCCAATGTATTTAGATTGAAGATGCTCCAACTGGCTGTGAATGTTGTAGCGGTCTGTCATCTTCAGGCAAATGTCTACACAAGGAAGGAAAATAATGTCAGTGCATGTAGCTATTAGTTGGCCAATGTTACCTGGCAATTGCTGGTGTCCTGACCTTTTAGCAATAGCTTGCTGATTAGTTCGGGAAATATTCGTAATGTGCATTGTATAGCCAGAATGTTGAACATACTCCGCCAGTTGTCCATCTGGCATTATGTCTTTGGAAATGTAACTAAATATTCACAGGAAAGTATTATTAAACTTTTACTTCCATTGTGATTTATGTCACCTGACATGCAAGAAGAAAAAACAAACATGTAAACCCCGGCATGAGCTCTACTAGTACGCATACATTACATGCATTTCGCCTACATTGTGGGTTAGAGTAGAGTACCGCTTCCTCCTGAGTTGGCTCACGTCAAGCTCGGACCCAGGACCTCTGTCTTGCCTAGCATAAGTGACCGCCCTCCTGAATCGTCATACTAGTCGCGGCACGCGAAAAATTATCGGACGACGCAACTGGGGACACTTTATGGGTTTCACACATCCCCATGTGCTAAATGCACATGTGATCAACAAACCGTCAGAGCCACGCACAGACACACGTTTTGAAGTCGATGTAATAACTTTCCTGTGGATATTGTCTGAAATTTCCAATGACATAATAATGACAACCAGGCAAGATAGTTACGAATATTTCAATGGAAGAGGCAAACCTAATCACTAAGCTATTGCTATTAGCTAGGTCACGAAGCCGGCAAACCTGGCAATAGGTTTACAGACCAAAGCAGGATTAATGAGGCTGAACAACTAGAAATAACTAACGTTAACTATTAATTTTCGGGTACATTACGAAATATCAACTTATGTGTTTTTGGTTGTTTAGTCAATGAGAATGCCCATTTCAAGATTAGTAAACGTTATATTCCAAAAATATATACGTTATTTCTGAACATTTAGGAAAGTTAGTTAGCTGGTTAAGTCATTGAGACTGCTTTTGCATTAACATTAGGCTGGACAATAGAACGAGCCAAAATGTACCCAAGGCTGAAAAACGGCAAAAGAACGTTGGCTAACATGGAACACTAGCGCGAGCCCATAGCAGATGAATGGTATCGAACGTTCACAGAGCCTGTTTTGACTGGAGTGATGCTTAGAATTTCATTTCGCCTAAATGGCACAAATGTATCCCTTTTTATTTTACCACTACAATATATTCGTCGGACGAAACAGGGGGAAAAAAACTCGAAAGTAGGGAAAAAATGAAAACGGACTATTTCTGGTCTTAGTGATCGACAACCGAGCTCACTGCCCAGATTTACATAATTATAAAGAGGAGATTCTCGAGATTAAAATGGCGTCTGGTTTAAACAATCCAAATATACACATTGCGAGATAGTTGGAGAATTAGACAGACATGCCGAGTTCATCGAGTCATTTTGTTGTTTACATTTTAACTATAAACAACGTGAGCGGTCTCATTGTCAACAATAGCGAATCAGGCATTGTGAAGTAGAACACTAAACTGGGAATAGAACGTTCGGAAGGCGAGTAGGTGCTCAATGTAACTAAGAGGATGAAAATGGCATAAAATAAGGCCTGCTTTTTCGTGATTACTTCAAAACGACGGCAAACAGATGGGAAATATGGTATAAAACTGGGCTCCACGGCGGATGCAATGAAATCGTTATAAGAAAAAAAGCGTTGTTAAAAAATGTAATGTCCAGCCTAGTAACATACCCCTAGAAATCCTGGTTGTTTACTAGCTGCTAGTAGTGCTAGCAAGCTAGGCCTAGAACCGATAGGATCACATTGCCACATGATTTCACGTTGTGCCGTTTAAACACGGGCGACTTTTTAATCACACCGATTAGTGAGTAACACGTAGTTAACTCTAACAAGTTTTAAAGTATTATTTGAAATTAAACTGATGCCTATTGTTTAAGCTCCGGCGAGTGAAGCTAGCTAATGTTAGCTAAGCATTATCCCAAGTTAGCAATCGTTTTCGAAAATAACCAAATATCTTTAGCTTCTGTATTCAGTTTGATTAGAATCTGCTATAACGTTTCTTACTCAGAACCAAGACCTTTGTTCAAATGTGTACGACGACGTTGATTATTTCAGGTCGGAGTCATTCGCCGAGGAAACGGAAAGGTATCGGAACGTCCTGTACGTGTAACATAGAATAATGTCTGGTGGGAAACAAAGCCAGCCCCATAGAGTTCATCTATTCGTATGTAATTCATTACCACCATTTATTTGTACTAACGTGATCATTATTGTTTCGATGCACGCATTCATTTGTTCAATTGAACATTGATTAAAATCAATACAATTGCGTGTATTGCATAACAATCATACATATTGTAATGGTGTAAAAATGATACAGTTGTAATATAGAATGTAATATAATATCTAATCACATACAATTCTAGATATTACAAAAACGATTTTTAAAACGTCCTTGTGAATGTGAACCAATATCTTATTTCATTGAACAGGAAATATCCATAAGTAGTATTGAATTGTGCTGGTCTGTATTTAATCCTAATTCATATTTCATCAAGTGCAAAGTTCTCCCTTTTCTGGTCCATCTAATTGTCCACTGTCCGTAAAGTCTCTGATACCTAACTGTTACAAGCCAATAGAGGAAGGTCAATTGGGCGCTAATCTACTGTAAACTGTGGGAACCTAATGCGAAAATGGTATGCTGCCATAGCCATCTATCTATATGTAATGAATATTGATGCAAAAAGCTCCAACGTTGATATTTATGAGGATAACTCATCTGACAGAGGGAACTGTTTATTCAATAGTTATCACAGTAACATAAGATTTACCTTTCAGAAGGCCGGTGTGATTCAATTATATATTTTTTCTATGGGGATGGAGGGGGGGGGGGGGGGTAGATCAGCTTTAATATTGCAGATAGATTGCAGCTTCCATCAATGTAATTGTCGGCATCATTTCCAATCATCCATATATATTTTAAAATAAATGTTTTCCTTTATTATTTTCCCCTAACCCTACCATCCCTCCCCTAATTGCAGTAAACTAATGGACAACAACACTTATGCTTCTACTTCCAGCTTAGGCATACTATATACATTTTACGGACACAGTATATTTTACAATATTTATATTTTGTTTGTTTTTAAGTCAGCTCCACTCAACCCCTCCCATCTATCTCTGAACCCCTTCCAGTTTTGATTTATATTTCCCATATATTTTTTAAACTGTGCTGTGATGTTTCACAAAAGTTCTGAACCTTTCTATTCTCATAGATTCTACATATTGTAAATAAAAAAATAAACATGTTTGCTAAGAGTATAATTATATTATTGATCGATTGACTGTGACGTTTTAAATCACCCAGCAGTGCTATTTGCAAAGCGGGACATAACTGGGCAGGGGGTCTGGGGTCATCACATTTTTGTGGGCATCTAAAGCAGATTTCCTGCATTTCTACCCCATCTAATATAACTCTAATATGACGGCCCTTCTAGCCATCTGTATTTAGAACAACAAAAGGAAGCAAAAATGCCCACAGTCATTAAGCTAGGTAAGAGATTATTAAATATGTTTAAGTGACTGATAAGACTGAACTAGATCCATGATAATTCAATAATCAATATTGTGTTGCACCTTTAACCAATAGCCTAATAAATTAACAACTCTTACAAATAAAATACAAAGACAACTTTTGATTGTCTCTAAGACATTCTAAGACATCCCCCATTATTTTTATTTCTACTTTGCACATTCTCCCATTGCAAATCTACCATTCCAGTGTTTTACTTGCTATATTGTATCTACTTTGCCACCATGGCCTTTTTGCCTTTACCTCCCTTATCTCACCTCATTTGCTCACATCGTATATAGACTTGTTTATACTGTATTATTGACTGTATGTTTGTTTTACTCCATGTGTAACTCTGTGTCGTTGTATGTGTCGAACTGCTTTGCTTTATCTTGGCCAGGTCGCAATTGTAAATGAGAACTTGTTCTCAACTTGCCTACCTGGTTAAATAAAGGTGAAATAAAATAAAATAAAAAAATTAATTCTCTATATCAAATTTCAGCCAGACCACCCAGCCAACCCGAGCCGCCTACACGCCTGATCCCCACCAGTCTAGTCAATAACTCAACTCTCTCCCTAAAACAACTTCCTTTTTTTATGTCTCAATGGAAAGGTTTGGAAAACAAAAGTTGAATGAAAACACACACACACCTACACATTAACACACAGAAACAGTACACCCTCCAAATACTGTAATTCATATCATAGGCATAATAGTACTGTAGAGCTTTTTTTACTTGCACACAAAATAGCTGGGTCACCCTGTCCTGCCCCTAGGGGTCCATGGCCCTGTAGCACCCCAACCCAACACACCCCACTCAGCTTTAGGATCTTAGTGAAACATTAATTATTGCTTTTAGGTGTGTTAGGCCAAGGCCAGAGTGACAACAGTACAGCAGATCCCCAGGGCCAGGGCTGAGCAGCCCAGCAGATAGGGATTGCCTAAATCTCTCCTACCGTGGGCATGTTTTAAATACAGACTCCCTTTGTCATTCAGTATTCCATATAAGGCCTCCAGACCTTATGAAAGTTGCACAGTATACCCTTAATCTTAAAACAAATCTAGTGATTCTGTACATAACTTGACATTTCTTCCATACATTGTGGGAGGATAACCAACCTTCCAATTAACGGCAATGCATTTATTAGCCACTAGAAATGCTAGGTTACACAGTTTCTTCTGATAACAGTCTCCAGTATCAACATTTCCAAGGAAACAAAAACAGGGAGAAGGAAGAATCTGTAGATATTCAAGAACATAAAAGAACATACTCTGCCAGAATTCAGCCAACCTTCACAAGAGCACAACATATGCAAATATGTCCCCTTTTGTGCTTTAAACATCCAGCAGAATAATAACATTTAATAACACATCATCAATAGCATCTCCCAGGTCTTCCTCACATTTTTGTTTTACAATTTTTAATTGAGAAAAGCCTCTATCAACTCTTGATAACATTTAGAAATCAATTTTGGAGGTTTGTCAGACTGCCTTAATAAAATAGCATTGTCCAGTGTTTGCTGGATAGAGAGAAAAAGTGTTGTCTCTGCAAAAATTCACCTCACCTCTGTCACGGACTGGTCTTCCCTGGCTGTCTGACTCTGCTGAGACCCCTGTTACCCCGCTCACCTAAAGTGAGGCATGACAAAGAATTACCTTGGTGTACGTTTATACATTATTTTATCAAATAATATAATCAGTGGTTCAATAATTTAAATGACCATTATTCCCAGATCCCAGACTATAGCTTTAAGCTACTTTCCTGTAGCTACTATAGGTCTACCCATCAATTCAAGATGGAACTTTGTATCATTCACTGAATACACTTCAAAATTCACTCTGTAGACTGGTCTTCCATGGCTGTCTGACCCTACTGGGACCCCTGTCACCATCTGATCCTGCTAAGAAACAGTGAGCATAGTGTTGTGTACTGACTGCACTAGAGGGCTGCATTCCTGCAGGATGCCTGCGGGTCCAACAGAGATCATTGTGGCGCGATCTGCATTTTTCATGCTGCAGGTGGGAGTGGGCGGTCAGAGAGACGACTTTGGGATGAAAATATTTTGTTGTCTCACACGTTATTTTGAAAGGGTCCTCTTTCTGCGTTAGCCTACCTATTGTATTAAAAACACATATTTTTCTGCATTTTTCACACACTCAGAATTTACTACTTCAACTTCAGTAGCCTACCTCTCCTAGTTGGGCGTGAGAGTTCAAGTGTTGACTGATATAGCCCCGTAATTCAATGTAAGGGCAATGCGATAATCTCTGGTAATTTAACCTATTAAGTTATTTTTTCACATTTGATATTGCCTATAGGGCACAAAATTGCTAAGACCATGGCTGGCAAGTGAGCTGCGTCACATATGCCTAAAATAACATTGCGGGACTGCGGTTGGGTTTGGCACCAGTTCTTGCGGTGGCAGGTGGGAATGAAGAAATCGGTCCCACAGACCTCTACTGTGCACCATGACAGGGAAGCTGTTTATCACTGTAAGTGGGGTGGCAGGTGGTCTAGTGGTTAGAGCGTTGGGCCAGTAACCAAAAGGTTGGTTGATCGAATCCTCAAGCTGACAAGGTGAAAATCTATTGTTCTACCCCTGAACAAGGCAGTTAACCTAACCCACTAGGCCATCATTGTAAATAAGAATTTGTTCTTAACTGACTCGCCTAGTTAAATAAAGTGAAATGTAGAGAATTAGCTAGGTAAGCTGACAGCTCAATAATGTTACGCTGACTAATACAACTCACATTGCACAGATAAAATCTTGAATTGTTTGGCTGATGGTTTAATTGAGGCAAAAATGAAAGCCAACTTTTAGCCAGCTCTCTCTCCAATGGTACATCAACTGGCGAAAGCTTGCCAATTTCATTTACTTCTGAAACGTGACAGAACAAAGGTTACAAAACATTTCCATACAAACAACTACTGTTAGATAGTAATATTAGCCACCTCATATCGCCATCCGACAGATAACTAGAGGCTAGAGCTAACCTGGCTGTGGTAGCTACTCACTAGCATAGCTTATTCACCTCAGTCGATAGGGGATGAAACATTAGCTAATGTTACATGTCAGTTACAATACTAGCTCAGCACTGCGAATAAACATTAGTTTAGGTTTTTTTCTATTAAGTTAAACAGAAGTTACCTTGCCAGCTACATCAGTCAACTAAAGAGTAGCCAGTTTTTGTTCTGCTTCCTTTTACAACTCGGTGAAAGAGTGCAACACAAACACACTGAACTATGCTCAACTCTCCCATGCTGGTCCAGCCAGCCTTCCAGCAGCTTTGCCTTCACACAGCCCGTGAGCCTGCTCTGTGGTGTCCGTGTGGTCCTAAATAAATAAACACTCCAAACAGCCTATACGACCGCTCGGGGTCTCCGCATGGTCCTAAAACACACCATTGCCTCGTTTTGTATCATATTCCAATGATAAAACTGGGGGCGACAAAAATGCAATGTCCCCCCGTCCCCCCCCGTCCCCAGTGAAAGTTGCACCCCTGGTTTAGAGCACAGTTACATGATCAATTACTGTAGTCACACAGGTTGTACAACCTTAGCACAATTATATAAACATCACATAAATGTATTGAATGCCGTGAAAGTCCTTAATTTCCACTTTGCTTATCTGAAAATAGACTATCCAATTAAAATGAGAGAGAGGGGCCTGTGTTGCTCATTCAATGTGTTTTTTTTTCTAAGTGCTTATTTTTTCCTGCAGTGTCTAAGTGTGCAGTTTTGAGATGGACTGTGTTGCCATAGTAATGAAATATAGGAGGCTTAGAGCAAGACAATGCTAGGTTGAAAATAACAAGGTTATTTTCAACCTAGAAATAATTACGGAACTGTTACCTACATTTTCTCAGATTGGTTGAGTGATGTTCCTCAAACAAGGTGGTTCCTTCAGCTTTAAAACTTTGTAACTATCAAATTGACGTAATGGACTGTCAGTCAATCCATTCATAGGATCCATCGAATTTGGAACTGGTTACATTTCTTTATCCCCATCCTTCAGCTTTATAACAAGCCAGGTGGCTATACTGAATTTCTTGAGGTTTACCATTAACGAAATCCAACAAAGAACAGAATAGGTTGATGTGAGCCAAATCCTGGATGGTTACTTCCAGCCTCCAGACATCAATGGACAGACAAACAAACTGAAGCCTGTCATCTGACACATTCTTTGAGGAACCAAAAGGGATTATTTACCTTTTCACAGATCTTCAGAATAAACACTTAATTCATAAAGACTGAGAAAATCGTATTTCAACCACATGCAACCATTTTTATTTTCTTCTATTTTCTTTGAGCCACTACAACAGCTTGATAGTCAACTGAATTGATCACTCATATCATCTACTACACAGCTCTCAACTCCACAGAGTCTATCTTCTCTCTGTCACACAGGTATTGGCATCATAATGAAATAAGAGGTTATCAATAGAGCCCACCTCTTCTATTCTGTTAAAATCTGACAGAGTTGGTACTCTGGGATAAGGTCTGAAGCAGACCATGTCATATTAATATAAGGGCAAGAGTAACAACCTTCATTATCATTCAACTCAACGAAGCTAATCACACTGACAAGTGACAATCAATCTAATCCAAAATGTCCAACCTTAGAAAAATCTATCTAGGCCTAATTCATCATCTTCCTCTAGTCTGAGTTACACTCTGTGTGTGAATGTATTCTTCATGTCAACTGTCATCATGGTGTAAATTGTGAATAAATATACCTCTTATAAATACTCATAACCAGAGCCATACATATCCCTGGTCATAACCATGCATTGATTTCCCTAATGATGGATCTGAATATTTTCTTAATCCAAACACAAAAGCTGACTCCTATTTAATTTCCCTTAGGTATACTCTGTAGAACAGCATGTCAGAAACAATAGAGGGACTAAAACGAGAGAGGGACTGGTGAACAGTGTACACGGGGCATGAAATATTTGATTTCAAAGTATCAAATTATAGCCCCTCTAAAGCCGGTGGAGGTCCCCTGTCTGGTAATAAAAAGCCTGGCAATAACTGAAAACAGCTGCTGCTTTCTGGGCATCATTTTGTTTCCAGGCTAGCTCTTCTGTAAGGAAGGGAAGAGGAGAGACTGACATCAGACACTGTTCTAGGCTATCTAGAACCTAAAATCTTTCTTCGGCTGTCCCCTTAAGAGAACCCTTATTGGTTCCCGGTAGAACCCTTTGTGCTCCATGTAGAAAAGAACCCTTTTGTGTTCCATGTAGAACCCATTCCACAGAGGGTTCTACCTGGAACCAAAAAGCTTTCTCCTATGGGGACAGCCGTACTCTGTATTGTTCATTCTTACAAAACTCTGTCTCAAATTGTGCACTTTACATTTTAGTAGATGCTCTTATCCAGAGCAACTTACAGTAGTGAGTGCATACATTTCCATACTAGTCCTCCATGACAATCAAACCCACAACCCTGGTGTTACAAGCACCATGCTCTACCACTGAGCCACATGGGACCATTACACATAAAGCATACATGACACATTGGCTTGTTGGCTGTAACACACCTGTTGATACCAAATGTGATACCAAGTCACAATGTCAAATGCTTTGACAGCTTTGACATGATAAGAGAATTGGATGGGGAAAACATATTGGTCATTCATGTGAGATCTAAAGTGTTTGATGCACAGCATCTCAACCAAAACCTTTTTTTTTATGCATTATAGTGAGGGAAGGTGTGCAGATTAATAATTATTACAGTGCTTGATAGATAATGGTATATTTGAGTACTTATAAAAAAACAATCATGACATAAAAATTCTGAATTTAAGTATATTTTTAAAAAACAACGGTTTGCTGATGAACAAAAATGTCAAATTTAGGTATCATGCATATTGTAAATATTGTAATGAAAATGTGAGTAATTTGATATAATGTATACTTAGATATTTTGAGTAAAAATCATACTCAATTTCCAATTTCCAATAATAATTTAAAAAGTACACACCATACAATGTTCACTGTGGTAACATTAAAAGCATCCACTGTTTTAAGACAAATCTGGAATTTTGTCAAAAAGCTTGTGATTACAGAATTGTTCATACAGAACAATAATGCAACTCTTACAATACAAAGTTACATATTACACTAGGGATAATCAACTAGATTCATCCATGGGCCGGTTTCTTGTTGAACGGATGGTCAGGGGGCCGGAACATAATTACAAATAATTTGTCAACTGCAAATTGACCGCAAGAAACCCTAACAGATATCATATTTAACTAAATAAAATCATTTCAAACTTTGCTTACATTTGTGACTCACCACCTGGATTCGGTCTTATGTAACAACATTTTAAATAGTTTTTTTTTTACATTGGCTAAAAGTAGAGACTCAGAGCTACAAAATGGTATATCATACACATAATGTTTGAGGAACAATGGGAAAGTAGTTCTGCTTTGAAAGTTGATACACTTGTAAACTCACTTTTGAGAAAAGGGCCTTTGAAAGTTTTGGTACCTACTGGAGAACTCTGCTTTGTCTACACCTATTAAGCGTTGTTCAGACCCTCTTAAGCCAACCTCACCCATCTCTTTAAGGATTCACATGTGAGGTCATGTGCTAAACAGTGAGTAGTGTAGTAAAAATGAAGGCTAAAAGTGGTAGCAGCCTACAAGAAAGTGTCCAGATAAAAATATGTTCTAAATATTAGATAACGCTTACCCAGACACACTTGTCTAGATTGATGGGTCATGTGAAAGAAATGCTATAGCCCCCAGCCACATCCAGTGTACTAAATTGTCATACTTGAGTAAAGCATGAATAATTTCAAATTCCTTATATTAATCCAGACGGCACTATTTTTTTCTCTTATTTTTTTTATTGACGGATAGCCAGGGGCACACTCCAACATTCAGACACAATTTACAAACAAAGCATTTGTGTTTAGTGAGTCTGCCAGATCAGATGCAGTAGGGATGTTCTCTTGATAAGTGTGTGAATTGTACAATTTTCCTGTCAAAATGTAACAAGTACTTTTGGGTGTCAGGGAAAATGTATGGAGTAAAAAGTACATGATTTTATTTCGAATGTAGTAAAGTAAAAGTAAAAGTTGGCAAAAATATAAATACTAAAGTAATGTACAGATAGCCCCCAAAAAATACAGTAGTTAGCTAGTACTTTAAAGTATTTTTTACATAAGTACTTTTGACCACTGACCAAATGTCTTCACACCAGTACATTAGCATACTATATACTGTTACACACACACTTATCACATAGTATTCCATACATAAGTTAAGGCCATGCAACCTGAGTTGAAACCTGATTGAGGTGCACATGTACAGTACATAAACAGATGCATGCGCCATATATTTATGTGGATGCGCCATATTGGGGCGGCAGGGTAGCCTACTGGTTAGCGCATTAGACTAGTAACCGGAAGGTTGCAAGTTCAAACCCCCGTGCTGACAAGGTACAAATCTGTTGTTCTGCCCCTGAACAGGCAGTTTACCCACTGTTCCTAGGCTGTCAATGAAAATAAGAATTTGTTCTTAACTGACTTGCCTGGTAAAATAAAAATATATTTATGTGGTGGACACTTGATACGGTCACATGATATTGTTGTGAAATGTCACAAAATCATGTGACTTAATATACTTAATCTTACTAAGTGGATGGGTCTCTACAAAAGGTGTAAGAACAGCCAAATGGTTACTTGCATAGTAGCAATATCAGAAATAGATAGTAGATAGTGTCAAAATAAAATAATATACACTATGTACAAGAACAATATCAATAAAAATATCAGTGATAGACGAGGTAGTTATATGCATACAATCAAGGGTAAAGTGGCTGAGCAGCAGGATCATTTTTTTTGTAGCAGCAACGTATGGCGTGTGTGTTAGGAGAGAGTCATGTGAATAGAGGGACTGCAGATAGTGCTGATGACTGGTCTATCCAAACCATGCATGAACATATATATTCGGAGAGCCTGTTTCTGTCCTGCCCTTGACTTTGGTGCAGGGCATGTGATGTCCATAGCCTCTTTGTCACAAAACTCCCAGATCTTCTCAAAAAGATACGTTTGTCTAGCTGTGTCCAGTCCAGGTGGTGCTTGTACAGGTAGACCATCTATGGGAGGAAGGATGTCAGCGTTGCTCAGCAAATGAAACCTGGTCCCCACAGTCCGACTGCTCCTTGGCGACAACAACACCAGGCTCCAGAGCATCAAAGCTGTAAAACAGGGAATAACAACAACAAAAAATCAGAAGACATTACAACCCTGCACAACATCAATTCACCTCCCAAGTTTAGATAAGAAGAATAACCATGCAATACAATGAAAATTATTTTCACCTGAAGTGCTGGTACTGCTTGATCTGTGGCAGCGGCTTGAAGTATGGAGTCAGGTGTTGTTGCCAGCCATAACTTTCCACCATCACCGTACCATCCTCCAGTCCAACCAGCTATGGGATGTTGACCCCTGTCACAGTGATGTCCTTCACAACACCAGCACAACACCAGCAATCTCAGAGAAAGTGTTCACTCTGGTCTGAAGCGCTTCTTGATGAGGCCGAAGCACCAGTCGGGGGTAAACTTGGTGTGGCCTGTGATCAGGAAGTGTGTCGGATGTGTGAGAAAAACTCAGAGGTGTCAGAGCTTGGACTGTTGTTCCTGCGTCTATGCAATTTAAACACATCTTAACTCTTAGGATAGTAAATAAAGTATTGTTATTGAACTTCATTCCCATGATAATGCCCAGAAATAAAGATGGGCATTTTCAAAGGATTGTGTAATTGACTATATAAATATACACTTTATTCTATGAGAACCCCATGCATAAACATTACGAAATGCAGTCCATTACCCACTGAAATGTGTTGCATTTTCATTCCGTAAGTCATTTGAGCTTGAGAGTAGCAAATACAATCCCATTATGATCATCCACATCATTCAGATTGTTTTTCCATGAGAAAATGTTTAATTCATTTCAAGTACCACATCAGCAGTCTTCACCTGGGATTTGAAATTGTCTCACTTCTTCTCATTTCCAACACTCTTTATTCTCTTCTAATTAGTTTTTCAGAATAGATAACAGCAAATTATATTTCAGTCAGGGTTCTTTGGAAAAATCAAGCTGATTACACTGTTTAGATCATTACTAAACGGTGGCCCTGATTAGGAAAGTGGACTGTGTCATATATTATGGAACACACACTATTCACAAATCCACATCATTATGCATATATATAAATGTATTAATTTCCTTAAATAGAATCAAATATAAAGAGGCGATAAACAAGTTCATGTGAAATCCCAAGTTGGGGTCCAAAGGATGCAGGGTAAACTAGTTGGCACTTGTTTTGATATTTAAGGGGTATGATTTTCAGGATTGTAATTGTTCAGCACTGTCTGGAACGCCAATCACAAGGGAACATGCAAATCCTATTTATATTTTACTCTAAAGACACAAAATCAAATGTGTGCTCTGTGAATTGTGACATGTTTGATCCAATAATAAGATAAGTGTCAACTGTAACATATCAAGGCAGTGTTTAACAATTGCAACAGGCATTTAGCCAAGACTTGTTCAATGGGAACCACAAAGACACAAAGTCAATAAAATGAGCCGTCAAATTTAATTTTATGTAATTTCCATAAAAGCTGTAATTTTTAATTTGCCACTTCCTTTTGGGATAATACAACAAGAAAGAAAAAACACGGTTTTGTCCCTCTGACATCATTGCACGCACAACAGAAAATCAGAATATGTACTACAATTATTTTTACCACACTGCAGGAAGCTCCTCTTATACGTACGTTTCACCTCCATTTCAACACATCCCTTCATTTGTCTCAAAGTCAGCACAATGTAGACCAAACTCATTCAGGAAATGCATAATAGACACCTATTTAACATAAATAAGGAATTAGTGGAGGAAGTCATAAAATTTGTCCACCTATCGGCACCAAGGTCACAAATTTGTGATAGCGCCGACAGAGATGGTCGCCTCGCTTCAAGTCCTTAGGAAACTATGTAGTATTTTGTTTTTTTATGTACTATTTCTTACATTGTTATCCCAGGAAATCTGGAGTCTTATTACATACAGCCGGGAATAACTATTGGATATAAGAGCGACGTCAACTTAACAACAGTACGAGCAGGAATATGACTTTCCCAAAGCGGATCCTCTGCTTGGACCACTACCGAGGACAATGGATCTAATCCCAGAAGCCAACCCAAAACATAATCTACCTTGACAACAAGGTAGATGAAATTCGAGCAAGGGTTGCCTTCCAGAGAGACATCAGAGATTGTAACATTCTCTGTTTCACGGAAACATGGCTCTCTCGGGATTTGTTGCCACCGGGCTTCTCCATGCATCGCGTTGACAGAGATAAACACCTCTCTGGGAAGAGAAAGGGCAGGGGTGTATGCTTCATGATTAATGACTCATGGTGTAATCATAACAACATACAGGAACTCAAGTCCTTCTGACATAAAATTCCTTACAATCAAATGCCAGCCATATTACCTCCGAAGAGAATTCTCGTCAGTTATCGTCAGAGCTGTGTACATACCCCCACGAGCAGACACCAAGACAGCCCTCAAGGAAGTTCACTGGACTCTATGTAAACTGGAAACCATACATCCTAAGGATACATTTATTGTAGCTGGGGATTTTAACAGAGCAAATTTGAGAACAAGGTTACCTAAATTCTATCAGCATTTTGATTGCACTATGCGCGGGCGTAATACACTCAATCACTGCTACTCTAACTTCCGTGATGCATACAAAGCCCTCCCCCGCCTTCCCTTCGGCAAATCCGACCACAAAGCCATCTTGTTCCTAACTTCTTATAGACAGAAACTCAAACAGGATGGAATCCAAGCTTCAGGATTGTTTTGATCACGCGGACTGGGATATCTTCCGGTCAGCCTCAGGGAACAATATCGATCTATATGCTGACTCGGTGAGTGAGTTCATAAAGAAGTGCATTGGAGATTGTACCCACTGTGACTATTAAAACCTGCTCTAACCAGAAACCGTGGATGTATGGCGGCATTCGCGCAATACTGAAAACGAGAACCACCACATTTATCCATGGAAAGAGGTCTGGGAATATGGCTGAATATAAACAGTGTAGTTATTCCCCCCGAAAGGCAATAAAACAAGCGAAGTGCCAGTGCAGGGACAAAGTGTCGCAATTCAATGGCTCAGACACTAGACGTATGTGGCAGGGTCTACAGGAAATCACGGACTACAAAAAGAAAACTAGCCACGTCATGAACACCGATGCTATGCTTCCAGACAAACTAAACACATTCTTTGCCCGCTTTGAGGATAATACAGTGCAACCGTCGCGGCCCGTTAACAAGGACTGCGCCCCCCATCTCCTTCTACCGTGGCCGACGTAAGTAAAACATTTAAATGTGTTAACCCTCGCAGCGCTGCTGTCCCAGACAACATTCCTAGGCGCGTCCTCAGAGCATACGCAGACCAGCTTGCTGGTGTGTTTACGGACATATTCAATCGCTCCGTATCCCAATCTGCTGTCCCCACATGCTTCAAGATGGCCATCATTTTTCCTGTACCCAAGAAGGCAAAGAAAAGTGAACTATATGACTACCGCCCCATAGCACTCACTTCTGTCATCATCAAGTGCTTTGAGACTAGTCAAGGATCATATCACCTCCACCTTACTGGCCACCCTAGACCCACTTCAGTTTGAATACCGCCCCCAAATGGTGAAGGTAGGAAACAACATCTCCACTTCGCTGACCAGCAAAACTGAGGCCACACAAGGGTGCGTGCTCAGCCTCCTCCTGTACTCCCGGTACACACACGACTGCGTGGCCATGCACGCCTGCAACTCAATCAAGTTTGCAGATGGCACAACAGTAGTGGGCTTGATTACCAACAACGACGAGACAGCCTACAGGGAGAAGGTGAAGGCACTCGGAGTGTGGTGTCAGGCTCGATGTCAGGGCAGGCAGAAGGGTCTGGCAGGCTGGTACGGAGTCCAGAAAAAAAACAGGCAAGGGTCAAAACCGGGAAGACTAGAAAAAGAGAATAGAAAACAGGAGCATGGAAAAACCCGCTGGTTGACTTGAAAACATACAAGTCGAACTGGCACAGAGAGACAGGAAACACTGGGATAAATACACTTGGGAAAATAAGCGACATGAGAAGGTGGAGACAATCACAAGAACAGGTAAAACAGATCAGGGCGTGACACCAACATCCCCAGCATTTACCATGAATGCAATCTCTAAGAATGTCAGGGAAATTGCCTTGTCGATAGTGCATTGCACTAGCTGGGGGCATGCATGCCAAAATAAATGTTACTATTTGAAGATAATACATTTTTTGTCTGCTATGTTTGCCGTTTGAGCATGGAGTTGTGCATTGTACATAAGCTATGGATGTAAACACGGAACTGGATGTCTTGCGCTGTAAACATAACATTGTCTGCTAATGCACAGTCTGTGTCTGATGGATGTTTCTGAGGTGTTTAGGTTGATGTCATCAGTGAAAAACACAGTGTTTTGTATTGCACATTCTGGAACACAAAATCACTGTCTATGTCACGTCCTGACCTGTAACGGAAGAAAACCGTTACAGAACTACCCACCACCAAAGGACCAAGCAGTGTGGTAACAAGGAGCAGACGGTTCTGGACTCCTGGACTTGGGAGGAGATATTGGACGGCAAGGGACCCTGGGCACTGGCTGGGGAATATTGCCGCCCCAAGGAAGAACTGGAGGCAGCGAAAGCTGAGCGGCGGCGATAACAGGCACGAGAGGCAGCTCCCGGGGGGTGGCACACGGGGAGATTAGCGGAGTCAGGCGATAGACCTGAGCCAACTCCCCGTGCTTACCGGAAGAAGCATAGTACTGGTCAGGCACCGTGTTATGCGGTCAAGAGCACGGTGTTGCCAGTACGCGCTCATAGCCCAGTGCGATATAGGCCAGCCCCCCACAAGTGCCATGCAAGAGTGGGCATCCTGCCAGGGCGTATTGTGCCGGCTCAGCGTGTTTGGTCTCCGGTACACCGTTTCGGCCCAGGGTATCCTGCGCCAGCTCTGCATGCTGTGTCTCCGGGGCACTGGGAGGTTGCAGTGAGCCCTATGCCTGCGCTCCGCCCATGCCGGGCAAATGTGGGCATTGAGCCTAAGGGAGAGGTGTGAGTGGTATGCACCAGATCTCCAGTGCTCACCCACAGCCCGGTTCAACCTGTGCCTGCACTCTGGAGGGTCCGGGCTAAAGTGGTCATCCAGCCTGGAAGAGTGGTGCCAAGACTGCACACCAGAGCTGGGGGCCGTAAGGGCAAGGGTCGCCGCTCCAAAGGCGGCACTTAAGTGGGCCAAGACTATGGTGGAGTGGGGTCCTCGTCCCGCTCCAGAGCCTCCACCGCGGACAGTTGCCCACCCAGACCCTCCCCTATGGGTTTTGCGGCCGGAGTCCACACCTTGGGGGGGGGGGGGTACTGTCACGTCCTGACCTTAGTTCCTTTTTTATGTCTCTATTTTAGTTTGGTTAGGGCGTGAGTTGGGGTGGGCATTCTATGTTTTTGTTCTATGTTTTGTATTTCTGGTTTTGGCCTGGTATGGTTCCCAATCAGAGGCAGCTGTCAATCGTTGTCTCTGATTGAGAACCATACTTAGGCAGCCTGGTTCCCACTATGGGTTGTGGGTAGTTGTTTTCTGTTTTGTGTTGCTGCACCTTACAGGACTGTTTCATTTTCGTTTCACTCTCTTTGTTATGTTGTTTAGTGTTTCTGTTCCAATAAATAACATGAACACTTACCACGCTGCGCATTGGTCCAATCCTTCATACTCCTCGTCAGAAGAGGAAGAAAACCGTTACAGTCTATAACAAGACCATAAAACACAGCTGGGGTGAATTGTTGATCATGTCTACCTCCGGTGTGAAGGGTAGATCTCTCAGACAAAAAAGTATGATTACCTACTAGTTTGAAGGAGAGAAACTGAAAAGATAGCTCCTACTGTAATGAAAAACAATACAGGGGTCACCTATATGAATCTCCCAAATTATACAAAAAGCCATTCCAACATGCTCTCAACTGTTTTCATTACTCCCATATATGAACTTGAATGGAAACTGAAGGGAAGTTCAGAAGCACTATCAGTAATCACGAGTGGGTGACAGTGACAGCAATGGTTGGAGTTCACTTCTTCATACTGTATCTGTCACAGACAGGCCACTGACTGAATATTGAATGAAACTCAAGACCACGTATCATGTGAAAAGTAAAGGGAAATTTAATATGGCTTGTTACTTGGCCCTTAGGCTGAAAATAAGAAACAGATCATGGTACGGGTGGCAATGCAAAATGGATTCTCACGGAGACATCCTCTCACATGTTCTCCCAGAACCCAGGCCCCACCCCAAATGCACCACCTCAAATGCCCTTCCCCTCTGCCACCTGTGATCAGAGATAGAGGGAGGAAAGAGAGGGAACAAAGAAAAGCAAAATGATAGCACAACAAATGACATCACATACAACTACTGAAGAATAATGGATCAAGATGTAATGATGAAAGTATGCATATAACTAAGTTGAGGAAGTATGGATTATGACACTGGCCAGTATAATAAAGGATAAACACATAAACATTCATGCATCCACTCAGGCACCCCGCGAAGGCCTCTCTTCACATTTCCCACCCCATCAGCCATTTCAGAGCCTGGGTGACAAGATAAATATTCAGACACTATGTCCTGACTCTCCATGAGCTAGCACAGCTCGTAGTCCCACTTTGGATGTATCAGTCTATTCTGCACCACAAAAGGCTTCGAGAAGTCTGGACTGACCAGAACTGGATGGCTACATACCACCCGTTTGAGTCTCTGAAACGCCTCTTCACAGGCTGTGGTCCGCAGGAATGGTTTCTGCTCCTTGGTTTTGGCCTGCTCATTCAAGGGGTAGGTCACATCTGAGAAGTCTGGAACAAAATGGTGGTACTAGCCAATGAGCCCCAGGAAGGACTTCACAGCAGCCCGTGTGCCAGGAGTAGAACTGTTTTGCATAGCTGCTACTTGGCCACTTGAGGGCACATTTCCTCTGGCCAATGCGGAAGCCCAAGTACAGGACATCTTCTCTGGTAACAACATACTTGGTTCCATTCACAGTGAGCCCCTCCTTCTTCTCCCCTGACAGATGGTTGATGTCTGGCTTAGTCTCCTGGCGTTCCTCACAAGGAAAACACCCTTCAGCAGCCTCCACGTCCTCCACTTTCCTTACCAAAGCCATTGTCTTCTTCCTCTCCTTCCTCTTCTTTAGAAGGTTCACATGAAAGATATTCCCTGCTCCGTCATGCCTATCTCATATGTGACAGGCCCGGTCTTCCGGACCACTTCAACCGGCCCCTGCCATTTGGCCAACAGTTTGTGCTCTGAGGAGGGCAGCAGCAGTAGCACCTTCTGGCCACGTATGTACTCCCCCTGTACTCCCTCTGCTGTGGTGGCCATACCAGCACTTTTGAGCCTTCTGAGCCTCAGTCATGTTCTCTTTCCACAGCACAGTGTTGTGGGAGAGCCTGTCCCTCACCTGCAGAACATGAGAAACAGAGACATTTCTGTCATACAAAAGTTCAAATGTGGAGAATCCTGGGGATGCATGTGGTACACAAACAGCAGGAGGGGAGCCACGTGTCCCAGTCCTTCCCAGACTCATTGACAAATCTCTGGAGCATCCCCTTGAGGGTCTGGTTAAAGCGTACCACTAACCCATCTGTTTCTGGATGATAAGGAGTACTGCGTATGGACTTTATGCCTAAAACCTTGTACAGCAAAGTAGCCACAAAATTGCTGCCCTGATATGTAATTATTTCTCTAGGTAGGCCTACACGTGTGATGAAATGACCTAGAGCCTTCGCTACCTGCTTAGCTTTGATGTTCCTCAGAGAAAAAGCTTCAAGGTAAAGTGTGAAATAATCACATATGACTAGCATGTACTTGTTCATTGAGCTGCTTGTTACTAAAGGCCCCACAATATCCATGGCAATGTGTGAAAATGGCTCCTCATATACTGGCAGCGGACACAAAGGCCCTCTCTCTAAAACCCTGAGAAGAGTTGTAGCCTAAACTGGACATGACTGGCAAATATCTGCAACATCCTGTGTTATCTGGGGCCAATAAAACTCTTCTCTCTACCTAGATGATCAGCCATAAGCCCATAACACTGGCCCTGCATTGCACTGGCAACACCAACTGGTTGCAACCAGTTGATGTGGCCAGTGCAATGCAGGGCTAGTGTTATGGAGTTGATTTAAATTGAAATCAATTTCCATAATACCTATAAAGTATAATGGTAGGGGAAACACTGTGCTGAGTTCCTTTGGTAGAGTTAGAGTTAGAAAGAGGTATTTAATAGTCAGTCCACAATAATACAATAATACAAAATAAAGATACAAAAATCAAACTCAATTTGAATGGTCCACAATGGGTTTTGAGACCCTAAAAACAATAAAACATGGTACAGGTGTCATCTATAATACATTACATAATCTATACACTTCTGCATCATTTAAATATATTTTTTTAAAGACAATTAACCACTCAACTTAAACTTCTGAAGAATATTAAAATGGAAAGTGGGCAATTTAGACTGACATCTTTATTTTTCCAGCGTTTTAAAACTGACAAGTTTTGTCAAAGGGACAATACGTTATTCAGTTGGAAATGTCAAACTGTCAAAGACATGTTCTGACAAAAATCATCATCACAAAAGCCACTGTTAATGAGAAAGCAGTAATGAGTTTGATTAAAAACAAGGTTTTATTCTGTAGCTGAATTTCTTTTGCCCCAAACAAAGCTAAGTACAGGTGTAGGATCTTAATTCGATCACCATGTTGTTGCAGGAAATGTCCTATACTTGTAGTATATTAAAGGTTTAAAAAGGTTTCTGAAGTTTTAATTTCCACTTTTAAATGTCAGACTTGATTAACCCTAACTAAAAATGTATAACAATCCATTATCCATTAATTAGAATTCACACAATAATTTACATTTTCCGTTGCTGCAGGATTATTTCCCTGCTGTGAGAAACAGGTCAAATAAGGACCCACATCTTTACAATTCTTTGTACATATGTGAGTCATGAATTAATTGACAAAGCTACTTTCAATCAAACTGTGAATAAATATTACTCTTCAGGAGCAGGGCTATTATTTTCTTCATTTTACAGTACCTTCAGGAAAGACGATCCTACGGGAAGGAGGCAATGGTGGAAATTAAATTGTTCATCGCTGATGACCTTTCAAGACCAATATTATTAATCTCCCTTAATAAAGAGCAGGTTGACATTTATTGGGATGAGTCTTGTCCTTAAGGCAGAATTTAGCGATTTCCTCTATGTGGGCCAGCTGCAAAGTTAAATTTGGCTATATTTAAAAAATTTATGAAAACCAAAATGATATTTTTGGTCTTAATTTAATGTTAGGGTTAGGCATTAGGGTTAGCAGTGTGGTTAAGGTTAGGGTTAGGGTTAGGTTTAAAATGAGATTTTATGACTTTGTGGCTGAGCAAGCTAGTGACTACTTTGCAGAGCTGCCTGCAAAACAAAATTCATGACGAGAAACACTAATCTTCTAAGATGGAAGGTCATTGAGGGGCATTGCCCTGGAAACCAAATGTGTAAGGAATCACACAGCATGCTACATCCTGTCAATAGACTTCAGGAGTTAATCATAAGGAGAGCCAACATATTGAGCGTAACACAGTGTGACATAAACTGCCTGTTGGGGATCCATAGGAGGCTGAGTTACAATGGACATCAATTCTGTGCATGTTATTTCCTGACTACAAGATGTGTACCTCCTGGAGTTTGAGAGGATGGAACTACTAGTATTAACAAAAAAAATTCTGCCCATTTAACCGATTCTGTTGGGCTTGGAGTACTGTGTTGAGCCTATTCAAACACATTTCTAAAACCATAGTTATCCCCACAGGACCTCCAGCACATGGCAAGTAATCTTTGAAGTGACTTATGAAACCTACTAACATGAAAAAAGAAAGGAGAGATTTTATTACAAAAAGGTTGGTGAATGATGTTGATCAGGGAACACTTAGAGAAAAATAAACCTAATGTTTATATTGATTTATTATGTATCCCTTAGCTCAGAACCCTCCTTTATATAATAAATTAATTGGACCTGCTGTATTAGGCAGCTTGTGATAAGAGGACAATTTAAATTATACATCTTTATTAATCAATATCATTTTGTTTGTGCATAGAGGGAAATTGCAGCCTGAATTGATTTACCTATCTCGTCATGCATTTCACACTGTACAAAATGATGATAAAAACTAGCATTAGCCTGACGACAATAGCCCACCTTCTTGTTAATCAATGAACATATGGCTATGACGGGTATATGACCATCTTGAATGCATTGTTTGTGACCCAAAAATGTAAGTGTTAACAGCAATTAAGGGCATAGATCAGACATTATGTTTTATTGTACTGTAAGATAGGAAACAGCTCTGCTCTTGCTGGTAGGCTGACTGGGGGAAGGGATGGTCGGAGAGAACGCCTGAGTGTCTCCATGACAACAAAAAGCACTGCACTATTTTCTCTGTGGTTTCCTGCAGTTCTAGAATTGATTTATTACATGAGCGTGCAGATATCATTCTGTGGGTGACACAACTTGTCATTTGTTTGTGCTTGTGAGAGTTCCTGGATGTAAGCACTGATCTGGTGGAACTTGTGGGTGGGTCAGGTGTCGTTGCTAATGGCATGAACGTTATCCACCATGTAGGTGCTGACACTCAGCAAAGACCAAGAAAGGTTAAAAAGGTCTTTACGGTTACTAATTATTATTTTAACTTCATCTGCATTTTAGGAAGGAATCCTAATTTGAGATAATTATTGTTAACTTGATTTCACATATATCATGCATTCATGTCAATGCAAGATATGCACAAGTTACGCATGCCAATCTCAAGCTATATTTTAATCATAATGCAAATCAGTTAACTCACTGGGGTAAATGGATGACTTTGTGATTGGATTCTGAATTCCCCAAGGGAGTTGACTCTCTTGAGGTTGTGCTTACAGTAGCTGACATGTCTCACGGTCATAGTGAAGCGTGGCAGTGTGCTTTTCAGCGTTGGTGGTATGACAACATTTAGCTGTTTTAAAGCAATTTCCTGAAATTCTACACATTTTGCCATGGGGAGGATAACATTTTACAGTTTTAAATCTAGTTTCCTGCAATTCTACATATATTATCATGGTGCTGTGAGACATACTACAGTTTTAAAACTAATTTCCTGCAATTCTACACATTTTCCCATGGCATATGTCGTGTTCTTATGCTATTTACATGTTTTGTCATTTTGCAGACATTTTGCAGACTCCTTTGCTTCGCTTCCCCTCCTCAGCTTTTTAACTTTTTCTTCTGGAACAGAGGCTTGTGTGGGGTGCTCCACAAGACCTGAGCTTTTTATTGTTCTAACTTCAATGAGCCCTTTTGCATGGTTCGGACCAATGAGATACACTTTTTTTTATTTCAGCATAGAGAGAAAATAACATCAATATTTAATAAAAGGAAAAGGGAAGTTATGCCTTCAACATTTCTTTTGACATGTTTAATAGCATATCATTACATAGACGAATCATTACCCATGTGACTGAGTTGACAGCCTATTAGTAATAATGCATATATGGACTTAATAATGATGTTTAACAACAATCAAGTATTTTTCTGTTCCTAGTACGACCCCTTCCATTGAGTTGTATTTATGATAGTAGGTACTATTCTGGTAAGTACGACCTAACTGTTAGTTGTTAAGTAACACACACACACACACACACACACACACACACACACACACACACACACACACACACACACACACACACACACACACACACACACACACACACACACACAGTTTCTGCTGTTATATCCTGTGAACTCTGCCCCTCTCATCTATTTTCTCTCCTCCCCAGTTAGAACAACAGTGAGACTGACTAACACAGGCAGCAGCACTGGAGAGCCATGCAGGCAAAGGTAACACAACACACAGTTTTAGCTGTTACAGTATATACTGCAACCTCTGTCCCTCTCATTTCTCCCGTTTCCTAACTAGTTAAAACTCAGCCACACACACACACACACACACACACACACACACACACACACACACACACACACACACACACACACACACACACACACACACAAACAGTTTCTGCTGTTATATCCAGTGAACTCTTCCCCTCTCATCTCTCTCCTGTCCTCCCCAGTTAAGACAGGGCCTGTGAACAACAGTGAGACTGACTACCAAAGAAGGCAGCACTGGACAGCTATTCAGGCGAAGGTAACACCACACACAGTTTCAGCCTCTTATTTCTCCCTTTAAAACGGAGCCTACAACACACGCATAAACATATGTTTTTGGTGTACCAGCCATATTAAAACCAACTATCACCAAGTTTTGTCACGTCTGCTCCCGCTCCCCCTCTCTGGCGCTCGAGGTCGCCTGGCTGCTTATCATTACGCACACCTGTCACCATCGTTACGCGCATCAGCGCTTCATTGGACTCACCTGGACTCATCACATTATTAATTACTTCCCCTATATCTGTCACTTCCTCAGTTTCTTTCCCGAGTCAGCATTAATGTTGTTATATGTCCCTTGTCCAGACGCTGTTCGTATTTTGTTTTTTGTCTGTTTATTCCTTAAATATTCACTCCCTTTAATTGCTTCTTGTCTCCCAGCGTCTGTCATTACAAGTTTACCATTGCAGACATCCGGTTCCCTTCACACCAATACACATAAGCTGTTAATGTGATGTGACCACTCTCACTCTTGTTACAAAATATGCTTTTACCATATTTATTCAATTTCATTTTTTTATCTCCTGGGAATCCTCTTTTATGCAGTGCTGGTGAAATGGGCAATCAAACATGTCAGCCGTTGCTTCATTGGATAACAACATTTCCATGCAATCTTATATCTTGTGCATTCTGTCCATATTTTTGAAAGAATGTGGATTGTTCTACATGAAATTCTCTGAAGGATGAGGAAGGAATCTAGCAGGTTGTGCTACAGGAAAATGGCCCTTGAATATGGAATATCCTGCAGGACATTAATTCTGCAGGATTCCTGAAGGATTGTTTTCCTACAGGACCCTGCAGGAATTGTCCTACAGGAAAGTTGCCCCGGAAATCTTGTTGGGATATCCTGCAGTTCTTCCTATTTTCTATACGGACACAACAGACCGCAAATAAGGGAAAGGGAAAGGGCTTAGGCTTCCCCATGGCGTAAACAGTCTTTAGACATAGTTTCAGGTTTTTATTTTGAAAAATGAGCGAGAAAGATCACATCGCATCATTGTATGGCTGGGTGCCATCAGCGTTTTGCATGCGCAACATCTTGGAGCAGACATTTTCTCTCTCTCTCCTATTGAAGAAGCTACAGTCCCGGTTGAAATATTATTGATTATATATTGTAAAAACAACCTGAGGATGTAACGGTTTTCTTCATCTGAAGGAGAGGCGGACCAAAATGCAGCGTGGTGGTTATTCATGTTTTTAATAAAGACGACTATAAATGAACAGACTAAACAAAACAAGAAAAGTCCTATCTGGTGCAAACACAGAGACAGGAACAATCACCCACAAACACACAGTGAAACCCAGGCTACCTAAGTATGATTCTCAATCAGAGACAACTAATGACACCTGCCTCTGATTGAGAACCATACTAGGCCGAAACATAGAAATACCCAAATCATAGAAAAACAAACATAGACTGCCCACCCAACTCACGCCCTGACCATACTAAATAAATACAAAACATAGGAAATAAAGGTCATAACGTGACAGTACCCCCCCCCCCCCCCCAAAGGTGCGGACTCCGGCCGCAAAACCTTGACCTATAGGGGAGGGTCTGGGTGGGCGTCTGTCCGCGGTGGCGGCTCTGGCGCGGGACGCGGACCCCACTTCACCATTGTCTTAGTCCGCCTCATTGTCCGCCTCCGTGGCTCTCTAACCATGGCAACCCCTCTCAATGACCCCACTGGACAGAGGGGCAGCTCGGGACAGAGGGGCAGCTCGGGACAGAGGTGCAGCTGCTCGGGACAGAGGGGCAGCTCGGGACAGAGGTGCAGCTGCTCGGGACAGAGGGGCAGCTGCTCGGGACAGAGGGGCTCTGGCGCCTCTGGGCTGAGGGGCTGTGGCACCTCTGGGCTGAGGGGCTCTGGCGCCTCTGGGCTGACTGGCGGCCCCTGGCTG
The DNA here is from genome assembly GCF_045791955.1 of Oncorhynchus clarkii lewisi. Lineage (NCBI taxonomy): Eukaryota > Metazoa > Chordata > Actinopteri > Salmoniformes > Salmonidae > Oncorhynchus > Oncorhynchus clarkii. Next base: position 69,553,531 of record NC_092166.1, read on the forward strand.
ACTGGCGGCACTGGCGGCCCCTGGCTGACTGGCGGCACTGGCGGCCCCTGGCTGACTGGCGGCACTGGTGGCTCCTGGCAGACTGGCGGCACTGGCGGCGCTGGGTAGACGGGCGGCTCAGGCGGCGCTGGGCAGACGGGAGGCTCAGGCGGCGCTGGGCAGACGGGAGGCTCAGGCGGCGCTGGGCAGACGGGTGGCTCAGGCGGCGCTGGGCAGACGGGTGGCTCAGGCGGCGCTGGGCAGACAGGTGGCTCAGATGGCGCTGGGCAGACGGGAGGCTCCGGCAACGCTGGAGAGACGGGTAGCTCAGATGGCGCTGGGCAGACGGGAAGCTCCGGCAACGCTGGAGAGGAAGGCTCTGGCAGCGCTGGAGAGGCGAGGCGCACTGTAGGCCTGATGCGTGGTGCTGGCACTGGTGGTACTGGGCCGAGGACACGCACAGGAAGCCTGGTGCGGGGAGCTGCCACCGGAGGGCTGGTGGGTGGAGGTGGCACAGGATGGACCGGACCGTGAAGGCGTACTGGAGATCTTGAGAGCAGGGCTGGCACCAACCGCCCTGGCTGGATCTTCAGTCTAGCCCGGCAGATGTGAGGAGCTGAGATGTAGCGTACCGGGCTAAGCACGCGTACTGGGGACACCGTGCGTTCCACCGCATAGCACGGTGCCTGACCAGTACCACGCCCGCCACGGTTAGCACTGCTAGGCGCACTGTAGCCCTGAGCTGGCACAGGACGTGCAAGGCTAGGGAGGTGCACAGGAAGCCTGGTGCGTGAGGCTGGCACCATCTTCACCAGCCGACTAGCACGCACCTCAGGACGAGTATGGAGAGCTGACCCAGGTGTCATCAAATCCTCGACACGCTCTGTCGGGCAAATTCCATGTCTCATGCACCAACACAGCAACTCCCTCATATCTCTCTCTTCCAATCTCCCCATTAACTCCTTCACCGTCTCTGCTTCGCTCACCTCCAACACCGGCTCTGGTTTCAAGGCCAAAATCCCCGTCACTGGCAAGGAAAAAAAGAAGGTATACAGGACACAGGGCAGGGTGCCTTGTAAGGATCCGCCGTCGGCGAGTGGGAAAGCTCCCCTTACCATCAATATTACTAGCCAATATACAATCATTGGACTATAAATTAGACGAGGTACGATCACAAATATCCTACCAACGGGACATCAAACACTGTTATATCTTATGTTTCACCGAATCGTGGCTGAATTACGACATGGATAACATTCGGCTGGTGGGATATACGCTGCACCGGCTAGAAAGAACAGCATACGAGGGGGGTTGGTCGAGGGGGAGGTGGTCTGTGTATATTTGTAAACAACAGCTGGTGCACGAAATCGAAGGAAGTCTCTAGATTTTGCTCGCCTGAAGTAGAGTATCTCATGATAAGTTGTAGACCACACAATTTGCCAAAAGAGTTATCATAAAAATTTTTTGTGGCTGTGTATTTACCACAAAAGACGGATGCTGATCCAGAGGCAGCACTCCTAGTGGCCGGGAACTTTAATGCATTGAAACTTAAATTAGTTTTATCTAATTTCTATCAGCATGTTAAATGTGCAACCAGAGGTAAAGAAAATCTAGATCACCTTTACTCCACACACAGAGACACCTATAAAGGGGTAGCCTAGTGGTTAGAGTGTTGGACTAGTAACCAGAAGGTTGCAAGTTCAAACCCCTGAGCTGACAAGGTACAAATCTGTCATTCTGCCCCTGAACAGGCAGTTAACCCACTGTTCCTAGGCCATTGAAAATAAGAATTTGTTCTTAACTGACTTGCCTAGTTAAATACAATAAAAAAAGCCCTCCATTTGGCAAATCTGACCATAATTCTATTCTCCTGATTTCTGCTTACAAGTGAAAATTTGTCAAATGAAGCTAAACTACAGGACTGTTTTGCTAGCACAGACTGGAATATGTTCCGGGATTCTTGGCATTGGCATTGAGGAGTACATCACATCAGTCACTGGCTTTATCAATAATTGCATCAAGGATGTCGTTCCCACAGTGACTGTACGTACATACCCCAACCAGAAGCCATGGATTACAGGCATAATTTGCACTGAGCTAAAGGGTAGAGGTGCCGCTTTCAAGATGCGGGTCTCTTATAAGCTTATAAGAAATCCTGCTATGCCCTCCGAAAATCCATCAAACCGGCAGAGTGCCAAAACAGGACTAAGATTGAATCGCACTACACCGGCTCCGACGCTCGTTGGATGTGGCAGGGCCTGCAAACTATTACAGACTACAAAGGGAAGCACAGCCTCAAGCTGCCAAGTGACACGAGCCTGCCAGATGAGCTAAATTACTTCTATGCTCGTTTCGAGATAAGCAACACTGAAGCATGCATGAGAGCATCAGCTGTTCCGGACGACTGTGTGAAGACGCTCTCCGTAGCCGACGTGAGTAAGACTTTCAAACAGGTTGTTACGGATACAGGTAACCTGTGTCTGTGTGTATCCTGTGTGTGTTTCTTTTCTCTCCTTCTCCCCTCACAGGTGAAAATCATTACTCCCCAATCAGTCAACAATCAACCCATCAATCAGAAGACACACCTCCTCCTGTTTCCTACCCTATCACAGTTCCTTCCCCATGGTTTAAAAACCCCATAATTTGTTTGTTCAAGAGCTCAATCTTTGTAATGCCATGTTGGTAGATAGCTGTTCTTGGTAGATTTCAGGAGAGCTCAATCTTTGTAATGCCATGTTGGTAGATAGCTGTTCTTGGTAGATTTCAGGAGAGCTCAATCGTTGTAATGCCATGTTGGTAGATAGCTGTTCTTGATAGATTTCAGTAGCACAATCTCTTTGTAAATGCCATGTATGTAGATCTCTCTCTTTGTGTATTAATTAACCTCTTCTTTTGTTTGAGCACCTCCAAATCACTTTGTCATCTCCTGTGAGTATGGTTTTTGCTTATGGTGTTTGCTGGTGGGAAAAGGGGGAAACCAAGACAAGTCGCCCATGGGCATACACTACCCGTAGGTAAACTTTGTTAACACACACTAGTTAGAACTGGGCGGACCACCCACTGTATTTTTGGTTAGTTAGTTAGCTGTTGTTGAAATAGGCTAGTCTAGCTTAGGGGTGTTTTGAATACTTATTGTTTCTTTCCTTGGGTCCAGCTCAGCCCCTTTTTCCTGCTCCCCCCATTACCGTGTGTTTAGAAATAAACCCTGAGTTTGACGGTATTATTTCGGTTGTCGTGGTTATTTCGTTCACTTTTACTTTGTCACTGTTATAATTTACATGAGTTATGTTACGGGTCTCACTACCATCCCCCCTAGACTGTCGGGCCAAAAGGGATTCGTAACATAAGTGGAGCCTCATCCGGGATCTGTCTTTACTGACACCCATGCCGCTCATGTAGATTGTTGTAGTGGTATAGTTCAGTGTTGAACGTCATAGCTGAAGTAGCATTAGTGTTTGCTATTTTCGTTGGCTCTTGTGAAGTAGTGTAAGATGGCTACTTTTGATTTGAAGTCCTTTTTGGATAATCCTTCGTGGGAGGTTTTTGATAAATGTCGTAGAGTTGATTTAATGACCTTGGCTGACCATTACTCAATATCGATTCCGCAGAGTGTAGTTAAGGCGGAGGTTAAACAGCTAGTGTTAAATGTATTGTTGGAAGAGCAGGTGCTTGTGTTACCGCTGCCTGAGCATACTACCACTGTAGGGGATGTTACTGCTCCTGTAAGCCCATTGGTGTCTGATAATGAGGGCGAGGCTAAAACACCAGCCACATTGTCCCATTTTGAACCACTCTCCCCACTGTCAAACGGTGATGCCAGGAGGGATGTCCGTTTAGCACAGTTACAACTAGAGGTGGAAGAGAGAGCCCAAATTAGGCGAGAGACTCTCCAGTTGGAGATGTGTAAAATTGAGGCAGAAAGAGAACAGCGGCATTTAGATTTGGAGATGGGTAAAATTGAGGCAGAAAAAGAACAGCGGCATTTAGATTTGGAGATGGGTAAAATGGAGGCAGAAAAAGAACGAGAACAGAGGCAGATGACGTTTAAAATGCGCCAGATGGAACTGGAGGCAGAGACAGCGAGGCTAGCCTTCGTTCCTGCTGTCACTGTTAGTGAGTCGTCCTCACCAGCTGTGTCCTCAAACACGTTTGACATTAGTAGGCAGATTGCCTTAGTACCTTTGTTCAGAGAGTCGGAGGTTGACTCCTATTTTTGTGTATTTGAGCGTATAGCCGTAGCATTGAAGTGGCCTGAAGAGGTATGGTGCCTATTACTTCAGTGTAAATTAACTGGTAAAGCCCAAGAGGTTTTGTCAGCGCTACCTCTGGAGGACAGTTTGAATTATGAAGTGGTCAAAGCTACTGTTCTTCGTGCCTATGAGCTTGTGCCTGAGGCATACCGACAGAGATTTAGGTCTCATAGAAAGTCTTCTAGTAAGACTTATGTGGAATTTGCTAGAGACAAGGGAAATCTGTTTGATAAATGGCATGCTGCTAGTAAGGTAACTGATTTCAACTCTCTCCGGGAGTTAATCTTGTTGGAAGAGTTTAAAAATTGCTTACCCGAACGCATTGTAGTTTACCTAAACGAACAGAAAGTATCCTCCCTGGCAGAAGCGTCTGTGTTGGCAGACGAGTTTGTGTTGACGCACAAGAGTGTGTTTTCGGCTCAAACTGAGAGTAGAACCACTGAGTTTCCTACCTTTAGCCCTAGTCGGCCCGCAGTAGTATATCAAGCACGCCAGAAGAATGAGCGTTCCTGTTTCTATTGTCATAAAGTGGGACATATGATTAATGATTGCTTCAAACTTAAACGAAAACAAGGGATGCCTCTTCGTGCCAAGCCACCAACAGGTGTTGCTCTAATTCGTACGGTTGTGAGGTCTGCAACAAAACAGGTGCCTCAGGGTAACTGTAGTTTGAAAGACCCAGTCCCCGACCGCAGTTATGAACCATTCATTTTCGAGGGGTTTGTGTCCCTAACGAATGACGAAGCGTCTCAGCGTCCGGTTAAAATCCTTAGAGATACTGGTGCGGCGCAGTCGTTTATATTGTCTGATGTGTTGCCCTTATCTGACGATACATACTGTGGTTCCAGTGTGTTAGTGCAGGGTATTGAAATGGGTTTTGTCCCAGTGCCATTGCACTTTGTGAAAGTACACTCTGAGTTAATCAGTGGAATATTCAGAGTGGGGGTACGTCCTAAGTTGCCAGTGAAAGGTGTGACCTTTATAATGGGTAACGATATTGCTGGAGGAAAGGTAGTACCCGTATTGGAAGTATTGGATAAAAGTGACCACTCTCTCTCGAATGAGTTGGCACAGAGTTATCCACATGTGTTCCCCGCTTGTGCTGTCACTCGTGCTCAGGCACTACAAGAGGGTGACGTGATAGATTTGTCGAACACTGTTCTGTTCAAAGAGGATGATCAAGAGGATGGATTGTGTGATACCTCTGAGAAGCTGATCACCTCTGACAAACAGCCCAGGAAAGAATCAAAGTACGTTGAAGTTATTGCTGGTGCAATACAATTACCAGTCACTCGTGAGCAGCTGATTGCTAACCAAAAGGTTGACAACAAGCTTGCTAAATGTTTTTCTAGTGTTGTCTCGTTAGAAGAGGTGAAGAAGAAGAATGTGGCTTACTTCATTGATGGTAATCTCCTCATGCGTAAATGGAAATCCCATGTTGATGCAGGTGGAGATTGGAATGCTGTTTACCAAATAGTGATTCCTACAGCCTTTCGACAGAATGTGTTATCCCTTGCTCATGATCACCAGTGGTCTGGTCATTTAGGAATTACAAAGACGTATGATCGGATCCTTCAACATTTTTTTTGGCCGGGTTTAAAACAAGATGTGGCTCAGTTCTGTCGGACATGCCACACCTGTCAGATAACAGGAAAACCAAATCAGGTTATTCCTCCCGCTCCTCTGTGTCCTATACCTGTCATAGGTGAACCATTTGAGCATGTGGTGGTTGATTATGTCGGACCGTTACCGAAGACAAAATCGGGTAACCAGTTTTTGTTAACGATAATGTGTATGGCTACAAGATACCCCGAGGCTATTCCTCTGAGAAGGATTACAGCTCCGATAGTGAGTAAAGCCTTAATAAAATTCTTCACGACATTCGGGTTACCTAAGGTGGTACAAAGCGATCAAGGTACCAATTTCCTATCCAAGCTCTTCAAGCAGGTGTTGAAATCCTTATCAATTACGCACCGTGTATCAAGCGCCTATCACCCAGAGTCTCAGGGTGCGCTTGAAAGATGGCATCAGACACTGAAGTCTATGCTACGTAAATATTGTTTGGAATCTGAGAAAGATTGGGATGAGGGAGTTCCTCTAGTTTTGTTTGCTGCTCGTGAAACTGTGCAGGAGTCCCTAGGTTTCAGCCCGGCTGAACTAGTGTTTGGTCACACAGTAAGAGGACCAATGAAAGTCCTTAAAGAACAGTTCTTGTCCCAAGAGTTGTGTACCAGAGATGAGAATGTGTTGGACTATGTTAGTCGCTTTCGTGAGCGCCTACACCAAGCTTGTGCTCTTGCAAAGGAAGCTCTGTCTTCCTCACAGAGGAGCATGAAAAGACACTATGATAAAGAGGCTGTTTCTCGTCCACTACAGCCAGGTGACCAAGTACTGGTGTTATTACCTGTTCCAGGATCTTCACTGTCAGCTCGTTTCTCTGGTCCTTATTTAATTGAAAAGAAAATAAGTGAAACTGACTATGTGCTTCAAACTCCTGATAGACAACGCCAATCTCGTGTGTGTCACATTAACATGTTGAAAGCTTACCACACCCGACCCATCACACAGTTAGATAGTTCAAAAACAGAGGAAGGTACTGCTGTCTCCTCTGCTACTACTGCGATGATAGTGGACTGTCATATTGATGATGATGGCTTGGAGTTGCGCAATACTCAGCAGCAGTGTGTTAGATTGCCCAACTCAGAAATGCTGCTGTCTATCCAGTCAGGTCTGGTTCATTTAACGGATGGACAGGCTAATGATATTGTGAGGCTACTACACAGTTGTCCATGTCTCTTTAATGACGTTCCTACTCGCACAAATGTGTTGGAACATGACATTAATGTTGGAAATGCTACACCTATCAAGCAACACCCATATCGTATCAACGCTTCCAAGAGGAAGATAATGAGGGATGAGGTGCGATATTTGTTGGAGAATGACCTGGCTAAGCCAAGTTCAAGCCCTTGGAGTTCTCCTTGCATTCTGGTTCCTAAACCTGATGGTACGTCCAGGTTATGTACGGATTATCGAAAGGTAAATTCTGTCACAATGCCAGATTCGTTCCCGTTACCCAGACTGGACGACTGTATCGACACTATTGGTGCTGCTAAGTATGTAACCAAGTTGGACCTCTTAAAAGGTTACTGGCAGGTTCCGTTAACTTCACGTGCTTCAGAGATTTCTGCCTTTGTGACCCCAGACAACTTCCTACAGTACTCAGTCATGGCTTTTGGGATGCGAAATGCACCAGCCACTTTCCAACGACTGGTTAACTCCGTATTAGCTGGCGTTCCTAATTGTAGTGCATACCTTGATGACCTAGTGATTTATTCGTCTGAGTGGTCAGATCATGTTGACTTGCTAAGGGTAGTATGTGAACGGTTGGCAACTGCTTCTCTAACCCTGAACTTGGCAAAGTGCGAGTTTGGGAAGGCTACTGTTACCTATCTCGGTAAAGAGGTTGGCCATGGACAGGTGCGCCCTGTTGATGCCAAGGTCTTGGCTATAACTGCATTCCCTGCACCTACCACTAGACGAGAGCTACGCCGCTTTTTAGGGATGGTTGGCTACTACCGTAGCTTCTGTAAAAATTTCTCTGCGGTAGTTGCTCCATTGACTGATTTGCTCAGTCCGGCAAGACCATTTGTGTTGTCCCCTGATTGTAAGAGAGCTTTTGAATCAGCGAAAGCACTCTTATGTAGTACCCCTGTACTTGCTGCTCCGGATTTTGAACAACCGTTCAAGCTTGAGGTAGATGCTAGTGCCAGAGGTGCTGGTGCTGTTCTACTGCAGCAGGACAAGAGTGGAGTAGATCATCCCGTTTGTTATTTTTCACGTAAATTTAATAAATGTCAAACAAACTATGCGACAATAGAACAAGAAGCTCTTGCTTTGTTGTTGGCTCTGCAATACTTCGAAGTATACATTGGTTCCAGTGCCCTACCAGTGATTGTGTATACTGACCATAACCCCTTAGTTTTTCTCCACCGACTGTACAACCAGAACCAGCGCCTTATGCGTTGGGCGCTGATTGTACAAAATTATAATTTGGAGATCCGCCACAAAAAGGGTTCAGATAATGTGTTGGCAGATGCTTTGTCTCGTGTGTGAAGATGATTTCTGTATGTTTTGCAAGGTTGTTGATTTGTTGTGAGTGTTCATTTAAATACTGTAGTCGCAATCCCCCCTAGGGTTGCTCTTTTAAGGGTGGGAGTGTTACGGATACAGGTAACCTGTGTCTGTGTGTATCCTGTGTGTGTTTCTTTTCTCTCCTTCTCCCCTCACAGGTGAAAATCATTACTCCCCAATCAGTCAACAATCAACCCATCAATCAGAAGACACACCTCCTCCTGTTTCCTACCCTATCACAGTTCCTTCCCCATGGTTTAAAAACCCCATAATTTGTTTGTTCAAGAGCTCAATCTTTGTAATGCCATGTTGGTAGATAGCTGTTCTTGGTAGATTTCAGGAGAGCTCAATCTTTGTAATGCCATGTTGGTAGATAGCTGTTCTTGGTAGATTTCAGGAGAGCTCAATCGTTGTAATGCCATGTTGGTAGATAGCTGTTCTTGATAGATTTCAGTAGCACAATCTCTTTGTAAATGCCATGTATGTAGATCTCTCTCTTTGTGTATTAATTAACCTCTTCTTTTGTTTGAGCACCTCCAAATCACTTTGTCATCTCCTGTGAGTATTGTTTTTGCTTATGGTGTTTGCTGGTGGGAAAAGGGGGAAACCAAGACAAGTCGCCCATGGGCATACACTACCCGTAGGTAAACTTTGTTAACACACACTAGTTAGAACTGGGCGGACCACCCACTGTATTTTTGGTTAGTTAGCTGTTGTTGAAATAGGCTAGTCTAGCTTAGGGGTGTTTTGAATACTTATTGTTTCTTTCCTTGGGTCCAGCTCAGCCCCTTTTTCCTGCTCCCCCCATTACCGTGTGTTTAGAAATAAACCCTGAGTTTGACGGTATTATTTCGGTTGTCGTGGTTATTTCGTTCACTTTTACTTTGTCACTGTTATAATTTACATGAGTTATGTTACGGGTCTCACTACCATCCCCCCTAGACTGTCGGGCCAAAAGGGATTCGTAACACAGTTCAACATTCAGAAAGCTGCTGGGCCAGCCGGATTACCAGGAGGTGTGCTCCGGGCATGTGCTGACCAACTGGCAGGTGTCTTCACTGACATTTTCAGCATGCCCCTGATTGAGTCTGTAATACCAACATGTTTTAAGCAGACCACCATAGTCCCTGTGCCTAAGAACACTAAGGTAACCTGCCTAAATGACTACCGACCCGTAGCACTCACGTTTGTAGCCAAGAAGTGCTTTGAAAGGCTGGTAATGGCTCACATTAACACCACAAACCCTAGACCCACTCCAATTTGCATACCGCTCAAACAGATCCACAGATGAAGCGATCTCTACTGGACTCCACACTGCCCTTTCACACCTGGACAAAAGGAACACCTACGTGAGAATGCTATTCGTTGACTTCAGCTCAGGGTTCAACACCATAGTGCCCTCAAAGCTTATCACTAAGCTAAGGATCCTGGGACTAAACACCTCCCTCTGCATATGGATCCTGGACTTCCTGATGGGCCCCAGGTGGTGAGGGTAGGTAGCAACTAGGGCTGGGCGATAAATCAATATCAATATTTATCGAGGTAATTACTTCCTCAATAACGATATAAAAACGTTTAGATTCATTTTCGATAATGTCAATATAGAATAATTAGGTACAGCAGTCCATTTGACCTCTGTGACGCAGCAGGAACGTGCAGAGAAGTGACAATATGCACGTGGAGAGGTACACGCCCACTAAAAAACCACTTAGCACCTCAAGTGATGGAGTAGCCACTATTAACAACGAAAAATGAGTGATGGAGGTGAAAACAGTGGCAGTGATAGCCATGGAGAAGGAGCAGCTTCCAATTAAGAAAGTATTGATAAAAAGGGTTAAACTGTTTCAGTAATTTGGAAGTGGTTTGGTGTTTTGAAGTCCGGCAAAGAGCAGAGCAATGTTCGGTACAAATTGTGGCTACGACAGGTGGCTACGAAGTCTGGTAATAAGACAAACCTTTTTCAACATATGAAGCAAAATCACTTCTTTGGAACATGCAGGAAGTTTGAGTTTGTGCCACGGTATTGATAAACGCCCCTCAAGCACCAGCCAATCTAGGGACGTTTGCCCGAAGCAGTCAACACTGACAGCGTTTATGCCCTACAAGCAAACATCGAAAAGACAAAGACATTACAAATACTATTATGCATTACATTGCTAAGGACATGCTACCAATTAGCACAGTCGAAAAGGAAGGTTTCAAGAGGCGTATCAATTTAATTGACCACAGGTCCCTGGCCGCAAACATGGAACAATTTTCCTTTAAGTATAATTTTATGTTGTGTACCACAATTAAAGAAAATGTCAACTTTATTTAACTAGGCAAGTCAGTTAAGAACAACTTCTTATTTATAATGACGGCCTATTGGGAAACAATGGGTTAACTGCCTTGTTCAGGGGTAGAACGACAGATTTTTTACCTTGTTAGCTCGGGTATTCGATCTAGCAACCTTTCAGTTACTGGCCCAACGCTCTAACCATGGTTTGTTCAGGCATTCTTGAGTTTGAAGCAGATATGCACCCTTTAAACATTATTATTATTTTTATTTTATTTTACATTTTACCCCTTTTTCTCCCCAATTTCATGGTATCCAATTGTTTAGTAGCTACTATCTTGTCTCATCGCTACAACTCCAGTACGGGCTCGGGAGAGACGAAGGTTGAAAGTCATGCGTCCTCCGATACACAACCCAACCAAGCCGCACTGCTTCTTAACACAGCGCTCATCCAACCTGGAAGCCAGCTGCACCAATGTGTCGGAGGAAACACCGTGCACCTGGCAACCTTGGTTGGCGCGCACTGCGCCCGGCCCGCCACAGGAGTTGCTGGTGCACGATGTGACAAGGATATCCCTACTGGCCAAACCCTCCCTAACCCGGACGACGCTAGGTCAATTGTGCGTCGCCCCACGGGCCTCCCGGTTGCGGCCGGCTGCGACAGAGCCTGGGCGTGAACCCAGAGTCTCAGGTGGCACAGCTGGCGCTACAGTACAGCGCCCTTAACCACTGCTCCACCCGGGAGGCCCCTTTAAACATTATTTGATTAATATCGTGATAATTAATAGATAATTATGATAATAGTTCGCTACACCCGTAATAATGTCTGCTAAACACGTGTATGTGACTAATAAAATGTGATTTGATTTGAAGCACACAGCCAAGACAGCGCAGGAGTGACTTCGGGACAAGTCTCTGCATGTCCTTGAGTGACCCAGCCAGAGCCCGGACTTGAACCCGATTGAACATCTCTGGAGAGACCTAAAAATAGCTGTGCAGCAATGCTCCCCATCCAACCTGACAGAGTTTGAGAGGATCTGCAGAGTAGAATGTGGGACACTCCCCAAATACATGTGTACCAAGCTTGTAGAGTCATACCCAATAAAACACAAGGCTGTAATCGCTGCCAAAGGTGCATCAACAAAGTACTGAGCAAAGGGTCTAAATACATATGTAAATGTGATATTTCCGTTTTTTATTTTCAATAAATTAGCAAAAATGTATAAAAAACTGTTTTTCCTTTTCATTATGGGGTATTGTGCGTAGATTGATGAGGGAAAAAATAATTTAATCACTTTTTTTTAAGGCTGTAACGTAACAAATGTGGAACAATTCAAGGGGTCTGAATACTTTCCGAAGGCACTGTATATAAACATGACATGAATCTATTTAAAGCCACGAATGCTTATCTGAAAATAGACTTTCCAATTACAATGAGAGAGATGGTCCTGTGTTGGTCATTCAATGTGTTTTTTGGATAAGTGCTAATGTTTTTGGGATTCTCACAGTGTGCAGTTTTGTGATGGGGCTGTGTTGCCATAGTAATGAAATATATGAAGCTGAGAGCAAGACAAATAATGTCAGAACTCCCGCCCCATTACGTTTCACTCTGTAGTATTTGCATAGACTAAGAGTTTCTTTGTCTCCAAGGGCACATGGAAGCAAAGGATGCATGTGTTGATTTTTGGAGAAACCTGACAACTTGTATTCATATACAGTATGCTCACACACTTCCGAGAAGAGATTTCAAGCCATTTGGGTCAATATTAGCCTACCCTGGTTGTCAGAATAAAATATTCTTAACATATTTCGCAGTTTTATAGCTTTGTTTTATGCAAATGTATTTTATACGTGCAATAAAGACTAAATGATGTATACTTAATTGATAGAAATTGATGCAATTGGCAAGAAACAGTCATGTGGCCTTCATCAGAGGCAAACAGGATCCTTGGCAACAACTAGAATGCTTAATATAGTGCATCTCTAACATAGTGCCGTTCTTCCAAGCTACTCCGTAACACAAGTATCTCTGGCTAAGTGCAGGACTAAGTGCTGGACTAAGTGTGTGTGTGCGTCTGTGTGTGTGCGAGCGTTGTGTGTGTGCATGAGTGAGTGTTGTGTCCCAAAACCACCGCCAAGCCTCCTAAAACTGCTGCTTCATCAGACAGAGAAAAGGCTTGATCTCTTACCATTCAGTTGCTTGTATTGTCCCAGAATCTTCAAAAAAGAGTAATCATTTCCATCATTGCCACCCACTGCCATGCTATTATGTCGTGTCTGCACTGCTGCAGTGGTTGAGCGATGTTCCTAAAAGAAGGTGGTTTCTTCAGTCGGCAGGCATGGAGCCAGTAAGAGGGATATTATTGCAGTACCCTGCCTGCTATGACATACTGCTGCCTGTGACTTACTCCTTATTCAGCAGGTCCTCCATTTCAGCAGCAAAATGCAATTTTCCCCTCATTGAGATTGGGTGGTTAGGTAGCCATTTCTCAAAGTGTGAAATTTGTTAAGGTACCATTACCTTCTAAAAGGATGGAGTGAGAAGTGAGTGCATAGACTGAGTGTTTTTTCACAGGAAGAAATGTTTGCTTATTTGATGTTATTTAACTGTTTTACCCATCTCATATGAATATACTGTATTCCAGTCAAAGCTCATCCTATATAACTACTGTTGTACACACCTTTTCTATTCATATACTGTCTATAATGTCTATTTCAACCATGATATACATATACATTTATATTCCTGACTCTGACATTGCTCGTTCTAATATTTCTATATTAAAAAAACAACATTGTGTGGGGGTGTATTGTTGTGTATTGCGTATATTGTTTCAAATTGTTAGGTATTACTGCACTGTTGGGGCTAGGAACATAAGCATTTTGCTACACACGCGATGACATCTGAAAAATATGTGTACATGACCAATAAAATTAAGATAAGGTAGGGATCTAGCACAGAATTCAATCCAGGACCTTGCTATTTTCAACCTAGAAATAATGCCGGAACTATTACCTACCTTTTCTCAGAGTGATTGAGCAATGTTGGTCAAACAAGAGGGTTTCTTCAGCCAGCTGGCACGTTGACCCTTGGCTTCTTTAAAGGTACAGTCTGCAATACTGCTGTTCAATGGTCATTGGAATTAGGCTAGTCGTACTGTATACCCATTGATCCTTGAAGAAAATGCCTTAGAACATTTGACTTACCCCATTATAACACAAAATAGAAAGCTGCTTTTCTCAACAGTTTTTTGTTGTCTTTTGGGGATTTATTTAGAATACAGCTTTAAAAGTTTGTAACTATCAAATTGATGTCATGGACTATCAGTCAATGCATCCATAGGATCCATCAAATTTGGAAGTGGTTACATTTCTTCATCCCCACCCAACAGCTTTATAACAAGCCAGGTGGCTATACTAATTGGCATGAGGTTTTCCATGAACAAAATCCAACAAAGAACAGAATAGGTTGATGTGAGCCAAAACCTGGATGGTTACTTCCAGCCTCCAGACATCAATGGACAGACAAACAAACTGAAGCCTGTTGTCTGACACATTCTTTGAGGAAGCAAAGGGATTACACTACTCACAAACCTTCGGAAAAAACACTTAATTCATAAAGACTGAGAAAATCCTATTTCAATCACTTGCAACCATTTTTAATTACTTCTCTTTTCTTTGAGCCACAACAACAGCTTGATAGTCAACTGAATTGATCACTCATATCACCTACCACACAGCTCCCAACTACACAGAGTCTATCTTCTCCCCGTCACACAGGCATTGGCATCCTAATGAAATAGGAGCCCACCTCTTTGATTATGTTAAAACTTGACAGAGTTGGTACTCTGGGATAAGGTCTGAAGCAGACCATGTCATATTAATGAAAGGGCAAGCGTAACAACCTTCATTATCATTTAACTCAACGAGGCTATTCAGACTGACAAGTGACAACTAATACAATCCAATATTTAGGCCTAATTCAGTCACTTCCTCTAGTCTGATGGCATTACACTCCTGTGTAATAATGTATTGGTAAACTGCCATGGTGGTGTATTTGTAAATTGTAAATACATATACCTCTCATAAATAGTCATAACCATGCATTATTCAGATTATCAGATTTCATTTGCTAACTTTTTATGGCCATTACAAAAGTCTGAGGGATGCATGGCAAATCAATTAGCACTGCAAATGACTGTAAAGAAATGCATTGATTTTACTTTAACGATGGATCTATATCTTTTCTTAATCCAAACACAAAAGCTGACTCAAATTTAATTTCCCTTAGGAAACACTGCAGAGAACAATGTACAATGGGCATGAAATATTTGATTTCAAAGTATTACAGAATCAAATTATAGCCCCTCTACAGCCGGTGGTCCCATGTCGGGTAATAAACAGCCTGGCAATAACTGAAAACAGCTGCTGCTTTCAGGGGGTTCATTTTGTTCCCAGGCTAGCTAGCTCTCCTATAATGGAAGAGAAGAGGAGAGACTGACATCACACACAATGCTATACTCTGAATCAATAATTATTACCTAATTCTTACCTTATAAAACACTGTCTCAAATGGTGGCCTTTACCCATAAAACATGCATGACACATTGGCCTGTTGATACCGAATGTGATGCCAAGTCACAATGTCAAATGGTTTTACAACTTTGACATGACAAGTGCATCAGATGGGGGAAACTGATATGTCAGTCATATGAAATCTAAAGTGTTTGATGCAGTGCATCTCAACCAAAACCTTTTTTGCTCCATTACAGAGAGAGAAGGTATGGAGGTCTATTGAACATTTGTTGGATAAAATGGTAGCAACAAATAAGATACACATAGATTCAACATTGTGGTAAAGGTAATATTCATTACAGTGTTTGATAGATAATGGTTTATTTGACTACTTACAAAAACATTCAAAATTCAGAATTGAAGTATATTTAGAAAAACAACATTTGCTGATTAACAACTTTATGTAAAATGTAGTATCATGCATATTTATCATTTTAGATATTTGAGTGAAAATCACATAAACAGTTTCAAATTTACAACAATCATTTAGAAAGTACAATGTTCACCATGGTAACATTAAAAGCATCCACCATTTTAAGACAAATTAGGGATTTTGTAAAATACAAAGTCACATGTACATGTTGGTCTATGATACAGTATATTGTCTTATCCCTGAAAAGATACACAGGCATAATGATACCATCATATACAACTTGTACGGACTGACATACAATGTATATTTAAAAAATATATATATATAAATATATCAAGCAAGTACAAGCAAGTTCCAACCTGGGTCCAAATCTTATTGAAGGGATTTCAATTACTTTCACATACATTTCAAAGTAAACATTTATTGTTTTTTCAAATAGAAGTAGTTGTTTCAGTCCCATTACTTAAAAATACTGAAATACACCGAAAATATGTGCAAAAATATAAACGCAACATGCAACAATTTTAAAGATTTGACTGAGTTACAGTTCATATCATGAAATCATGAAATTGAAATAAATAAATTAGGCCATAATCTACGGATTTCACATGACTGGGAATACAAATATGCATCTGTTGGTCACAGTTACCTTAAAAAAAAAGGTAGGGGCATGGATCAGATAACCAATCAGTATCTGTTGTGACCACGATTTGCCTCATGCAGTGTGACACATCTCCTTCGCATAGACTTGATCAGGCTGTTGATTGTGGCCTGTGGATTGTTGTCCCACTCCTCTTCAAATCAAATCAAATTGTATTGGTCACATACACGTGTTAAGCAGATGCTATTGCGGGTGTAGCGAAATGCTTGTGTTTCAATGGCTGTGCGAAGTTTCTGGATATTGGAGTGAACTGGAACACGCTGTCGTACAAGTTGATCCAGAACATCCCAAACATGCTCAATGGGTGACATGACTGGTGAGTATGCAGGCCATGGAAGAACTGGGACATTTTCAGCTTCCAGGTATTGTGTATAGATCCTTGCGATATGGGGCTGTGCATTATCATGCTAAAACATGAGGTGATGGCGGCGGATGAATGGCATGACAATGGGCCTCATGATCTCGTCACGGTATCTCTTTGCATTCAAATTTCCATCAATAAAATGTAATTGTGTTAGTTGTCTGTAGCTTATGCCTGCCCATACCATAACCTTACCGCCACCATGGGGCACTTTTTTCGTCAGCAAACTGCTCGCCCACACGACACCATACATGTAGTCTGCGGTTCTCAGGCCGGTTGGACCTACTGCCAAATTCTCTAAAACAACGTTGGAGGCGGCTTATGGTAGAGAAATGAATATTACATTCTCTGGCAACAGCTTTGGTGGACATTCCTGCAGGCAGCATGCCAATTGCACACTCCCTCAAAACTTGAGACATCTGTGGCATTGTGGTGTTTGACAAAATTGCAAATGTTAGAGTGGCCTTTTATTTTCCTCAGCACAAGGTGCACCTGTGCACTGATCATGCTGTTTAGCTTCTGGATATGCCACACCTGTCAGATGGATGGATCATCTTGGCAAAGGGGAAATGCTCACTAGCAGGGATGTAAACACATTTCTGCACAACATTTTTGAGAAATGCGTTTTTTTGTGCACATGGAACATTTCTGGGATCACCACTTTACGTGTTGCGTTTATATTTTTGTTCAGTGTACTCTAAGTATTTAAAATACAAATACTTAAAGAGATTCTCCAGTACTTTTCAATACTTTTTAGCCAGTACTTCTGAAAGTAGCGCTCACAAGCCAAAACTGTTTTCCGAAAATTGCGTACTGTCACATATGTGCAAATATGTGCACCACGTCATTGCTGTTTCCCTCTGCTCTGCTGTGGGTGAATCGCGTGCATCTTGATAGCTGTCACTCATATGGTTAGGGGTTGAAGCTCATTGGCTGAAACTTGAAATGCTAGGGGGCTGGCCCACACGGGGGAAAATGTAGGGAACAAGGTGCAGCACAGCTTCCAGAAAATAGCCCCTTTCCAACTAAGGATTTCGTGGCTAATTGACGTAAAACAGTACTTCTGCTCATAGATGATGGATTATGCATTTATGAACTACACATTTGCAAATCCAGCCCAAAGTGAGAGGTTTAAAAAATACTTAGTAGTCACCAAAGTCACCATGTCTTTTTTCACCAAAGTCACCATGTCTTTAATTAAGCATGTATTTGAACCCAGGTCTGCCACAACCCAATGGTTAGGACTTTATCTCCGTAAACTTGCAAGCACTGTAATATATCCGTTTTAAATATCAATAAATATTTCAGTTACTTGACGTTGATAAAGCAGCATTATCATGTTGATGGAACATTTTGCAGGTGAGCAAGTTCTGCCAAGCACTGTTAAAAATGACAAACAGTATTCAATACAATATCTGATAATAACTAAATATATATATATATATATATATTTTTTTTAAATCACTTTCAGTTTGGATATTTTGCAGGGCTACATGAAAGGCAATTCACATACACATACAATACATAACAATTTAGCACAGACCATATAACATATAAAAGCAGCTATACACAGCTTTAAAGCTGCAGTCTGTGATTGGTAGGCTACATCCATTTTCTGACTTTTAAATTAATGATATATAGCCATTGACTCTTGAAGCAAACAATAATGTAATTGTAAACAAACAATGTACAACTTCAAAACATGGCCAATTTATAATTTTCAGTATGTTCAGTATACCTGTCTAAAAGGATAGCCTACTGTGCACAT
The DNA here is from genome assembly GCF_045791955.1 of Oncorhynchus clarkii lewisi. Classification (NCBI taxonomy): domain Eukaryota; kingdom Metazoa; phylum Chordata; class Actinopteri; order Salmoniformes; family Salmonidae; genus Oncorhynchus; species Oncorhynchus clarkii. The sequence continues at coordinate 69,571,904 of NC_092166.1, forward strand.
AACAGCTGATGTTGGTTCATTTCAGTGTTTAGCCCAAAGTACAACATTTTAATAATGCTACCTGACAGAAAGCCTTACGCTGAGCGCTATTCTACATTCAAATATTTGTCAGCCTTGCCAGAAAGAGGCGACAGCAACATAGATGCTCACGCCACGTTGCATTTCAGCATCTTGGCGCATTACGTGTCAGAGCTTTGTGTCAGAGCACCGTGGTTACCTGGGTGACTTCCGAGATCATGTCGTCGTTGGGCTGGCAGCATGAGTCTAACGACAACATCTCCATACCTAGTCATACCTCTTGATTGGACCTCTCCACCGTGTTGGCGCTGGAGTGGTGCTCGTGTTGGTGGTGGTGGCGGGTACGAGAAGAATTCTGCAGCTCCAGCATCGAAGGACTCAAGGGGATGCAGAACTCGCGGAAGCAGCGTTTGAAGTTCTCGTCCAGGAAGGCGTAGAGGACGGGATTCAGGCAGCTGTTGGTGTAGCCCAGAGCGATGCAGAAGTGCCAGGTGACGGACTGCAGCAGGGAGTTGGGGATATTGATAAGGGCTTTGATGATGACGTAGATGTGGATGGGCGTCCAGCAGATGATGAAGACGGCCACCACCACCAGGACCATACGGGTGATGCGGCGCAGGTTGCGGTCCTTCTCCTTGGAGCCGGACAACATGCGCACGCTCTTCAGGCGCAAGATCATTAGCCCATAGCACACGGTGATGATGAGGACGGGGATGATGAAGGCAAAGATGAAGACGCAGATCTTCAGAAGATTCTCCCAGTACCAGGATGGGTGGGGGAAGATCAAAGTGCAGTCGATGATTCCTGAAAATGTGAAGACACAGTTGAACGAATGTAGCATATGAGGAAATCCACGCCTCACAGCAGTATTTTTCACAGGTAGATAAAACTACAGTATATAGGCCCCAAAGCATTGCTCAAAATGATAAACATAGAAGTCAGTTATGTTTTCGTTTGTTAAACAAGCTTGTGCTGACAGCTTGTATTCCTCAGGCTGACATCAGATATATTTTCATCATGAGACTGCAAATAACACTATCTATTCTCATCTAACCAATAACAAGAGCTAAGAAGATTTTGACAGGCACTTTGAAAACCTAATTCAGGAATCAAGCATCACCAATGTTGGTGACAAGTTTCTATCCCACTACTACTACTACAATTATGCACAAACTTTCTGAAGATTATACATGGTGGTAGCTGCTAGTCTATGGCCATATATACCATCTTTAAAGCATAATATTGATGACTAGATTTGGAGGCCTACATTAAGGCCAATTAGGGATGAACGCCTGCAAAACAATTTAATGAGTTTGTGTCACATGTAAACCTAAATAAAGGATCTGAAAGTGTTCTTATTGATAATAAAAACATGCTTATGATATGATAATATGATAATAAAAACATGCTTCATAGCTAACGTGGCACTCGATGTCTCTCTATGACAGACCCAGACCTTGCGTAGAACAGCAAAGTGCTTAAATTCCGTTGGCTTTCCGTTCACTTCACAGAAATAACTATCAAACATAATTGTTACTCTCGCTGCTGTGGTATGCTCACGAACATTACGGATAGGATATCTATAATTGAGGATCAAAGAAAAACAGCAGGGGGAAACGTACTGTCGTACTTGCCGTTATCGGTTACAGTAGTTAAGGCGGTGAACATGACAGGTAGACCGATGGCAGAGGACAGGATCCAGTTGCACACGTTGACAATCTTCGCGTTACGGGGCGTGCGGAAGTCTAAGGCCTTGACGGGGTGGCACACTGCAATGTAACGGTCAATACTCATGGTGGTCAATGTGAAGATACTGGTGAACATGTTGTAGTAGTCGATGGATATCACTATCTTGCACAGCACGTCTCCAAACGGCCAGGTCCCCATCAGGAAGTTGACACTCTGGAAGGGCAGCGTACTGGTGGCTAGTGCATCAGCCAAGGCCAGGTTGAAGATGTAGATATTTGTGGCGGTCTTCATTTTAGTGTATCTGGAAAGACAACATACAAAAATAAAAACTAAGAGACCAAATTAGGGTGTGCTTATCAGAAAACAAATAATCTGGACAGCAACTCGTCTATCGTAAAACCATATAAAGGTAGACTCAGAAATATCTTTGGTTCACTCTGCCGTTCGTCTTACCGCTGTGTCTCAGTTTCTCAGTCAAGTCATGCCTACCAGAACATGATTACAAAATATTGCAATGGATTTATAAGGAATTGATGTTACAAACATACAGATGGATGGTGTATTGACACACAAACACAACTGTCAATTAACTATAATCCAATTTCTCTTTACGGAGAGTTACTTACTAGGATGATACTATTGCATTGCATGTCATGGGAGATTCTAAAAATGTACACAAGTAGCTAGACAGATTCTGAGACTCTATATGTGCAAAACCAGGGCAAAACCAGGGTTGTGGGTTTGATTGTCTTGCTCCCAGGCAGACTAAATAACTTTTTTGCCCGCTTTGAGGACAATACAGTGCCACTGACACGGCCTGCAACGAAAACATGCGGTCTCTCCTTCACTGCAGCCGAGGTGAGTAAGACATTTAAACGTGTTAACCCTCGCAAGGCTGCAGGCCCAGACGGCATCCCCAGCCGCGCCCTCAGAGCATGCGCAGACCAGCTGGCCGGTGTGTTTACGGACATATTCAATCAATCCCTATACCAGTCTGCTGTTCCCACATGCTTCAAGAGGGCCACCATTGTTCCTGTTCCCAAGAAAGCTAAGGTAACTGAGCTAAACGACTACCGCCCCGTAGCACTCACATCCGTCATCATGAAGTGCTTTGAGAGACTAGTCAAGGACCATATCACCTCCACCCTACCTGACACCCTAGACCCACTCCAATTTGCTTACTTCCCAAATAGGTCCACAGACGATGCAATCTCAACCACACTGCACACTGCCCTAACCCATCTGGACAAGAGGAATACCTATGTGAGAATGCTGTTCATCGACTACAGCTCGGCATTCAACACCATAGTACCCTCCAAGCTCGTCACCAAGCTCGAGACCCTGGGTCTCGACCCCGCCCTGTGCAACTGGGTACTGGACTTTCTGACGGGCCGCCCCCAGGTGGTGAGGGTAGGCAACAACATCTCCTCCCCGCTGATCCTCAACACTGGGGCCCCACAAGGGTGCGTTCTGAGCCCTCTCCTGTACTCCCTGTTCACCCACGACTGCGTGGCCACGCACGCCTCCAACTCAATCATCAAGTTTGCGGACGACACAACAGTGGTAGGCTTGATTACCAACAACGACGAGACGGCCTACAGGGAGGAGGTGAGGGCCCTCGGAGTGTGGTGTCAGGAAAATAACCTCACACTCAACGTCAACAAAACTAAGGAGATGATTGTGGACTTCAGGAAACAGCAGAGGGAACACCCCCCTATCCACATCGATGGAACAGTAGTGGAGAGGGTAGCAAGTTTTAAGTTCCTCGGCATACACATCACAGACAAACTGAATTGGTCCACTCACACAGACAGCATCGTGAAGAAGGCGCAGCAGCGCCTCTTCAACCTCAGGAGGCTGAAGAAATTCGGCTTGTCACCAAAAGCACTCACAAACTTCTACAGATGCACAATCGAGAGCATCCTGGCGGGCTGTATCACCGCCTGGTATGGCAACTGCACCGCCCTCAACCGTAAGGCTCTCCAGAGGGTAGTGAGGTCTGCACAACGCATCACCGGGGGCAAACTACCTGCCCTCCAGGACACCTACACCACCCGATGTCACAGGAAGGCCATAAAGATCATCAAGGACATCAACCACCCGAGCCACTGCCTGTTCACCCCGCTATCATCCAGAAGGCGAGGTCAGTACAGGTGCATCAAAGCTGGGACCGAGAGACTGAAAAACAGCTTCTATCTCAAGGCCATCAGACTGTTAAACAGCCACCACTAACACTGAGTGGCTGCTGCCAACACACTGACACTGACTCAACTCCAGCCACTTTAATAATGGGAATTGATGGGAAATGATGTAAATATATCACTAGCCACTTTAAACAATGCTACCTTATATAATGTTACTTACCCTACATTATTCATCTCATATGCATACGTATATACTGTACTCTATATCATCGACTGTATCCTTATGTAATACATGTATCACTAGACACTTTAAACTATGCCACTTTGTTTACATACTCATCTCATTTGTACATACTGTACTCGATACCATCTACTGTATCTTGCCTATGCTGCTCTGTACCATCACTCATTCATATATCCTTATGTACATATTCTTTATCCCCTTACACTGTGTACAAGACAGTAGTTTTGGAATTGTTAGTTAGATTACTTGTTATTACTGCATTGTCGGAACTAGAAGCACAAGCATTTCGCTACACTCGCATTAACATCTGCTAACCATGTGTATGTGACAAATAAAATTTGATTTGATTTGATTTGATTTGATTCCCACGGGGTACCAGTGCTAAAAACAGTATGAAAATGTATGCACTCACTACTGTTAAATTGCTCTGGATTAGAACATCTGCTAAATGACTCAAATGTAATGCAACAGTTGCACATGTCTGTTAAAGTACTCTAATAATGTTAAATAAACAGATTATCATGGAAACGTCATTTAGCCCTCTGTTGAAACATTATTTATCTGAGAGAAAAGCCACATGATAGTTCCACATGTGAAATCAGTTGTGATCTGACAAATTCACATGTTGCCATTAAGTTACTGGCAAATGCACAATAACCTCTTCACAGTGCACCTCATTACAGACACATTATCTTACAAAGGTTGCAGAACAGTCAACGTTAAAGGAGACGCTCTACTTTTATCGGCGTAACCGTCAAACACTTCCACAAATACACACATATTTGACCAAGTCCCCAACTATGCTAATGAGCCCCACCAGTACATTGCCCTCACCTATATTTCAAACCGGAGTGATGATCGTGCCTTATATTCAAAATATTGGGTAGAAAAATGTCCCATTATACCTACTAGGTACCAATCTGTACCATGGAGTTCATATGTGTACCTGTGAAGTGTAACTTTGACGTTTTTGTACCCCAGGTAACAACACTGTAGTGGACCCTAACCATACCCATGTTTTTTTCAGTGTGTTAATATACAGTATGTTCCAAGCAATTAGTATGAGCCTGGTGGCACTGAAGAAACACTGATGCACTCTCAACCAAGAAATGGCAAGTTCAAATTCCCAAATAATGTATACTCTACGTCAGAACTCTTCAACCCTGTTCCTGGAGAGCTATCCTCCTGTAGGTTTTCACTCCAACCCCCGTTATAACTAACCTGGGCCCAGTTTCCCGAAGTGATGGAACTTACGCTTACAAGTGTTCTACTTAATGCTACTTTATACTTTCCTACAACGGCAGAAGATGTAACATGCATTTCCCAAAACAAGTGGCCTGTGAGAGAGCGGTCACTAAGTGCGTCGTTGGAGCGTGCATCGATACTGATAGGAAAGGGAGTGCTGCTCTCGGATCAGCTTTCTCCATTCAAATCTTACCGTAACATTATAATTATTTCACAACACTGACGACAGATCAACTCCTATAGAGATGTTACCACCTACTGCTGAAAATATCAAGTCATCTTATTTTACTGCTTACCTGATAAAAATGCACTAAATCGCCAATTTGGCACACCACTGCGCACAATGCAATTTAAATAAGAATAAATCATGAAATATATTGACACAAATTACAGTAGCCTACAAGTAGCAAAATAGAACTCAATTTAACATTAAATGCCTATAGCCTACTGTATTTATATTTGCAGTCATCTCGTTTTTTTAATCAATGATTGTTTGTATCAATTGTGCAAAGACATTACACCTTGGTATGTGTAGTCAACTTTATTCAGAAGTTTTCGGCAGTCACAGAGAGACAGATAAACCATGTCATTTTATATTTAGTGGAGATCTTCTGAGCGTTTTCAAGCGCAACGTTAGCAAAGATGGTTTTGGGAAACATCTCCGAGATTTAATGGTACTCCTACGCAGGTTCTAACAATGAACTTAGCCTTAAGATGCTTTTGGGAAACCGGGCCAAGATTCCGTTTATCAACCTTCCAGAGTAAAATATTCTAAATTACATTTGATAATTAGGCTTTCCAAATTTCACCAAACAGTCAAACAGATCAAGAGATATAAACATGTGCCTGCTATAGGTCACCGTGTGATCGATATTAGTTATCTTGACAGTGTTTATAACATGTGTACCAAATGTTGTTACAATACCGATATCCTTGACTGATTTATATCCATTTATGTACTAGCCCATGCCCACGGATTGTTTATTGATCCATAGCGGCCATGTTGTTTAAGATACTAGTCTGGGAAAAAATTGTGTTGAGACCTTTGTCCATAGATGCCACATATCATGTTTTGTGCAGATTGGTAATTCGGTGCCAGAAGAGTAGCACTTTAAGTGTTAAATAAAAAAGCATCATGGCCACCCTATGGGTCCCTGAGGCAAATGTGTTCCTTATGAGGAGAAGGACCTATGTAGCAGATTTCATGACTTTAAGTCAAATGGGGTAAGGAGCATGACCTTTCAAAGTAAGCATTTTCAATCTCTTGTTATAGCGCCACCATTTGGCCAATCAGTGTAATTTGATAAATGCCAGATCTCTAATGCAAGACGCATCATTTACCCACATTTAGTCAAAATCGATCCAGTTCTGTCTGAAATATCGCATTTGACTAACGCACGAATGCACTAACGTACTAGAGGCTTTCACGGATCCAAAAAGTTCAGTTCCCGAAATGGACATGGGGCTTTACCCCCCGGACCCGATATGCATCAATATATTTTTTAAATAGAGACCCGTCCCAAATGGACCCGAGGTCAACTAGACCAGTTCCGTATAGATCTGGCCGGATCCAGACCTGAGCCGAGTGAGGGAAGCAGCAAAAACGTCATTTTGTAAGCTACTTTATTAACCAGAGCTGATACAGCGCAAGGGAGAGGAGATAGAGAGAGGTGATGCTCTAGCAGGGGCCGTGCTGTGTGACTAGGCTACTGTGAGTGTGAGTGAGTTACACAGGAACAGGGAGGAGGAGGGAGGGAGAGATGAGAGACAGCAACCAAGCAAGCTGACTTCCACTATGGTAGACTAATAGCTGCCATACTGTAGCTAGGTTACTTATCATCCAATATGATTACTTAGTACCTGTCTCGACTGCATCAACCCGGGCAAAGGTAGTTAAGATAGCTAGCTAAGGGCCTTCCGAGTGGCGCAGGAGTCTATGGCTGTGCCACTAGAGATCCTGGTTCGAGTCCAAGCTCTGTCGCAGCCGGGCCGCGACCGGGAGACCCATGGAGCGGCGCACAATTGGCCCAGCATTGTCCGGGTTAGGGAAGGGTTTGGCTGGCAGGGATGTTCTTGTCCCATTGCACACTAGCAACTCCTGTGGCAGGCCGGACGCAATGCACGCTGAAACGGTCGCCAGGTTACGGTGTTTCCTCTGACACATTGGTGTGGCTGGCTTCCGGGTTAAGCGGCATTGTGGCAAGAAGCAGTGCGGCTTGGCTGGGTTGTGTTTAGGAGGGCGCACAACTCTCGACCTTTGCCTCTCACGAGTCCATACGGGAGTTACATCGATGGGACAAGACTGTAACTACCAATTCGACACTATGAAATTAGGGAGAGAGAAAAAAAAAAGAAGATAGCTAGCTAGCTAACTAGGCTAATTGTGGCTGCACACACTTTCTCGCAATACACAGTTACAAACTACAACTAAATTCAGAATATAAAGTAGCAGCCTACCTGTTGGCTCTTGGTCGTTGTAGATTATTCTCCTTTAACTTTTAATGACATAATTTTCATTTAATCTTCCATTGAGTAGATATCTCCTAACTTTGCCCCAAACAGAGGCTCTATGACTGTAGCCTATTGCTGTTTTTATGACTTATGATTGGCCAACCACAAAAATAAGCTACACGCACCACTCTCGTGAAAAGCAAAGAATGGCAGCATAAATGATACCATTTCTCTCTCTCTTGCTCTCTCTCTCTCTACTGCAGAAGTCGCGTTTGGATCTGCATTGGTCTTTCCGGACGGACAAGTCAGTTAAAATTACACTTAAAAGGTCATTTACACTTGAGCTGACATCAGCAGGGTTTACAGTGAATGCAATCTCCGAGAACGTCAGGGAAATTGCCTTGTCGGTCCTGCATTGCACGTGGATTGAATCCTGGCTGAAGATTGAGATAGCTGGGGCATGTATGCCAAAATAAATCAAACTATTTTACTTTAAAAGATAACTCCTTTTTTGTCAGCTATGTTTGCAGTTTGAGCATGGAGTCATGCATTGTACATAAGCCATGGATGGTAACACGGAACTGGATGCCTTGACCTTTAAGCATAACATGGTCTGCTAATGCACAGTCCGTGTCTGATGGATGTTTTGTATTGCACATTCTGGAACATAAAACTGCAGTCTATAACAAGACCACAAAACACAGCTGGGGTGAATTGTTGATCATGTCTGTCTTCTGTGTCAAGCTTGAGTCTCCCAGACAAAAAATGATGATTACCTAACGGTTCCAGTGAGATAAACTGAAAAGATGGCTCCAATATAAGGGGAAATTATATAGGGCAGCAGCTAGTATTCCTGGGGTATAAACATATTGAGGCACTTACATCACACAAAAAACAAACAGTACATCATATAACTTTATTACGCCACTACATATCTACAATATAAAATATATAATACCACCATACAACAATATTACAATGTGAAAGGGAAAGGAGGATACCTAGTCAGTTGCACTCAACCAAAATGTGTCTCCTGCATTTAACCCAAACCCTCTGAATCAGAGTTGCAGGGGGCTGCCTTAATCGACGTCCACGTTATCAGCGCCCGCGGAGCAGTTGTTATTGGGGCAAGAACGGCAGATTTTTCCACGTTGTGTAGAGTCCATGTGCTAGCGTGTGTGTCTGTGTGCCTGTGTGTGCCTGTGTGTGTCTCGTCACAGTCATCTTTGTTCCACAAGGTGTAGTTTTATCTGTTTTTAAATCAGATTTTACTGCATGCATGAGTTACTTGATGTGGAATAGAGTTCCATGTAATCATGGCTCTGTGTAGTACTGTTTGTTTATCAGAGTCTGTTCTGGAATTGGGGACTGTGAAGAGACCCCTTGTGGAATGTCTTGTGGGGTATGCATGGGTGTCTGAGCTGTGTTCTAGTCATTTGAATAGACAGCTCAGTGCTTTCAACATGTCAATACCTCTCACAAAGACAAGTAGTGATTCAGCCAATCTATCCTCTACATTGAGCCAGGAGAGATTGACATGCATGCTATTGATGTTAGCTCTCCATATATATTTAAGGGCCAGTTGTGCTGCTCTGTTCTGGGACAACTGTAATTAGCCTATATCCCTCTTTGTGGCACTTGACCATATGCCTGGGCAGTAGTCCAGGTGCGACAAAACTCGGGCCCGTAGGAGTTCTTTTGTTGATATCAATGTCAAGACAGAAGAGTAGAGCTTTATTATCCAATCTCAGCTACTGTTGTACCAATATGTTTCGACCATAACATCCAGAGTCACTCCAAGCAGTTTAGTCTCTTCAACTTGCTAAATTTTCCACATTATTCATTACAAGATTTAGTTGAGGATTTAGGGTTTAAAATCAAATCAAATTTTATTGGTCACATACACATGTTCAGCAGGTTTCCTTCAAGTACAATGCTTTTAGTTTTTTAAATATACTGAGCAAAAATATAAACGCACACATGACTGGGAATACAGATATGCATTTGTTGTTCACAGATACCTTTAAAAAATGGGCCTCTGGATCTCGTCACAGTATTTCTATGCATTAAAATTGCCATTGATAAAATGCAATTGTGTTTTTTGTCCGCAGCTTATGCCGGCCCATATCATAACACCACCGACACCATGGGGCACTCTGTTCACAGCGAAGACATCAGCAAACTGCTCGGCCACTTGACACTATACACGTGATCTGCTGTTGTAAGGTCGATTGGACGTACTGCCAAATTCTCTAAAACGATGTTGGAGAAGGCTTATAGAAGAGAAATTAATATTAAATTCTCTGGCCACAGCTCTGGTGGACATTCCTGCAGTCAGCATGCCAATTGCACGCTCCCTTAGAACTTGAGACATCTGTGGTATTGTGTTGTGTGACAAAACCAGACATTTTAGAGAAGCCTTTTATTATCCCCAGCACAACATGCAAGCTGTTTAATCAGCTTCTCAGATGGATGGATCATCTTGGCAAAGGAGAAATGCTCACTAACAGGGATGTAATCAAATTTGTGCTAAATATTTTAGAGAAATAAGCTTTTTGTGAGTATGGAACATTTCTGGGATCTTTTATTTCAGCTCATGAAACATAACATGTTGCATTTATATTTTTGTTCAGTGTATTTAGTACTATCTTATTACTTGCCACCAATTCTAAAGCTGTCTGCAGCTCTTTGATAAGTGTTGCAGTGATTTCACTTGCTGTGGTAGTTCATGTGTATAATGTTGAGTCATCAGTGTCCATAGACACACAGGCTTTACTCAGTGCCAGTGGCAGGTCATTAGTGATTTAAAAAAGTAAGGGGCCTAGATAACTACACTGGGGAATACCCGACTCTACCTGGATTATGTTGGAGATGCTTCCATTAAAGAACACCCTCTGTGTTCTGTTAGACAGGTAACTCAATCCATGATATAGCAGGGGATGTAAAGCCAAAACACATACATTTTTTCCAGCAGCAGATTATGATTGATAATGTCAAAAGCTGCACTGAAGTCTATAGCTCCAACAAGTATCTTATTATCAATGTAGTTCGGCCAATAAAATCAAATCTAATTGTATTTGTCATATGCACTGAATACAACAGGTATTACCGTGAAGTGCTTACTTACAAGCCCTTAACAAACAATACAGTTCAAGAAATTGTCACGTTCTGACCTTAGTTCTTTTGTTATGTCTTTGTTTTAGGTTGGTCAGGGCGTGAGTTGGGGTGGGTTGTCTATGTTCGTTTTTCTATGTTGTGTTTTGCGTTTGGCCTGGTATGGATCTCAATCAGAGACAGGTGTCGTTAGTTGTCTCTGTTTGAGAATCATACTTAGGTAGCCTTTTCCCACCTGTGTTTGGTGGGTGATTGTTTTCTGTCTTTGTGTATGTCACCAGACAGGACTGTTTCGTTTCATTCTCTTTGTTTTAGTGTTCTGTTTTAGTGTTCTGTGTTTAATAAATTCATCATGAACACGTACCACGCTGCGCATTGGTCCTACGATCCTTCATACTCCTCAGACGAGGACGACGAACGTTACAGAAATAGAGTTAAGGGGGGGGGGGGTCAATGTAAATAGTACAGGTGGCCACTTGATTAATTAATTTTGGGGTAGAATCTGTTAAGGAGCCTTTTGGTCCGAGACTTGAAGCTCCGGTACCGCTTGCCGTGCGGTAGCAGAGAGAACAGTCTATAACTTGGGTGACTGGAGTCTTTGACAATTTTTGGGGCCTTCCTCTGACACCACCTAGTAGATAGGTCCTGGATGTCAGGGAGCTTTGCCACAGTGATGTACTGGGCCATACGCACTACCCTCAGTAGCGCCTTACGGTCAGATGCCGAGCAGTTGCCATACCAGGCGGTGATGCAACCGGTAAGGATGATCTCGATGGTGCAGCTTTAGATGTTTTTGAGGATCTGGGGACCCATGTAAAATATTTTCAGTCTCCTGAGGGGGGAAAGGCATTGTCGTGGACTCTTAATGTCTTGATGTGTTTGGACCATAATAGTTCATTGGTGATATGGACACCAAGGAACTTGAATCTCTCAACCCCCTCCACTTCAGCCCTGTCAAAGTCAATGGGGGCCTGTCCAGCCCTCCTTTTCCTATAGTCCACAATCAGCTCCTTTGTCTTGCTCACATTGAGGGAGAGGTTGTTGTCGTCTCTGACCTCCTCCCTATAGGCTGTCTCATCGTTGTCGATGATCAGGTCTACTACCACTGTCGTCAGCAAACTTAATGATGTTGTTGGAGTCGTGCTTGGCCATGCTGTCGTGGGTGAACAGGGATTACAGGGGCCCCATGGTAAAGGTAGGTAACAACACATCTGCCACGCAGATGTGTTGTTGCCTACCCTTACCACCTGGGGGTGGCCCGTCAGGAAATCCAGGATCCAATTTGCAGAGGGAGGTGTTTATTATAGTCAGATTTGCCAAATGGAGGGGAAGGGTGAACTTTGTATGCATCTCTGTGTGTGGAGTAAAGGTGGTCTAGAGTTATTTTACCTCTGGTTGCACATGTGACATGCTGGTAGAAATGAGGTAAAACGGTTTTAAGTTTACCTGCATTAAAGTCCCCGGCTACTAGGTGCAGCGCATCTGAATGAGCATTTTCTTGTTTGCTTATGGTCTTATATAGTTGGTTGAGTGCGGTCTTAGTGCCAGCATCAGTTTGTGGTGGTAAATAGACGGCTACAAATAATATAGATGAGAACTTTCTTGGTAGATAGTGTGGTCTTCAACTTATCATGAGGTATTCTGCCTTAGGCGAGATATATCTCGGGACTTCTTTACCGGACGTGCTACCTGTCCCAGACCTGCTGTTTTCAACTCTCTACAGACAGCAGGAGTGGTAGAGATACTCTCAATGATCGGCTATGAAAAGCTAACTGACATTTACTCCTGAGGTGCTGACCTGTTGCACCCTCGACAACTACTGTGATTATTATTATTTGACCATGCTGGGTGGGCATTTATGAACATTTGAACATCTTGGCCATGTTCTGTTATAATCTCCACCCGGCACAGCCAGAAGAGGGCTGGCCACCCCTCATAGCCTGATTCCTCTCTAGGTTTCTTCCTAGGTTTTGGCCATGTGCTTCTACACCTGCATTGCTTGCTGTGTGGGGTTTTAGGCTGGGTTTCTGTACAGCACTTTGAGATATCAGCTGATGTAAGAAGGGCTATATAAATACATTTGATTTGATACGAGACATCCGCACCAGTGTAACTGATAGTTAACCTGTAAGTCTATGTCGTTGTTTTTTTGTTTGAATTGTTTACGTGTTCGAAATGATAAGACAAGCGGAACTACGTAGCTAATAACTGTTGTAACGGGGATCATTATTGTAGCAACACACCTTTGGAGGGAAGGCAATCCCGCGCTGTGTTAGCTAAGTTTTCATATCATCGGGTGTAGTTCGTAAAGGTTGAAGTGTGTATGTTAGGATGGTAACGTTATAATAATTGAAGTTGAATAATTGAAGTGTGAATTCGTGTCAGGAATAATAAGTGTGAAGTTTGATTTCCTCCCTTCTGTAATAAGCAGCCAATGAGGTATTCTTCCTTTATTCATGTATTTAATCTGATACTGTTATAGCTACGGCTAAACTGTTTATGTATGTAAGCACTTCAGAGTTATACCAAGCTAATAAGTCACTCGTAAGATAAGGTTGTAAGAGTGTGCTTAACTGTATTTTCATTTACTTTATAGTTCTCACGGAAGGTGATAATTCTTACTAAATCTACAGAATAAAGCCGCCAGTTAAAATCAAGTAACGGTTGTGCTCGTGGTTACTGGAGGGAGCTACAACCATCTATCTTCAGTTATTTGTGTAAGTGCCATACATGTTGAGTGCCGTTCCCTAAAAGCCAAATGATAATTTGTTTACTGTGAAATAGTATTGTATCTGGTGAAACACAATCTTTTCCAAAAGTTTACTAAAGGTTGTTAGCAGGCTGATTTGTTTAAGCCAGTATTTGACATTGGATGGAAACAGAAGAGAAGTTCAGAAGCACGATCAGTAATGGGCTAGTGACAGCAATGGTTCGAGTTCCTCTTCATTTCACATGCTATATGCTACTACGCTCATCCTGTCACTCACACAAGAAATATAAGTTTTGCATTATTTACACAGGATAAGCGCAAATGATTGACAACAGATTGTAAATAGCCCTCAAACAGAATCCCTTCAAATTAGTATAAGTAACCTTTTTCAAATAAGATATTTGTTCCTGGGTTTAGATAACAAGCCAATTATAAGTAGAGCAAATATTGTTGAAGAATCAAAAGTCTTTCTCTTAAGTTGAATGCATTTAGCAGGTTTTTCCTCATTAAGGCAATTGTCCTCATAATCAGAGATACCACAGATGAATCATCTCCCGGAATTCTTTAGTCTGGCTTCATTCTCTTTAAGGTGGAGTGATTATTGTGGGTTAAAGGAATGACAAATCCTCTGGTGCAGCACAGAGAGATAGGATAGAAGTGGCAAGCCATCTAAAATGGATTATTTTCCCCTCTGGAAAACATTTATTGTGCTGTGATTTGGGTTTAGTGATTACAGGTGAGTCAGGTCCTTAGAACTGAATAGCCATTGACTGTATGTAAAAAAAATGTGTGTGTTTTTTTTTTTTGAATTTGACCCTTTTTTCTCCCCAATTTTGTGGTATCCAATTGTTTTAGTAGCTACTATCTTGTCTCATTGCTACAACTCCCGTACGGGAGACAAAGGTTGAAAGTAATGCGTCCTCCGTTACACAACCCAAACAAGCCGCACTGCTTCTTAACAGAGCGTGCATCCAACCCAGAAGCCAGCCGCACCAATGTGTTGGAGGAAACCTTGTGCACCTGGCAACCTTGGTTAGCGCGCATTGCGCCCGGTACGCCACAGGAGTCGCTGGTGCGTGATGAGACAAGGACATCCCTACCGGCCAAGCCCTCCCTAACCCGGACAACGTTAGGCCAATTGTGCGTCGCCCCACGGACCTCCCGGTCGCGGCCGGTTACGACAGAGCCTGGGCGCGAACCCAGAGTCTCTGATGGCACAGCTGGCGCTGCAGTACAGCACCCTTAACCACTGCGCCACCCGGAAGACCCGTATGTATAATTTTTTAGAGGAAAAATCCACTTGACGCCACCACAACAACCTTTTCCCATTAACTTTGCCCATAGTGAGTCTTGCACGTCACTTGGGCCTTATAATTTGTATAGGACAAGAAGTCTTCCACCATTTGTGACTGACGGGCTCGATTCGATCTTATGTGGCAAAATTTGAAATTGTGTTTTTTACATTGGATAAACTCAGAGGTAGGAAATTGTCTATGATACACTACAGTTGAGGAATAATAGGAAAGTAATTCTGCTTTGAAAGTTGATACACTTGAAACCTCACTTTTGAGAAAATGGGCCATGAATGTTCTGGTACCTGTTGGAGAGCTCTTCTTTGTCTACACCCATTCAGCATCGTTCACACCCTTCTAAGCTTTAACCCCACCCATCTCTTTAAGGATTCGCAAGTGAGGCTGTGTACTAAACAACCAAAGATTTCAAGATTAAAGGCTGGTTTATACTACGGGTGTGTTTGAAATTTAATCAGGAGTGCCAGAGTGTGCTCTGGGCGTTCATTGACTCAAGCGTTGTCAGATTAGCCGTTCCTAAATTCAGAGAGTTTCGCTCTCG
The DNA here is from genome assembly GCF_045791955.1 of Oncorhynchus clarkii lewisi. Lineage (NCBI taxonomy): Eukaryota > Metazoa > Chordata > Actinopteri > Salmoniformes > Salmonidae > Oncorhynchus > Oncorhynchus clarkii. The sequence continues at coordinate 69,587,370 of NC_092166.1, forward strand.
GAGCGCAAACTGGGAAAGGGAAAGGGGGATACCTAGTTAGTCCAACTGAATGTATTCAACTGAAATGTGTCTTCCGCATTGGACACTCTGGCTCCGTCTACATATTTGCAATCAAATGCCAGAATATTCTCCATCTCCTTAGCTATCATACTCTAATTCATTCAACTGATTTCAAAATTCGGTCCTCCAGAAAGTGGAGAGCAACACTTATGCAGATCTACTATGTGATATATTTCGAAAAACCTGCGTTAGAAAGGATTACCAACACAAACTGACCACCTCATATTATTGACAGAAGCATGCTACATGGCGGACCAATCCAAACTCATCTCTCGGCATGCCCAGCCCACTCATTATCTCAACCATTATCTCAGCTAGCGGGAAGATTGCCTAACTTTTCTCCATGGCTAAACCAACTAGGCTTGTAATTTAACAATTGTATTCGTATTTACAGATGGCATACAAGTTTGTTATTAAGGCCCATGAAAGTTCACATGTTCCAGAAGGAATTTCTGCCCCAAAAAAACGGTTCTGATTTAAAAAAAAGTTTACGCTCAAATAGCGCTACTGTGAAGTAGTGACGTGTGACATACGGCTATTTTCCTGAAACTAGTCACATTTACATTTCAGTCAACACACTTATCCAATTATCCTTCCTTGATAAAAAAAAATATCAAATCAGCGTTGAGCTAAATTGAGTGAGCTCAACTGTGAATGATCCTGGCGCATCCCCCCCCAAAAAAGTGTCAAGGGAGGCTAGTTTGGATTTTGCTTCTCTCCAATCACATCACATCACATCGAGAGCAATACGTCATTGACAGAAACAACTTGAATTGTTGCATCTCGTTGTGTTGTCCACTGGCTAGCTAGCTAGATAAAATTGGCCCTTTCCTAAATTAGCCATGGATGGATATATGGATTTGGACTGGTTTTACTTAATTCTCTGTACTGGCCAAAAATTATAACAGCGATTCTGATCCAACCATAAATTAATACATTGTGCCCACGGCCTGAGAGGATGGAAGTTCATTATGTATCTAGATGTAGAAGGCTAATGTTAACTAGCTAACGTTGCCCATAAAAAGGAAGTTAGGCTAGCGAGCAAGCACTTTAGCCAGGTAGCCTAAGACAATAAAAAATACAAGTGTGTACTGTATGACAAAGTCATAGACCGTTACATCGACAGGAAAGAGAGGAGGATGGCATTGGCGTTTCTCTACAAGTAGGGTGAGTCAACATGTTTTTTCTACTTGCGCACACACACACACACAGAGAGAGAGCGAGAGAAATCAAAACCATGGACAGCCACATCATATTTAGCTTACGTTGATTGGACTACATTGTTTTTGGTATCTTTTAGTTGTCACTGTAAAATACTAAGTATAGGTGATTTGATGATGTTGAAATGTTGAAGTTGAAATGGTGCTGCAATAGTGGAGGCAGCTCCTGTTTTCTTTGTGACTTGCGGTAACTCTGTGGTTCTAAATCAATAGTTGTTTAATGTCCGAAACAAAATGTCCGAAACATTAACTTGCTTGACCATGCGGTAGGTCATGTAAGTGTTTGTAACATGCAATAAACTTTGTGGACTCTACCAGACAGACGTAGCTCTCAGGTTTTGTGATGAAACAAAGGTGTGGTTGAATTTATTCTGCCACTGTGTCTTCTTATTGTCTCTGCCTTAGGCCTAGCTATCATGGTCACAAATGAACTGACAGGTTATTATCACAACACATAGGTTGTAATATGGCTTTTTTTCAGCTTTTCTTCCCCAGTGATTTTACACACGCACCACTACTGGCAACTTACAGGACCAATTCGGGTTAAGTGCCTATGACAAAGGCACAACAATAGTTTAACCTAGTTGGCTCAGGGATTCAAACCAGCAACCTTTCAGTTACTGGCCCAACATTATTAACCGATAGGCTACCTGCCGTCCAGCAAGGGAGTGTGTAGGAGGGAGTAAAGGGAAGGAGGCCTCCTCCATCAGCGATGTCTATAGTTAGCGGAGACTAGTTCACTATGAAAGAGGGAGCACAGTCATCAAAGCATCTGATAAAGACAGACAGCAGCTTAACACTAAAACACTTCAGCTGCCTCATGGTAGCTGCCTCTGGAATTACTGAGTGTGATGGTCCGCTTGGCTGGCAGACATGATCACAACGGTGGCAGTTACCTCGATTCAAATAGAGCAGATATCCCTGCGCAGCCAGCTGTCTTTTCTGATTCCTCAGTGCCAGCAGATGATGTCTAGTGGAACAAATTCGCAAATACTTTGGGATGTTCACCGCTGACACGTGGCTTTTGTGCATGGCGTGTTGTAAGGCCTAATGCACATGCATAGTGACAGCTGACATAGAGTAGGCGTAAACATGCCTTTTCACGGACAGCTCCATCCTCATCAGTACCATTACAATTTATGTCGTCACTGTGAAAACATCTAGAATGTGTTTATAGGCAATAAATATACACAGCAACTCACTATGGCATCGTATGCCTATATATAAAACATTTTAGGATTTTAGGAAATGAATGACATGAATGGTAACCCGAGTATAACCGCAGAAACAGAGCAGCAGAGTAGCCTATAGCAATGAAGGCTTGTTGCTAAGGAACAACCGGAACATGTCCTCTGACTCTGTGATTATCTTCTCCTGATACAGCATTCCATTACATTCAGGCCAAGACAGTGTTTCTCCAAGATTGTTTTTCAACATGGGCCTCTTTAATCATTTCAATTGAAATCAATTGTAGGGGAAACACTTGAGTTGAATTCATTTGGTACAAACAAGTTAAACTTCTAATGAATATTAAAATGTAAAGTGGGCAATGTATACTCTGACGTCTTTCCTTTATTTTTTATTTATTGTTTTATTTCACCTTTATTTAACCAGGTAGGCTAGTTGAGAACAAGTTCTCATTTGCAACTGTGACCTGGCCAAGATAAAGCAAAGCAGTGTGACACAGACAACAACACAGAGTTACACATGGAGTAAACAATAAACAAGCCAATAACACAATAAACAAGTCAATGACACAGTAGACAAAAAAACTCTATATACAGTGTGTGCAAAAGGCATGAGGAGGTAGGCAACAAATAGGCCATAGGAGCGAATAATTACAATTTAGCAGATTAACACTGGAGTGATAAATGAGCAGATGATCATGTGCAAGTAGAGATACTGGTGTGCAAAAGAGCAGAAAAGTAAATAAAATAAAAACAGTATGGGGATGAGGTAGGTAGATTAGGTGGGCTATTTACAGATGGACTATGTACAGCTGCAGTGATCGGTTAGCTGCTCAGATAGTTGATGTTTAAAGTTGGTGAGGGAAATAAAAGTCTCCAACTTCAGCGATTTTTGCAATTCGTTCCAGTCACTGGCAGCAGAGAACTGGAAGGAAAGGTGGCCAAATGAGGTGTTGGCTTTGGGGATGATCAGTGAGATATACCTGCTGGAACGTGTGCTACGGGTGGGTGTTGTCGCAGTGGTGGGTGGTGTAAGGTGATTTGGTAACAAAACGGATGGCACTGTGACAGACTGCATCCAGTTTGCTGAGTAGAGTATTGGAAGCTATTTTGTAGATGACATCGCCGAAGTCGAGGATCGGTAGGATAGTCAGTTTTACTAGGGTAAGTTTGGTGGCGTGAGTGAAGGAGGCTTTGTTGCGAAATAGAAAGCCGATTCTAGATTAGATTTTGGATTGGAGATGTTTAATATGAGTCTGGAAGGATAGTTTACAGTCTAGCCAGACACCTAGGTATTTATAGTTGTCCACATATTCTAGGTCGGAACCGTCCAGGGTGGTGATGCTAGTCGGGCGGGTGGGTGCGGGCAGCGAACGGTTGAAATGCATGCATTTGGTTTTACTAGCGTTTAAGAGCAGTTGGAGGCCACGGAAGGAGTGTTGTATGGCATTGAAGCTCGTTTGGAGGTTAGTTAGCACAGTGTCCAAGGAAGGGCCAGAAGTATACAGAATGGTGTCGTCTGCGTAGAGGTGGATCAGGGAATCGTCCGCAGCAAGAGCGACATCATTGATATATACAGAGAAAAGAGTCGGCGCGAGAATTGAACCCTGTGGTATCCAGCATTTTAAAACAGAAAATCTTTGTCAAAAGGAATACGTTATTCAGTTGGAAATGTCAAACAGTCAAAGACATGTTCGTTCTGTCAAAAAACATAATCACAAAAGCCACTGTTAATATAGGAGCCAAAGAAAGCAGTAATGAGTCTGATTATAAACTATTTTCTTTCTGTAGTGTGACATGTTTTGCTCCATCTCCTACACTGAATTATAATCATTTGAGTGGCAGATAAAACAAAGACAAGAGTATATAATGAGTGGAGGCCAAAAAAATATCTACATGAGTAATGCATTCATTGACAAAGCTACTATCAATCATACTGTGAATAAATGTTTACTGTTCAGGAACAGGCCTATTCTTGTCCTTATCTTACCTTGAAGAAAGACATTCCTATGGGAGGGAGGAAATGGTGGACCTATAATTGTTCACCACTGATGACCTTTCAAGACCAGTGCTTGACTTGGGCAGGAGCTCACCGGAGCTGAGTACTGACACCTCAAATTGTCTACTGCTTGAGCTCCTGTTCCGCTTCTAGAATATTATCTCAAAAGGATTATGAGACAAAAGGATTATGCACCTAAATACAAATGGTACTGGCACCCAAAATGAGTACTGGAACCTATTTCAGATCAAGTGAAGCACTGTTCAAGACCAATATTATTAATCTCCCTTAATAAAGATGGAAAGTCATTGAGTATGAGAATAAGGGCAGTGCCCAGGAAACCAAATGTGTAAGGAATCACACAGCATGCTACATCCTATAAATAGATCTCAGGAGTTAATCATAAGGAGAGCCAACATATTGAGCGTAACACAGTGTGACATAAACTGCTTGTTGGGGATCCATAGGAGGCTGAGTTACAATGGACATCAATTCTGTGCATGTTATTTCCTGGAGTTTGAGAGGATGGAACAACTAAACTCTTAAAACAGCATTCCAAAAGGGTTCTTTGGCTGTCCCCATTGGAGAACAGTTTTGGTTCCATGTAGAACCCTCTGTGGAAAATGTTCTACATGGAACTCAAAAGGGTTTTACCTGGAACCAAACGGCTTCTCCCTGGAACCAAACAGGGTTCTTTAATGGGTTCTCCTATAGGGACAGCCGAAGAACCCTTGTTGGTTCTAGATAGCACCTTTTTTCTAGGCGTGTAGTATTAACCTGTATTTTCTGCACATTGAAATGATTCTGTTTGGCTTAGAGTACTGTGTTGAACCTATCCAAACATGTTTCTAAACCCGTAGTTATCCCCACAGGACCTCCAGCACATGGCGAGTAATCTTTGAAGTGACTTATGAAACCTACTAACATCATGAAACAAGGAGAGATTTTATTACTAAAGTGTTGTTGAATGATGTTGAGTAATCGATCAGGGAACACTTAGAGAAAAAGAAACCTAATGTTTTTATTTATTTATTCTTATTAGCTCAGAACCCTCCTTTATATAATACATGAATTGGACCTGCTGTATTAGGCAGCTGTGATAAGAGGACAAATTAAATGATAAATCTTTATTAATCAATATAATTTTGTTTGTGCATAGAGGGAAATTGTACCCTGAATCAATTTCCCTATCTCGCCGAGGTTTGCACATTGTACAAAATTATGATAAAAAACAAGTACTAGCCTGACAATAGGCCACCTTTTTGTTAATCAATGAACAAACATATGGCCATGAAGGGTACATGTTACGAATCCCTTTTGGCCCAACAGTCTAGGGGGGATGGTAGTGAGACCCGTAACATAACTCATGTAAATTATAATAGTGACAAAGTAAAAGTGAACGAAATAACCACGACAACCGAAATAATACCGTCAAACTCAGGGTTTATTTCTAAACACACGGTAATGGGGGGAAGCAGGAAAAGGGGCTGAGCTGGACCCAAGGAAAGAAACAATAAGTATTCAAAACACCCCTAAGCTAGACTAGCCTATTTCAACAACAGCTAACTAACTAACCAAAAATACAGTTGGTGGTCCACCCAGTTCTAACTAGTGTGTTTTAACAAAGTTTACCTACGGGTAGTGTATGCCCATGGGCGACTTGTCTTGGTTTCCCCTTTTCCCACCAGCAAACACCATAAGCAAAAACAATACTCACAGGAGATGACAAAGTGCTATGGAGGTGCTCAAACAAAAGAGAGGTTAATTAATACACAGAGAGCGCGTGCAAAACAGAGGTCTACAAACATGGCATTTACAAAGATTGAGCTACTGAAATCTATCAAGAGCAGAGATCTACCAACTTGGCATTACAACGAGATTGAGCTCTCCTGAAATCTACAAAGAACAGCTATCTACCAACATGGCATTACAAAGATTGAGCTCTCCTGAAATCTACAAAGAACAGCTATCTTCCAACATGGCATTACAAAGATTGAGCTCCTGAACAAACAAATGATGGGGTTTTTAAACCATGGGGAAGGAACTGTGATAGGGTAGGAAACAGGAGGAGGTGTGTCTTCTGATTGATGGGTTGATTGTTGACTGATTGGGGAGTGATGATTTTCACCTGTGAGGGGAGAAGGAGAGAAAAGAAACACACACAGGATACACACAGACACAGGATACCTGTATCCGTAACAGTACAGGTCCATCTTGAATGCATTGTTTGTGACCCAAAAACTTAAGTGTTAACAGCAATTACGGGAATGGATCACACGTGATGATTTATTGTACTGTAAGATAGGAAACACGCTCTGCTCTTGCAGGTAGGCTGACTCGGGGAAGGGATGGTCGGAGAGAACGCATCGGTGTCTCCATGACAACAAACAGCACTCTACTATTTTCCCTGCGGTTTCCTGCAGTTCTAGAATTGATTTCTCACATGAGCGTGCAGATATCATTCTGTGGGTGACACAACTTGTCATTTGTTTGTGCTTGTGAGAGTTCCTGGATGTAAGCACTGATCTGGTGGAACTTGTGGGTGGGTCAGGTGTCGTTGCTAATGGCATGAACGTTATTCACCATGTAGGTGCTCAGCAAAGACCAAGAAAGGTTAAAAAGGTATATTCATTTAAGATAGTTTGGGTTGATCTGCACTTAGGAAGGATCCAGTTTTGAGATGGGAATGATTAGCCTGATTTTGCGTAAATCATGCATTGATGTCAATGCAAGATTTGCACGAGTTATGAGCAAAGCTACTTGTCTTTAAAAATGTTTTTTATCATAATGAATATCAGTTCAACATCTGCTCATTGGAGCAGTGGCTTAGTGCAATTCCGCAAGTCTCCACGCAATGTCAGAGCAAGGTATCTGCTATCACACCATGTAAAGTAAAAACTAAAAATATATATAAATTGCAACTAAGTGGATTTATGTCAACTCCGTCAGACACATTAAACGGCATTTCATTTGTTCAATTATTGTCCAACAAATGTTTAAAGGCATTGATAGTTTAATTCTAACATTAGATATTTCATACAAATACAAATGTGCAAACTTATTTTTGTTTTATAGCACTATTAAATCCTCCAGGGCTAATTTCATTAGCATTTGTGCCATCATTTTCTACATTTAGAACATAAAACATTTATACAGCAAACCTGATCCCTTAGGTTTAGCACAGGAAATACTACCATTGTTTAAGCATATATTGCAGACCGGGGGTTAGCCATCAGTGATGGAATTGACAACAGATACTCAAAACAGACATATTTTTGCCTCTAAAAGTTCAATACAAACATTTGTAAAATATGGAAAATTACTATTTTGAAAATAATCCCCAAATGAAAACATAACCAAAAATCTGACGGAGTTGATGTTTTACAGGGTTGACAAAAATGGCTTTCTCTTCTTCATCTTCTCATTTTTTGCTTAATAAATCTAAAACCTAATTAAATGTAACAAATTTTTACCAAAATGTATATTCTATTTCAATATATCTGGCAGATGGAGTGACAGTTTATGGTTGTGACCATGGTGATTCCAATATTGTTTGTCAAAAGTAGAAAACTTTACAGACTAAGAGTGGTCCTGTTGCACTACATGTATTGAGGACATGAATAAGGGGTCCTTATGGTATAGCTGACCCTGCTCATTCCTGATTCATTTAGGATTTTAGACCAATCTGACAGAGTAAATCAAATCTCTGAACACAACTTTTAGGAATGAAATGGAAATTAATAATATTTTGTATGTGAAAGTATTTAGAGAATTCCCCAAACAAATATTTTATTTTATAAAATGCCCCTAAATGTAGACGCTTAACTCAAATAATGCAACAAAATAAAAAATGTCAACTGTAAAAATAAGGTTTCAATGCCAGACAAAGGATTGTCCCGACTTTCAAGAATACCTGAGCTAATTTCCTGCTATTCTTCACATTTTGCCATGAAGCTGAGACGCCGTGTCTCAATCTTGGCACTCCGCCACCATTGTAAAAAATATTTTGGAAGCTATAGAAATGCATTTATTGACACCTTAATGCAAACTTTTAAATTATCGTATGTGAGCTAAACATAAAAAAAAAAGACAAAATATATTTTTAAAAATGTATAATTTTGAGAGATTACTAACGTTACTGTCCCCACTACAACAAAACAATACTTAAATACATGTAATTCAAACATTTAATTGAAATACTGTAAAATTCCATTCATTCCTATGGAGGACTGCTTCTACTGGTAAGGGCCAATATGGCCGACCGGTGGCTTGAAAGTAATCCAGGGTTAATATACATCATTGGCTACACCAGTGCATTGGGTTAGATGGAGGACTTTGTGAGTGTATTCTGAATTCCCCAAGGGAGTTGACTCTCACGGTTGTGCTTACAGTAGCTTACATGCCTCAGGGTCATAGTGAAGCAGTGAAGAGTGGCAATATGGGGGGAAAACCATACCGAAACTTGTGCTGTGGATAACAAATATCTGTATTCTTATTGAACAAGTTCAGGTAGTAGTACGTCTGAATAAGACTGAACTCGACCCAGGACTCTTATGTCATCAGCAGAGATCAGTTGGTCATCACATCCTCTTATTCATCAAATAATAAATGAAGCAGGTGAATGCTTATGTACTACTAATCCTACTACAAACACCCCTGGCTGAGGAAGACATTTCTGAGTAACATCGTTGATTTACGGTTGACCTTGACCTTTTGGGATTGTGACTGGGGAATGGCGATGCTCCAATGATTCAAGGCTTTGTTGTGTTTCTGACATTTACCATTCCTCTCTAATTCAGGCCGTTATCCCCACCTGCTTCAAGATGTCAATTACCATCCCATGCCCAAGAAAGGGAAAGTAACTGAACTGACTGACTACCGATCCGTAGCACTCACTTTGAAAGGCTAGTCAAAGACTACATCACCTTCTCCCTCCCTGATAAACTCGACCCTCGCCAATTTGCCTACTGCCCCAACAGATCCAAGGATGACGCAATCGCCATTGCCTTGCACACTGCTCTCACCCACCTGGACAATAGGGATGCATATGTGAGGATGTTCGTCATCGACTACAGCTCTGCCTTCAATACCATAGTGCTCTCTAAGCTCACCACAAAACTCACAGCCCTGGGACTGAACTCCTTCCTATGCAACTGGGTCCTGGACTTCCTGATGGGCCGCCCCCAGGTAGTGAAGGTAGGCAACATTACCTCCTCCATACTGATCCTCAACATGGGGGCCCCCACAACGCTGCATCCCCAGTCCCCTGCTGTACTCCCTGTATACCCACTACTACATGGCCTCACACAGTTCCAACTTCATCATCAAGTTCGCTGACGTCACGACAGTAGTAGGCCTGATTACCAACAACGACGAGACGGCCTACCGGGAAAAGGTAGACACTGGTGCCAGGTAACCAACCTCAACATCAGCAAAACAAAGGAGCTGATTGTTGATTTCAGGAAGAACCAGCTGAGCACGCCCCCATACTCACCAACGGGGCCGCCGTGAAGACTGTCAAAAATGTCAAATTTAGGCCTCCGGAGTGGCGCAGTGGTCTAAGGCACCGCTGTGCCACTAGAGATCCTGGTTCAAGTCCAGGCTCTGTCGCACCCGGCCGCGACTGGGAGACCCATGGGGCGGTGCACAATTGGCCCAGCGTCGTCCGGGTTAGGGGAGGGTTTGGCCGGCAGGGATGTCCTTGTCCCATCGCGCTCTAGCGACTCCTGTGGCGGACCAGGCGCAATGCACGCTGACAAAGTCGCCAGGTGTACAGTGTTTTCTCTGGCACATTGGTGCGGCTGGCTTCCGGGGTTAAACGGGCATTGTGTCAAGAAGCAGTGCGGCACGCCTGGGTTGTGTTTCGGAGGACGCACAGCTCTCAACCTTTGTCTCTCCCAAGTCTAAATGGGAGTTGCAGCGATGAGACAACACTTGGCTGGATGTCCTTTGGGTGGTGGATCAGTCTTGATACACACGCGAAACAGTTGAGCGTGAAAAACCAAGCAGCTTTGCAGTTCTTGACACACTCAAACCGATGTGCCTGGCACTTACTACCATACCCCGTTCAAAGCAACTTAAATATTTTGTCTTGCCCATTCACTCTTGGCATTCTCTCAACCAGCTTCACCTGGAATGCTTTTCCAACAGTCTTGAATGAGTTCCCACGTATGCTGAGCACTTGTTGGCTGCTTTTCCTTCAATCTGCTGTCCAACTCATCTCGAGGTTGGGTAATTGTGGAGGCCAGGTCATCTGATGCAGGTCTCCATTACTCTCCTTGGTCAAATAGCCCTTACACATCCTGGAGGTGTGTTGTGTCATTGTCCTGTTGAAAACAAATTATAGTCCCACTAAGCGCAAACCAGATGGGATGGCTTGCAGAATGCTTTGGTAGCCATGCTGGTTAAGTGTGCCTTGAATTCTAAATAAATTACTGACAGTGTCACCAGCAAAGCATGCCCACACCATCACACCTCCTCCTCAATGCTTCACAGTGGGAACCACACATGCAGAGACCATCCGTTCACCTCCTCTGCATCTCACAAAGACACGGCGGTTGGAAGACAAAATCTCAAATTTGGATTCATCAGACCAAAGGACAGATTTCCACCGATCTAATGTCCATTGCTAGTGTTTATTGGCCCAAGCAAGTCTCTTCTTCTTATTGGTGTCCGACAATGTAGGCCTGATTGACGCAGTCTCCTCTGAACAGTTGATGTTGAGATGTGTTTGTTACTTGAACTCTGTGAAGTATTTATTTGGGCTGCAATTTCGTAGGCTGTTAACTCTAAAGAACTTATCCTCTGCAGCAGAGATAACTCTGGGTCTTCCATTCCTGTGGCGGTCATCATGAGAGCCAGTTTAATCATAGTGGTTGATGGTTTTTACGACTGCACTTGAAGAAACTTTAAAAGTTCTTGAAATGTTCCGCACTGACTGACCTTCATGTATTAAAGTAATGATGGACTGTCATTTCTCGTTGCTTATTTGAGCTGTCCTTGCCATAATATGGACTTGGTCTTTTACCAAATAGGGCTATCTTCTGTATACCTCCCTTACCTTGTCACAACACAACTGATTGGCAGAAACGCATTAAGAAAGAAATTCCACTTTTTTGGTTACTACTACTATATGCTATTTCATAGTTTGATGTCTTCACTATTATTCTACAATGTAAAAAATCGTAAAAATAAAGAAAATCCCTTGAATGAGTAGGTGTGTCCAAACTTTTGACTGGTACAGTATATATTATTATTTATTTTATTTTATTGTTTCATTCACACCTGCACTGTTGGAGCTCAGAGCTTAAGTATTTCACTGTACACTGCAACTACATCTGCGATACTATGCATGTGACTAAATAAAAACCTGATCTAATCTAATAATATGAAGAACGTTAGTGAAGCTGTTTAATTAAAAACACATATCTGTCTAATAATATGTGCTAACAGATGTGTCATGAGCTGCCACCATTCAACACACCTGTGACAATGATGGCATGTCTGTATGGCAAGTGGTGTGATGATATCAAAGTAACATGTTACTATGTAAATCGGAAAGCTATCAGCAGTCTCATGGCCAATCCATCCTCTCAATGTCTCCATGCAGGCTCAGTCTCACAATGGCAGATCACCGGCTACACATGCTCTACATTTCTAATGAGCCATTACCCTAGTGAATTATTCTTCTGTGAAAGGGTATAGGCCAGGGTATTGCCTACACCAAGTCCTTCTAGTGGGAAAAGTCCTTCTTGAGTGGTGAGGTCCCACCGTACAATAAGTGACCCTAATACCAATTCACTGACATATAGACAAGTTCAGTGTAATTACAGTGTAAGTACACATTGTTACATTGCTCTTACAATTGCTATTTTTTTTATTGCAAAATAAAAGTCTGTAATTGTTCTGGCCATGCATTTATTTGGGGAGGGGGGGGGGGGGATACGCTCTCAAAATATATATTTTTCAGATGTTTTCAAAGTAAAGTGTTTATGAGAGTTAAATACCAATAATAATCGAATTATGTCAAAATCATATGTAGCCAATGTCCTATCAATGGTCCCACATCAATGGTTTCTTTGACAGTTAATATTATTATGGTGACTCCACTGGGGTCTGGAAATCCATTGCGTAATAGCCGAATCCAAACGCGTTCATTTCTGACCGTTCGAGGCACTGCAGATGTCTGTGGTTGCAATAAAATGCTATCTTTAACAGCAGACAGTTGTGACTATGCTATATAAAATTACACATGGTGCAATACTCTGATAGTCTATTGACAAAATGTTTGCAATAAAAAAAAAATTATGATGGTCTTCGACACATACTCTAGTTGCAATGAATTCCCTTTAATTACAGGCGGAATAATGTAGCCATTTACTGGTCTATATCATGATTTACATGCGCCTAATTCCTGGTGGAATTCTTTCACGTGCTCTGTTCAGAACAATTATTGAGCATGGTGCCATATTGGTCTATTAACAACCTGTTTCTTTCAATTTACCACAATGTGGTTCCTGACGGTATCCCCTTCTATGGCGGGTTCCTGTCAGTTGATTTTCCAATTAAACTATGAAATGTACACATACTACTAATCTAACCTAGACTCTGATTTACCATGCATCAGAACAATAGTGTCAGGGCAGTGTAGGCTATAAAACCTGGGATTAGTTGTTGATATCTTACCTGATAATGACATACATGACGAGCACGTTTCCCACCAGACCAAGCACACACACAATAGAGTAAAGAGTCGTGATTATAATCGCGATGATCACTGGTGTCGAATCTTTGGCCAAATTGTCTGTTCTCTCACATTTGGCATCCAAACTCATGTTATCGCTGAAGTTCCGACAAAAAACACTATTGTTCATCATGGCCATATTCGAGAAATGGTACGGATAGTTCGACGTGTTGCCACCGCTTTCCATGGTCAGCTGAAGCTGTCCCGGCTGAGGCGCTCAGGACAAGAAATCTTGCAACGATTCTCTCACGTTCAAGGCTGCACGGTGTGAGTTAAGGCGTTTTTGTGTCACACCAAGTACCCTTACGCACGAGTTATTGGACGTGGATGAAACATAAATGCATGTTACCAGTTCCCCCTATTGCCTTCTCAATTTATCAAGCAAAATGACGTCACTCCATGAACCAACCCTGAGGCACTGGCGTTAGAATGCGGTAATTGCCTATAGCGAAGCATTAGCCTTCAGAATTATTTAACAATATTGCGCTACAGTAGACTGCATACATTTTCAAACTCAGCCCTTACGAAAAAATATTTCAATCAGAGTGCAGTATAACTGCAGTACACAGCAGTATAACTGTAGTTAGAGTGCAATATAACTGCAATATGCGCAAATACTGATCCAAAGTAAGTATTTTTTACTTCAGTAATTTTGCAGTGTAACTGCAGTTCGACTGCAGTACACTGCAGTTATTCTGCAATTACTGCGCCCAAAATACCAGTCGACTGCTGTTACTGTACTTTTACTGCAGTTTCAAAACTGCAATCTTTTTTTGTAATGGAGGTCAATCTGAAGTGCAGCTGTAGACCCTAGCCTATAGGCTACAAGTGAACTTACGTTTTTGGTTTCCCATTGGTTCTGGGAACGAAGCCAGAAGTTTCCTGACCATTAAAACATAACGTTTTTTTAAATGTTTTCAGAACGGAAGTGAAAATGTAGACTTTTTTGGGAACTAACATTTTTAGGTCGCAGGGAATTTAAGATAATGTTTTTCTATGGTTCCCTGATAGTTTTTTTTTTGGGGGGGGGGGGGGGTTATTAACATAATGTTCTGAGAACATGTTTAGATTTTCATTTTAGTAATTTAGCAGACGTTCTTATCCAGAGCGACTTACACTCTTAAAATAGCTCGGTGGGACAACCACATATCACAAGCATAGTAAGTACATTTTTTTCAATAATGTAGCTGCTAGTAGTCAAATAAAATTGTATTTGTCACATACACATGGTTAGCAGATGTTAATGCGAGTGTAGCGAAATGCTTGTGCTTCTAGTTCCGACAATGCAGTAATAACCAACGAGTAATCTAACCTAACAATTCCACAACTACTACCTTATACACACAAGTGTAAGGGGATAAAGAATATGTACATGAAGATATATGAATGAGTGATGGTACAGAACGGCCTAGGCAAGATGAGATGAGTAATGTAGGGTATGTAAACAAAGTGGCATAGTTTAAAGTGGCTAGTGATACATGTATTACATAAGGATGCAATAGATGATATAGAGTACAGTATATACATATACATATGAGATGAGTAATGTAGGGTATGTAAACATTATATTATATTAAGTGGCATTGTTTAAAATGGCTAGTGATACATTTTTACATCAATTTCCATCCATTTCCATTATTAAAGTGGCTGAAGTTGAGTCAGTATGTTGGCAGCAGCCACTCAATGTTAGTGGTGGCTGTTTAACAATCTGATGGCCTTGAGCTGTTTTTCAGTCTCTCGGTCCCTGCTTTGATGCACCTGTACTCGCCTTCTGGATGATAGCGGGGTGAACAGGCAGTGGCTCGGGTGGTTGTTGATTCTGAGAACGGAATGTATATGTTTTTAAATAACGTTCTTAGAACATTACTAATGTTTTTTTTGTGTAATATTCTGAGACCATGACTTTAAATAGAACCATGAGGAAACGTTTTGGGAAGGTTGTATGCAAAGTTAACATAGGATAACCACTCTAAGAAACATATGGTTCTCTGAACGTTATGTGCTAGCTTGGTAAGCTACCAATATCAGAAAGATATTGCTTACAAATATGTGGGGGTAGTAGTGGTGGTGGTGAGGGCAGTTTGAGGTATTCTTATAGTCAATGTTTTGTGTTGCATTTTAATTGCATTATAAGTGAAAGAGGTCTGGTCCCCACAGTTCTATAATCCAATAGTCATTGATTTTAATCATGATAATGCAACTGTGTGTTACACTACTATTTCTGGGAAAAGTTAAGTGGATCACATTTATTTGTTAAATGTATTGAAGGCCGAGAAACTTTGGTACAGAACAAAGTCAGTTGCAGAACTGAATGTGTTCAACAAAAAAAATGTGGCTTCTGCATTTAACCCAACCTTGCTTTAGGACAGAACAGCAAAGTTTTCCATCTTGCCAACTCAGGAATTTGATCATGCAACTTTCCAGTTACTGTTCCAACGCTCTAACCGCTAGGCTACCTGCCATCCCAAGAGACACCTAAGACATTAAGTTACGACAATTGTTACAGTGAGTCCTATTTGAGTCATTTGCAAACTTAGACAATCAGTGTTGTTGTGATGTTATCAAAAATATTTAAAATCATCTATCACAGGATCGATCACAAGCCCAGCTTTTAGTTTTTTCAAGTCTTTGTAGTAATGTATGCTCATAGGAGTCTACAGCTGGAAATGGCTCAGGGAGCTACAGCTACATGTTAGGTACTGTACTACTACAGTAAATTGCTCAGAGAGCTACATGTTAGGTACTGTACATTTCTCAGAGAGCTACAGCTACATGTTAAGTACTGTACTACTGCTGTACATTGCTCAGAGAGCTACAGCTATATTTATTTAACTAAGCAAGTCAGTTAAGAACAATGACGGCCTGCCAAAAGGCAAAAAGCCTCCTGCGGGGACGGGGGCTGGGATAAAAAAAAATCATATATAAGACAAAAACACACATCGCAACAAGAGAGACAACACTACCTAAAGAGAGACCTAAGACAACATAGCAAGGCAGCAACACATAACACAGCATGGTAGCAGCACAACATGGTAGCAGCATAAAACATGGTATAAACATTATTAAGCAGAGACAACAGCACAAATGGCAAGAAGTAAGAGACATATCTAGAGGAAAAAGAAGCACACACCTATTTAGGCGAGGTGCTGGCCAGCGGAGAGGAAAACCCAAAAATAAAGGAGAGCCACACACTCACTCTAAGAGCGCAGATGCAAAAATGTAATGTCCAACGTTTCGACATTGTCATCGTCAGGGTATAATCACAAGCACTGCAGGGTGACTCGTTTATATAGTGTCAAAAGACACACACACACAGGTGTCTGTAATCATGGCCAAGTATGGCCTAATACCATTGGTTAATTGTCAAATATTAAAATGACATACAAAGAACAACATACAAAAAACAAATGGATAGCATAAGATCATAGATTCAATTTAGACTACATAAGCCTACAAACAATTACAATGGCAAAGTCACAATAATCACAAGAATGGCTTCAGATCAAAGTCTACGTTGAGACCGAAGAGAGCAAAGGTCTTTAAATTAAAGATCCAGGCAGCCTCTCGTTTTAACAATAAATTATTGAGGTGAGAGACAACAATACATCCCGCAAAGCAGCCACAACTGTCTGTAACGGTTTTCCGTATGAGAAGGAGAGTCGGACCAAAATGCAGCGTGTCTATTGCAATCCATGTTTAATGAAGAAACGAACTAAACACAAACACTACCAAAACAATAAACTTAACGAAAACCGAAACAGCCTATACTTGTGAAACCTAACACAGAACAATGACATCAGGACACTAAGGACAATCACCCACAAACACACAGTGAAACCCAGGCTACCTAAATATGGTTCCCAATCAGAGACAATGACTAACACCTGCCTCTGTTTGAGAACCATATCAGGCCAGACATAGAAATAGACAAACAAGACATCCAACATAGAATGCCCACCCAGTTCACGTCCTGACCAACACTAAAACAAGGAAAACACACACGAACGATGGTCAGAACGTGACACTGTCAGTAAGATTGTCTATGATTGAGTCTTTGAATGAAGAGATAAAACTGTCCAATTTGAGTGTTTGTTGCAGCTCGTTCCAGTCGCTAGCTGCAGCGAACTGAAAAGACGAGCGACCCAGGGATGTGTGTGCTTTGGGGACTTTTAACAGAATGTGACTGGCAGAACGGGTGCTGTATGTGGAGGGTGAGGACTGCAGTAGATATCTCAGATAGGGGGGAGTGAGGCCTAAGGGTTTTTATAAGCATCAACCAGTGGGTCTTGCGACTGGTATACAGAGATGACCAGTTTACAGAGGAGTATAGAGTGCACTGATGTGTCCTATAAGGAGCATTGGTGGCAAATCTGATGGCCGAATGCTAAAGAACATCTAGCTGCTCATGAGCACCCTTTTACCGTCTGCTTCCAACTCACACTCTCAAACACATAGATCCCCTGAACGCAGCTCACTCTCCAGATCCCAATCACCTGAATTCTGATCACCTGTTCACACACCTGTATGTAATTTATGGTCACACACTATTTAGTTCAGGTCCTTGCAACCCATCATTTTGAGCTATTGTTTGTTTTGTGACACACATTCATACTGAGCTTTGTTTTTCCGTAATTGAATCCTCCTGTGTATGATAGTTTTTGCCTGCCGCACTAACGACGCCTATTCCCTGGCTGTACATTAGCCTATCTGATTTCCTGTTATCAACCTATTGACTCATCATCCGGATTACTTTACTAGCCTTTTCCCTGCCTGTACTGTTGCCTTGTTGGACCCTCTGTGTATGACCTTCTGCCTGCCCCTGGACCCAGCTACCTGCCTCCTCCTGTGGTCCTTTACAATAAAACACCTGCTGTGCCCTGCACTTGAAACCAGCTCTCCCATCGTGTTCATTACAACCCTTCCCTACCGATCTATAAATTACGTCTCCATAATCTAGCATGGGTAGTGTCGTGTCTTTACTATCATTAACTGAAGACTGATAGTTTTTACAGAGATTCTTTGTAATTAGTATTACGCGATTAGACTGATTAATCATGTAACGTTAATTACTAGGAAGTTGGGGCACCAAGGAAAACTATTCAGATTACAAAGTTATCATTTCCTAAAATAACTTTTCAGATATTTTATCTGATCAATTCGTCTTCGAATTAATGAATGATTTACTTTACCTCACGTTAGTCTCATTCCAAACGTCGTAAATTGTTGGTTATCTGCACGAACCCAGTCTTCACTATGAGTCATCCATACATCAATGGTCTTAAATCATTTATTTATTACTAAGTAATTCACATAAACAAACAAACAAACAAGGTAAATGTGGTTACATGAAATGACAAGGAGAATGTGCCCTAGTGGGCTAAACCGGCATGGCGGCTTGTTAGACAAAAGGGGAAGTGGGGGTCGACTAAGAAGTCACTACAGAATGATAATTATAACAATTGAAATGCTAATCCCTTGCACATGAACGCTCACTCATTCGGGAACAATTGCAATCAATATATATATTTACGCTCAGTGTGTCATCTTGATCGTTGGTGAAAAGTTTGTTTCTTTTGTAGAATTGTCCGTCTCTCTCCCTCTCTCTCTCTCTCGGTTTCTGGTTAGAGGGGATAGTTCAGAGTGACATTCGTTATAGAATGGATGTTTCAGCGGTTGTCGTTCTTCGAGTTCAATGATACCGAATTCCTAGCTGCAGACTAGTAATTCATATCAAAGACTTGTTCTTATTCTGTCGGTATCGATAGTCTAAGAGTTTAACCATATGGTATGGTTAAAAGATTCAGCAATGGTCTACAACCTTTGTCTCCCCTAATGGAGAAAAACATGGTCTGCAACCTATAGCCATCTCGTAATTGAGGTAAGCTCGGTCTTTTATTCGAAAGGGGCGAAAAAGGGCGGTCACCAGGAGGCCTGACCCTAACTGGGCTCAGGGGTGGTCCTCTGATTTAGTTCAAATCAAAAGGGAATTGTATTTTTCTTCATTAAACAGTCCAAAATCATATTACACAATTATATAAACAGTATCATACTCACTCATTCATCTTATACAACAATTAGATGTAAACTATTATATAAACAGCGTTATGGTAATGTGGCCACACCGTCTCCCATGAGCTTCCCCAAGTTGTGACAAACGGACCAGTTCGTAGCTGGATTCTTCACCGATCTTTTATACTTTCTCCGGAACATGAAATTTGTTCGTACCTCAAGTTCTGTGAGGTGGAAGGATTTCCTTTGTCCTCTATGAAAATTTACTCTCTCTATACTGTGTGTCCATGAGGAGATCCTCAGGAATTTACGACGTCTCTCTGACCACAGCAACCTAGTTGAAGGAGGAAAGGGGGAGGCAGGGAGAGGGGGATGGGGCTTGCTATACCCAAAGAGGCCAACGTCATGACAGTAGGATAGTCATCTGAATCAGGGTTAGTTTGGCAGCTGGGGTGAAAGGGGAGCGAATACGATAGAGAAAACCAAGTATAGATTTAACTTTAGCCTGCAGCTTTGATATGTGCTGAGAGAAGGACAGTGTACCATCTAGCCATACTCCCAAGTACTTGTATGAGGTGACTACCTCAAGCTCTAAACCCTCAGGAGGTAGTAATCACACCTGTGGTGAGAGGGGCATTCTTCTTATCAAACCACATGACCTTTGTCTTGAAGGTGTTCAGAACAAGGTTAAGGGCAGAGAAAGCTTGTTGAACACTAAGAAAGCTTTGTTGTAGAGTGTTTAACACAAAATCCAGGGAGGGGCCAGCTGAGTATAAGACTATCATCTGCATGCAAATGGATGAGCGAGCTTCCTACTGCCTGAGCTATGTTGTTGATGTAAATTGAGAAGAGGTGGGGCCTAGGATCGAGCCTTGGGGTACTCCCTTGGTGACAGGCAGTGGCTGAAACAGCAGATGTTCTTACTTAATACACTACACTCTTTGAGAGAGGTAGTTAGTAAACCAGGCCAAAGACCCCTCAGAGAAACCAATACTCCTTAGTCGGCCCACAAGAATGGAATTGTCTATCGTATCAAAAGATTTGGCCAAGTCAATAAAAATAGCAGCACAACATTGCTTGGAATCAAGGGCAATGGTGACATCACTGAGGACCTTTAAGGTTACAGTGACACATCCATAACCTGCGCGGAAACAACATTGTATACCAGAGAGAATACTATAGACATCAAGAAAGCCAGTCAGTTGATTGTTGACAACTTTTTCCAACACTTTTGATAAACAGAGCAAACTAGAAATAGACCTATAACAGTTAGGATCAGCTTGATCTCCCACTTTAAATAAAGGAAGAACTGTGGCTGCCTTCCAAGCAATGGGAACCTCCCTAGAGAGGAGAGACGGGTTCAAAAGGTCGGAGATAGGCTTGACGATGATATGGGCAGCAACCTTAAAGAAGAAAGGGTCTAAACCATCTGACCCAGATGTTTTTTTCGGGTCAAGTTTAAGGAGCTCCTTTAGCACCTCGGACTCAGTGACCGCCTGCAGGGAGAAACTTTGTAGTGGGGCAAGGGAAAAGAGGGAGGAGCATCAGGGCTCGTTGCATTAGAAGGGTTAGAAGGGAATTAGAAGGGAAATGTTGGACGGGCAAGGAGGCATGGCTGAGTAAAATAGGAATCCTGACTTAATGAAGTGATGATTAAAGAGCTCAGCCATGTCCTTCTTATCAGTAACAACCACATAATCAACATTAAGGGACATGGGTGGGAGGAGGGTTTATTCTCCAGGTCTTTAACTGTTTTATAGAAATTCTTGGGGTTAGCCCCACAGAGAGAGAACTGCTCCTTAAAGTAACCAACTTTGGCCTTCCGGATAGCCTGAGTGCACTTATTTCTCATTTGCCTGAACAAACGCCAGTCAGCCTGAGTATGCGTGTGCCGAGCCTTGGTCAGGAGGTTTAAGCATGTCCCAGTTTAGGTCACCTAGCAGGACAAATTCAGACTTAGTGTTAGGGGCCATGAGAGAGCTTAGGCAGGTAGGGTACAGATGGTGCTGATGGAGGACTATAGCACCCAGCAACAGTCAGCTAATAGTTATTTGAAAGTTTAATGCTTAAAACCAGCAAATTAAATTGTTTGGGGACAGACTTGGTGGAGGCAACCAAGCACTGCAGGTGATCCTTGGTAAAGATTGCCACTCCCCCACCTTTGGAAGATCTGTCTTGCCGAAAAGGCTATAACCTAAAAGGTTAACATCAGTATTCAAAACACTCTTTCTTAACCACGTCTCCGTAATGACCAACACATCTGGATTGGAGCTGTGAACCCACACTTTCAATTGATCCATTTTAGGTAGTAAGCTTCTCGTGTTAATGTGCAGAAACCCAGGCTTTTACGAGAGCAGATATCAGTGAAGCAGATATCAGAGCACAAGTCAGAATTGGGGCTAGCAACAGTAGATGGGCCAGGGTGTACATGCACATTTCCAGATATCATCAGCAGTAACACAATCAAGGCATGGCAGAGGACAGGGAGAGCTCTGCGGTGCTTATTTATGACATTTGCATGTGCATTAGATGGCAACAAGATCATATTGTACGTCAATTTTATCAGGTACATGTTAGGTACTGTACAGTAAAGGTGTTATGAATGTTATGTATATTGACTAAATGATGTATACGTTTAAAGTAATGATAGGACTATAACTAACAGAATTCTGCCCTGTCCTTGTATAATGATGAAGAATGTTTGTGCATAGGAAAAGAGGAAATGTTAACAGACAACTTGTGACAGACATCAGTTTCACTGTGGTCACAAGTTAACAGGAAAGAGTTCTCGTCCCCACCAGGGAGGGGAGAAACCGTTAGGCTTGCAGTAGATTGCGTAACATGTTGCAGCATATGAAAAGCAATATATGTGTTGGAATAAAATTGTAAAACAGCATTGTCATTGTCTGAGAGGAGGAGGGACATTTATGACAAAATGGGAGGTATATAAACCAATGTACATGATATGATTGGGAGAGCTCTCGTAAATAAACATTCTGACTATTGTAAGCTGGGACTCCGTCTGTTTCATTCAACTAGAATCTTACAAATTCTGGGTTGCAGACTGAGTAGTTTAATTGAAGTTCAGTTTATGAACATTGATAACATAATTCTCTTAACAAAAGGGCACATTTTTGTCCCATATTATATTGCTATCTGATTAAGGTTATACATTGTGTGGAATTCAGGCAAGTAGATGGCATCTTATAGTTAACAGATATTTTGGTTCTGGACTATTGACTTATTCCTGCTAAGGGAAGAACAAATTCTTATTTCCAATTACGGTCTGGCAAAGCTAGACCGTAATTTTAGCTGTAGCCTAGCGGTGAAGAGTGCTGGGCCAGTAACCAAAAGATTGCTGGTTCACATCCCCAAGGTGGAAAAATCTGATGTTCTGGCCTTGAGGAAAGCAGTAAACTCCCTAGGTGCTGTAGATGGTGATTCAGAGGGGTTGGGTTGAATGCATTCAGCTGTGCAACTGACTAGGTATTCCCTTTCCCCATACTGTCTAAAGAGATTGTGTTGTAAGTATAACTAGTGTTTGAGGTGAATAAAGAGGTACTTTCTGTAACATTATTGTGTAGACCAGGATTCGAGTTTTATTGTGTATACTTTAGCTGCGTTTGTTTGAGCTTGCCTGGTGCAATGGAACCAAAGCTGGATCTTCACAACAAGAGGGCTGTCAGACCTGGGTTCAAATAGTACATATTTCAAAAACGTTGAAAAGGTTTGATGAAGCCAGCCAGGAGTGCTAAATGGGCGGGAAATGTACTTTTGGGACTATAACTTTGCACCAGAAAAGCTTCATCAAACACTGAAGGTATATGAAATAAAACAAATTCTATTTAAACCCAGGTCTGTCAAACAGAGCCCTCTTGTAGTGAAGATCCATTGAAATTGTAATTACTGTATCTCTTATGGAGATGTTCTTTTAGGAGCTTCAAAAACATGCCTCAAGCATCAGCTTGGAACTGTGGTCTCCCTTAACAACATAGACCATAATGATCTCTTGACATTTCAACTATCTTCTTGTAATACATTCTTATTATTTGCTGTTTGATGTTTGATATATCTGAGACATCAAAAGGAGACTATTGTCCATTTTCTTTTCAGATCATGGAAATGTGTGTTTTTTTCTTTTTACATTTACATTTGACATTTTGTTAATTTCTCAGACACTCTCATCCAGAGCAACTTACAGTCAGTGCATTCATCAAAGGTAGGTGAGATAATCACAGACTGTATCACACTGTCTTTTAAACCCAACTCCCTGAAAAACACACACAACCTGAGCAGTTGAAAGCCAGGGTTTATTTAATTTCTTTATTGGATTTTTTTCTCTTCAGCTCAATGGACAGCAATCAAGCTATATTAGGGACTTTAAAAATAAAAAAAACTACAGTTCAAACATTGTAATAGAAACAAGAACATTTCATGAAACTGTAAACAAGTGCCTTGCTCAAGGTAGATGGCATCTAAGATACAATTGCCATCAAAACACCCCCCACCAGAATGTCCCTTCGGACTTGGGATCTCTACCCTCACGGCTACACACACTGTAAAACCATGAAATGTGACAAATTTATAACCTACACGTCAGTGTTTAAAACTTAAACATTCAGCATTTAGATTTGCCAATATGTGGTCTCATCTTAAACACAGGCATTTAAAATGAAAGATTAAACATGACAGTCAATTTGTCCAGTCAGATTCCAACCAGGAGAACACGTATATCTCCTAAGTATTCCGATTTTAAACACTAGTGTTACTTTCATTTCATCCTGTTTAGTGTGCATTTAGTCGTTAGAAATGTGACTTTCCATCCCTTTATTCAGATCAGTGTTAGGAATGGCTGTCACCTTACCTACATTTCAGCACAACTGAACAGGACATTTCAGTCAATAAATTGTTTCAATCGCGTTGTTGTTCCTCAACTGTGTTGAGTTAATTTTATTAACTCTCTGAGTGAAAAATATGTGGGAGGGCATCATTATCATATTTCCCAGCATGCTTTGTTGCAGGTTGATTTTTAGAACAGTTTGTTTTACTATATGTTTTCTTATGCACATTGATTGATTAATAGATCTTATACTATACAAAGATAAATAATAATAATAATAATAATAAATACTTTTCCTAAACTAATTAAATCTGTAAGTGGTTGATCTATTGCACCCATTACTGAGATGGTTGTTCCAGTTTTGATTGAGTATGACAGGTAGTCTTATTTGTTACACCCTTCACCATAGCGGTCATTCTGAGTGCAGTTTGTGGATAATAAAATTATTGGATATCCTCTCCCTGGATGGATTTCAATAGGAATTACTAATCACTTCACAAAACAGTGTATTGTGTCTTGCAGGTTGGGTGTGGCTCATGAGCCAGGATTTTCCGACAACAATGTCGAGCAGGGCCGGCCTGCTCAAATTGCTGGATATTTGTGGGAACTGGAGCACCCTGTCGTACACGTCAATCCATAGCATCCCAAACTTGCTTAATGGATGACATGTCTGGTGAGTATGCAGGGAATGGAAGAACTGGGATATTTTCAGCTTCCAGAAATTGTGTACAGATCTTCCCACTGAAGTCGGTTACGATGCAGAACTGCAGTCAAGTCAAGACCCTGGTGAGGATGACAAGCACGCAGATGAACTTCACTGAGACAGTTTCTGACAGTTTGTGCAGAAATTATTTGGTTGTGCAAACCCCCAGCTTCATCAGCTGTCCGGGTGATTGGTCTCAGATGATCCCACAGGTGAAGATGCCAGATGTAGAGGTCCTGGTCTTCGGTTGTGAGACCAGTTAGACGTACTGACAAATTCTCTAAAATGATGTTGGAGGCGGCTTATGGTAGAGAAATGAACATGCAACAGCTCTTGTGGACATTCCTGCAGTCAGCATGCCAATTACACATGCCCTCAAAACTTAAAACATCTGTCATATTGGGTTGTTTGACAAAACTGCACATTTTACAGTGGACTTTTATTGTCCCCATCACAAGGTGATATGCCAAACCTGTCAGGTGGATGGATTATCTTGGCAAAGGAGAAATGCTCATTAACAGGGATGGAAACAAATTTGTGCACAACATTTGAGAGAAATAAGGTTTTTGTGAGTATGGAAAATATACAAAATCTTTTATTTCAGTTCATGAAACCAACACTTCGCGTGTATACAGTGCCTTGCGAAAGTATTCGGCCCCCTTGAACTTTGCGACCTTTTGCCACATTTCAGGCTTCAAACATAAAGATATAAAACTGTATTCTTTTGTGAAGAATCAACAAGTGGGACACAATCATGAAGTGGAACGACATTTATTGGATATTTCAAACTTTTTTAACAAATCAAAAACTGAAAAATTGGGCGTGCAAAATTATTCAGCCCCCTTAAGTTAATACTTTGTAGCGCCACCTTTTGCTGTGATTACAGCTGTAAGTCGCTTGGGGTATGTCTCAGTTTTGCACATCGAGAGACTGAATTTTTTTCCCATTCCTCCTTGCAAAACAGCTCGAGCTCAGTGAGGTTGGATGGAGAGCATTTGTGAACAGCAGTTTTCAGTTCTTTCCACAGATTCTCGATTGGATTCAGGTCTGGACTTTGACTTGGCCATTCTAACACCTGGATATGTTTATTTTTGAACCATTCCATTGTAGATTTTGCTTTATGTTTTGGATCATTGTCTTGTTGGAAGACAAATCTCCGTCCCAGTCTCAGGTCTTTTGCAGACTCCATCAGGTTTTCTTCCAGAATGGTCCTGTATTTGGCTCCATCCATTTTCCCATCAATTTTAACCATCTTCCCTGTCCCTGCTGAAGAAAAGCAGGCCCAAACCATGATGCTGCCACCACCATGTTTGACAGTGGGGATGGTGTGTTCAGCTGTGTTGCTTTTACGCCAAACATAACGTTTTGCATTGTTGCCAAAAAGTTCAATTTTGGTTTCATCTGACCAGAGCACCTTCTTCCACATGTTTGGTGTGTCTCCCAGGTGGCTTGTGGCAAACTTTAAACAACACTTTTTATGGATATCTTTAAGAAATGGCTTTCTTCTTGCCACTCTTCCATAAAGGCCAGATTTGTGCCATATACGACTGATTGTTGTCCTATGGACAGAGTCTCCCACCTCAGCTGTAGATCTCTGCAGTTCCTCCAGAGTGATCATGGGCCTCTTGGCTGCATCTCTGATCAGTCTTCTCCTTGTATGAGCTGAACGTTTAGAGGGACGGCCAGGTCTTGGTAGATTTGCAGTGGTCTGATACTCCTTCCATTTCAATATTATCGCTTGCACAGTGCTCCTTGGGATGTTTAAAGCTTGGGAAATATTTTTGTATCCAAATCCGGCTTTAAACTTCTTCACAACAGTATCTCGGACCTGCCTGGTGTGTTCCTTGTTCTTCATGATGCTCTCTGCGCTTTTAACGGACCTCTGAGACTATCACAGTGCAGGTGCATTTATACGGAGACTTGATTACACACAGGTGGATTGTATTTATAATCATTAGTCATTTAGGTCTACATTGGATCATTCAGAGATCCTCACTGAACTTCTGGAGAGAGTTTGCTGCACTGAAAGTAAAGGGGCTGAATAATTTTGCACGCCCAATTTTTCAGTTTTTGATTTGTTAAAAAAGTTTGAAATATCCAATAAATGTCGTTCCACTTCATGATTGTGTCCCACTTGTTGTTGATTCTTCACAAAAAAATACAGTTTTATATCTTTATGTTTGAAGCCTGAAATGTGGCGAAAGGTTGCAAAGTTCAAGGGGGCCGAATACTTTCGCAAGGCACTGTATGTGTGGTCATGAAGGGTTTACTTTTAATTTAAAGGCATTCACTTACACAGTCACTTGGTGAAGGATTCAGGAATGTGAATAATTGAATGCAACAACCATGTCTTTTTCACTAATAAACACAGTCATGGCTGTGTATATCTCACATTTACTTGAAAGGCTTGCTGGGAAATATGCAAATATGGCTTTACACCCTACAGTGTTAAAACAACACTCTCGGTGTTTAGTGTTTGAAACCTAAACGCCTTAAACTAAGGCTGGGGAATTGATAGGGATCTCACAATACAATATTATCACAACACGTTGGTGCCGATGGGATATGTACTGCGATTCTCACGATTCTATAAGTATTTCGATTCAATACTGGGATATTATTGCGATTCGATGTTCCAAACATATTGCTCACCATATGTCTGCTGTGGAGGGACAAGAGAGAGCATGACACATTTTTTTTAATCAATCATGGAAATAAAAGTGTCAAAAAAATTGGCTCCTCATTTAAAAAGAATATGGAAGGAAAAATACTGGAGCTTTGGTGCAGGTACTGCCAACTAATGCAAAAAGAATATTGCAATATTGTCAAAACAATACGATATATCGTCAAAAACAATATCCAAATATGTAACTATCGTTTTTTTCCATCACTAGAATAAACGTGTTCATTTGTTTAAAAAGTGTTAGTGAATCAACATGTTCGGGTGTTTACAATCTAAAAACTGACGTATTTTCATTGAAATTCAAAATGCCTTGACACATTTGAAAAGTGTAACAAAAGTATTTATGTGTTCAGATCCTAAACACTTGGTTTTACAGTTTATATACTTAAATTAAAACCATTTAAATTCCCAAATGTTACTCTCGTATATGCTACCTTAGTTATCAGCTATTCTGTACTGTACTTATAAATATATAGAATGTAGGCCTAATACATTACCCTAAATCTGAAGCAAAATATGCACTTAACATTTCCAGTTAGACAACCATAAGAGACTCCTGCCCATATCTTGATAAGAGGCTATAGTTCATGTGGTGTAATTGAAATGAATGTCAATTACAGATATTATTCTGTGACGTGTTATCTCGAACATGTTCCTCAGTTATTAGGCCTGCAGGCAGAGGACTTGGACTGTTACTAGGCAACAGTTGGAAGGGTCTATACAGGCAATAATGCTCATGCGTTCTGCCTTTGTCAAACAAAGCTAATTATATTAAATGCAGTGTTTTACTCCCTCTGTGCAATGACAAAACAGAGCAGATTCACAGCAGTACCCGTTTTGTGTGGTGGTCCAATCATGGGTCATTCATTGCATGAATGACATTAACGGGTTGTTGGAGCTCCATGCACTGTAGTCCTTTGTTTGCCATCCTGTGAGTTGACTATAACTCTACATCTTATGAGCTCACTCTGCATACCAGCTGTTAGCATAGAGAGGCTTGGTGAAGTAGCTAGTCATCCATAAATCAAAGTCTTACAGAGCTCCTTACAAACCATGTGGCCATATCCATTAAAGGTCAGTGATCTTTTTCACCTGATCTGCAGTACTTCAAACCAACTTTGCTGTTGCTTTTGTCAAAAAATGCTAAAAAGTTAATTAAAATAGAATTCGACATGTTAATGCATTCAATAGTCATTTCTTTATATGCACTGATTGATGAGGTGGGGTCTGTCACATTCACTGGAATAAATATCAGACCAAGCTGCAGCGCAATATGGTTTCCACATATTAACTAGAAACGCACAAAACAACAAAGAAAGAACCGTAACTAAGAGGTGTAACATACACTAACTCAAAACAATACCCCATAAAACACAGGTGGAAAAAAATGCTACTTAAATATGGTCCCCAATTAGAGACAACGATAGCCAGCTGCCTCTAATTGGGAATCATACCAAACACCAACATAGAAAAACTAAACTAGAACCCCACATAGAAAATAATAACTAGAACCCCCCCCCATACCTCTGGAAAAGTGATTTAGGAGACTCAATAAACCTCATAACAACAAATTAAAAATGTCTATTTTACACTAGAGCATCCTCATAAATGAATTTCCCAGCATTGGGAAATATTAATTTTACAAACAAACACCCACCCAGTTTCATCTTCTTTTTAATACTAGATATTCAGCACACATACTTCGAACAAAGCTATTAGGGTTCTTATGTTATTCTCATTACAGTATTAAATGCTGAGCTGTTATGTTTGAACATTTAAAGAAAATTAAATCTATTTTCAAGGTCCACAAATTAAATGATCACTTTGCCCAAGTTATAGAAAAAGCTATCTTAAAAAGTTGGTCTTCAACCATGTAGATAAGATTTACAATCTATCTGTGATTACTTCTTGATTATTCATCAATTGGGACACTACAGTTTTAAACTACAATGGATGATAGCTACTGTTTGTCGGTCTGCTGTGTTATAGCTTTACCATGCATCACACAACCCCTTTGGTAATATTCTGCCCTGGGTCCTCATTATTACCACTGTCATTGATTTCACAGGTTAAGTTCAGCAGGAGCAGCAGTCCTGGATACGTGTTAGTGCTAACGTGTTAGTGCTAACAGACTTTCCATGTTTACAGTTTGCAGAAAACACAGCACAATGCCCTCGTTGCCACATTGATCTGCTCACCTGCTTTTAACACCCTTTGAGGTGAATGCATTTTGGAATTGGTTGGATGACCAATTAGATGCTAAATTAATTCTGGTGACATTTCTTTAGTTTCCCCTGTGAACGTGACAAGGGTGACAGAGCTCAGATTACAGCTTGACATTCTTCCATTTCACATTGCTCCAAACAATCTGCAGACTATGTTCTGAGTTTGCTCATCTTGGACATACGCCTTTCAGTATGTATAGGACCCTGCCTTGGTGCAGTGGTAGACAAATTTAAGTGTTTTTCCCTAGCGGGGGATTCAGTCTTCAGTGCTCTCTTTTGTCACTGCTGTGCTGCCTAGTTGAAAATATTCCATCCAGAGCTTATCTAAAACAGACAGACCAGGGAAAGAGGACGCTGCACTTCAGAGTGTTTGATGTGCAGAAGAGACTTCACACTGCACTGCTTAGAGAAACAATATTTGGATCTAATGGATGGTCAGTCCTTCCATCCATAGCCATGTCGATGAATTTATGTGCGGTTACATTTGTTTAACCCCATGCCTCAGTGTTTACCAAAACAGTGGTGGGATGGTCGCTTTGCTGTTGTTTGACCTGCATATTTTCCTTTTAATGATAGTTAGTTATTACAGTATTGACATGATGCATTCATGACTTGCACAATGGCTAAATGCGTCTCAGTCTGATTATTTCAATCTTTAGCTCAATGTCATAGAAATTAATCTCATGCCTTTGAGATACCGCTTGATCCCAGAGAAGAGGATATTCATTAAAATGTATGGCACGCATGGCACGCATGCACGCACAGACACACTCACACAAATACAACGTCACTCATTGATATGTGTCATTGGAGTCTGTTGGATTCTGAGTTGAACGGATTTGCAGAAAATCCATGCAAATGCAATCAATTTTCTTCTAACAAAAATGAAGTCTTTGTCAGTTTAATGCCATGTCTGCAGAAGGTAAAAGGGGTGATGTGGCAAGGCAGGCAGGTTGTTAGCTTCTGACCGTTTAAAAAAAATGTTTGTCCAAGGTTGTTCTACATCATGAAGCAACAAACATGCACATGTTTTAGTTTAGTTTTAGTTTTTTATTTCAGAATGTGTTCTTTCTGTTTCATTAACCTGTACCTAACCCATACCTTGACCATAACCACACAGGGTTTATTATCTAACCTTAACCCTACACGGTTCTTGCATCCTTGAAGTCCTAATTTTGTTGAGTGAATGTGATTATTTTTTATAAGGCATGTCTCCCATAAAGAATGTAACATTTCTACATTTAAAAATAAAGAATATTGTCAAGAGCATGTGAGATCAAGCTGCTCTCAGAGGATTCTGCTGTTGTAAGCAGAGAGTACGACATATTTCTAATTTATATTTCTTTGTGTCTTTTTTTATACTGATAACTAGACTACAGTAGTTGTGTAATACTTGGATTCAGCCCCTGGGATTTTTCTGTGTTGCACTATTGGATTTGAAGTGAATGGTTAAATAAAAACCCAAGGCTCCTTCTTGAGTATTTAGCATGTATTCTGAAATGCAAATGAAAGAGGACATCAGAAAAAAGTGATGATGCACTAATCAGTCACGCTCCCATTTCTCCAGTGACACAGGGCCTCAAGCAAGAAGCCCTTTTCAAGGCCAATGAGAGAAATGGGAGAGACACTTATATACACCATCAAGATCAACTGGGGTGCGTTTGACAGTCTCCTCTTCAAAGTTATAGGTTCCCTCACAAATTGACAGTTTGACAGTTTACAAAGGGACAACTTCACCAGTCAGACTGTCTAATTGAG
This sequence comes from Oncorhynchus clarkii lewisi, assembly GCF_045791955.1. Classification (NCBI taxonomy): domain Eukaryota; kingdom Metazoa; phylum Chordata; class Actinopteri; order Salmoniformes; family Salmonidae; genus Oncorhynchus; species Oncorhynchus clarkii. Next base: position 69,618,797 of record NC_092166.1, read on the forward strand.
TGCCCCATCTGTTGAAGTGTGTGCAGGAGACCTATTGTAAAGTTACTACTAGACCATCTGCTACCCATTACATGCATTTGTCTTCATAAGAATGCTTACTAGAAAGCATGAAACGCTTTATTATACTCATCTTATTTACATTTCAAATGTATTTATATGAGTGCAATGAACTGCAGTGTTTCCATGGTGATAAAACCAGACGAACCTGGGGGCTCTTAAATTGCTGAGCAATGTGTAATTGATGGGGAGGCTAATTTCCATGTAAATAATCCCATTTGCCAAAAAATGAGCCGTACAGCATGGTAGATGTGATTGGATCCCTGTATCACTACATTATACTTAACCTAAAGTAGCAGGCGTAAAAGAAGCCTGGGCTGATTCCACACATCGGTTTTTCAGGGGAAAGGGAAGTTAGGTTGAAAATACTGTATCCTTGAAAACCGGAAACATCAGCTTTCTACCAATGCCGCTAAGGGTGGGTGCATTATACTAAGTCCGAATCTAGAAGCCTAGGAGGGAACACTGGAGAGGCCCAAATATTTTGGTGTGTAATTCTACACTTTTCCCCCTTTCATCTTTCCTGTTCAACAGACTATTGGTTCCCCCAAATGTATTCAGATGATTCAGTGCTGAGAAAGAAAAACACAGTGCAGGCCTTTTAATTGGGAAGTGCAAGTGCTGATATTTATAATGAGGAGTAATACTGTTCCATTCGCTTTGTTTGTTATTCCCAACTGAAATATTAGGTGCAAACGTTGCTTGGATGAAAATGCTTATTAGTGAAACTATCCTGAATTCTAAAGGGTCGCAATTTACAATCTTAACGCTGCAGTCTAAGTCAAACAACAAAACAGTCACCCAGTCACTTTATTTTGGTAAACATACCTCAAAGACTGTTAAAGGGCTCACCATTTGAGGACAATGTGATATTCTGTACATACAGTTGCAAAAAGTTAAGCCTGTCAGATGGAGCATCTTGATCTATCCACCAGGGGGAGACAATTAAGACCTGTCCTGATGTCCTCAGAAAGCTGACTATGGTCTCACTCATTGAATATCAATGAGTAATCGTTTTTCCTTGACAGCCACACCCATCACCCACTTGAGTGGACCACCCTGTCTGGCAGTCAAGGCCCACATGGCAGTGCTGTCTTGGACTCTTAACCCCCTTGGCATCACCACAACACAATGTACACCATGTCTCAGGGCTGCTGAGCCTGTAGGGCACCTCAAAATGCTCAAGGCCAGTTCGGACATGCTGGGTCTTCATAGAGAACAATAGGGGAAAGCTCCATCTTCGGCCCTGCCACTCCCAGGACTACATAGGTCATCCTGTAGGGAAACAAACGTCAAAAGCAAACAAACTACTCTACAACTGTCCACTCAGTGGCCCAGATCCTGCAGACTATGCCAAATGTCAAGAGGTGGAAAAGTGACAGGTTCTTTTGGATTTGAGTTGAGCAGGCAGAGTGAAGTAGAAACCAAGGACCAGTTTCAGCATTTAATAAATAATAGGGAATGGTTTATAAGTTCACTTGTATAGCAGTGGCCATTCTCACTGGCCCAGGAAAATTCACAAACCATGCAACAAACAATCAAAGTAACAAAATAGCACAGGAGGCGGTGCAGCCCAGAAGGCAAGCATCCATCTTGTTCCCCCCATACTCCCGGAAACCACCTTACCTCTGGACTGCATCACCTCCCGTGAGCAGCCGCCCCTCAAACAGAAAGGAAACGGGAGTTTTAAATACTGTAGGTCAGGAACCATATTAACCAATGAGATTGCTATGAGATTTAGCGAGGCAATCAGTCACACCTGCGGCAGTACCCTATTCCCTATATAGTGTATTCATTTTTTCCAGTGCCCTGTCAAAAGTAGTGCCCTACATAGGGAATAGGGTGTGAAGCGTTCTGTTGACTGAATCTAGCATTGTGAAAAAATATAATTTCTGAGCCATTTCTCTAAATTAGTTTGTCTGGCTACACATCCACATCGCTCCAGCCAAACGCCATGCGCACAGACGTTTCTTTTCAACCGTGAGTCTGGATTTGCCTCCCTGCCCGGCGACTTCTGAAACGCGAACACATTCTGACCGTTCTGATTGGTCCCAGAAACTGATGGGCTGGGGAAGAGCCCGCTTACATGATGACGTTATCAACTTTGATACGCTGATTAATTTGTTTTGTACAATGCCCCTCGTTTTAACGTCACAAAAACAACTTCTATGATGCCAAATTCAGACTGAAAATATGTAGCGATGAATAGAGCAGCGGAATTAAATTCAGGATAAGTCATCAGGCAATAGGTTTGTAGCATTCAGGTACATAATGTAAATTCTGCTATCATCAATGGTGTAAATTACTTAAGTAAAAATACTTTAAAGTACTACTTAAGTTGTTTTTTGTGGTATCTGTACTTTACTATTTATATTTTTGCTCAATTTTAGTTTTACTTCCCAACATTCCTAAAGAAAATAATGTACTTTTTACACCTTACATTTTCCCTGACACCCAAAAGTATTCGTTGTTATTTTTGACAGCAAAATGGTCTAATTCTGTCACGTCTCCTCCCCTCCGGTGTTTGACGTCTCGCCAGTATACTAACCATTGGTCCTGGGATCCATCATAATGCACACCTGGTATCAATCATTGCGCGCTCCTGCATGTCATCATCAGACACACCTGGACTCCATTACCTCACTTATTACCTCCCCTATATCTGGCACTCCCTTAGGTTATTTTCCCAGTCAGTATTGTTTATGCGTTATATATCTTTATTCTATTCGTGTTGGTTATATTGTTTGATGCACCGGTTATTATTAAACTCACCACCTGCACTTGCTTTCCGCCTCCCAGCGTATACGTTACAAATTCACACACTTATCAAGAGAACATCCCTGGTCATCCCTACTGCCTCTGATCTGGTGGACTCACTAAACACAAATGCTTTCTTGTCAATTGTGTTGTAGTGTGCCCCTGGATATCCGTCAAATGAAAAATGGTGCCGTCTGAAAAAGGAATTTGAAATGGTTTATACTTTTACTTTGACTTTTGATACTTAAGTACATTTTAGCAATTCCATGTACATTTGATACTTAAGTATATTTAAAACCAAATACTTTTAGACTTTTACTCAAGTAGTATTTTACTGGGTGACTCACTTTAACTTGAGTCATTTTCTATTAAGGTATCTTTTACTTTTACTCCAGTATGACAATTTAGCACTTTTTCCTCCACTGGCTGTCTGCCACGCCCTGACCTTAGAGATCCTTTTTATGTCTCCATTTGGTTTGGTCAGGGTGTGATTTGGGGTGGGTATTATATGTTCTATCATTTGTATTTCTATGTTTTGACCGGGTAGCTGTCTATCATTGTCTCTGATTGAGAAACATACTTAGGTAGCCCTTTTCCCACTTGTCTTTGTGTAAGTTGTCTTTGTTTGTTGGCACTATAGCCTTAAGCTTCACGGTTGTGTTTGTATTGTTTGTTTTTGTCGGCGTCATCCTAAATAAAAAGGAATATGTACGCTCACCACGCTGCACCTTGGTCCAGTTCTTTCAACAGCCGTGACAGAACTTCCCACCACCAAAAGACCAAGCAGCGTGGTCAGGAGGAGAGGACACGACGGAAACCTGAGAGGCAGCCCCAAAATATTTTTTGAAGGGGGCAGATGACGTGGGCGTCGGTGCTGAGGGGTGAGTCCGAGACCGAGGAGGATTTCTTGGACCGTTTGAGCAAGGAGTGGTTGGCAGTGGAGAGGGACGAAAGCGTTTGGAGGGGTTGGAGTGTGGAGCAAGACAGTCGCTTTGAGGAGCATGTGACCCTTCAGGCACCATGCTTTGCGGTTACACGTACTGTGTCGCCAGCTCCACGCACCCGGTCTCCTGTACGTCTGCCCAGCCCGGTAAGCCCTGTGCCAGCTCTAAGCACTAAGCCTCCTGTATGTCTCCCCAGCCTGGTGAGTTCTGTGCCTGCTCCCAGAGCCAGGCCTCCTGTGTGTCTCTCCAATCCAGTGATGATCCATGGCAAGAAGCCACCAGTGATGATCCATGGCACGAAGCCTCCAGTGATGATCCATAGCACAAAGCCTCCAGTGATGATCCATGGCACGAAGCCTCCAGTGATGATCCATGGCACGAAGCCTCCAGTGATGATCCATGGCAAGAAGCCTCCAGTGATGATCCATGGCACGAAGCCTCCAGTGATGATCCATGGCAAGAAGCCTCCAGTGATGATCCATGGCAAGAAGCCTCCAGTGAGTAGTCATGGCACGAAGCTTCCAGTGAGTAGTCATGGCACGAAGCCTCCAGTGAGTAGTCATGAAACGGAGCATCCAGCGACGCCCTTCAGTCCGGAGCTTCCAGCGACGCACTTCAGTCCGGAGCCTCCAGCGACGCCCTTCAGTCCGGAGCCTCCTGCGACGGTCTCCAGTCCGGAGCCTCCAGAGACAGCCTCCAGTCCGGGGCCCGCTACGAGGGTCCCCAGTCCGGGGTCGGCGACGAGGGTCCCTGCACCAGAGGTGCCACCAAAGTGGGGTGAGCCAGTGGTGGGGTGGGGTCTGTGTCCCACGCCTGAGCCGCCACAGCGGATACGCGGATAGATGCCCATCCAGACCCTCCCCTATAGGTTCAGGTTTTTTTTGGGGGGGGGGGGGGGGGGGGGGGTACTGTCACGCCCTGACCTTAGAGATCCTTTTTATGTCTCTATTTGGTTTGGTCAGGGTGTGATTTGGGGTGGGTATTCTATGTTCTATAATTTATATTTCTATGTTTTGGCAGGGTAGGGTTCTCAATCAGGGATAGCTATCGTTGTCTCTGATTGAGAACCATACTTAGGTAGCCCTTTCCCACCTGTCTTTGTGGGAAGTTGTCTTTGTTTGTTGGCACTATAGCCTTAAGCTTCACGGTTGTGTTTGTATGGTTTGTTTTGTCTGCGTCATCCTAAACAAAAAGGAATATATACGCTCACCACACTGCACCTTGGTCCAGTTCTTTCAACAGCCGTGACACTGTCATAGTCCTTCAGATGCAGTTCTGTGTTTGCCAACATGATTGATGAGGAATTAATACAATAATTTGATAGAAGCTAAGATAAGTGTTACCTACTTCTGAGAAATGCTAGAGGACTAATCTCGGCAACAGAGATGTACAGTATCTACCTATGAGTGATTACAGAGGACAGACAAGAGGATTTGTAGAAGCATTTGCCTGTATACATCTTCTTGTTGTATACCTATATGTATTTAGACAAGAGAATATATAGTTAGTTCATCCCTATTTCTAGAAGTATGTAAATTAATCATGGTCCACTCATTTCATGTGAAGGATTTTAGGAATTTAAATAGAAACCAAACTGAATAATATCCCATGTTGGCTGTGACTAAGTAAAAACTAGTTACTGAAGAGTTCTCTCCCCCATTAGAGCTGTCAGGCCTGTAATTGTGCCTTGATAAACACCCATTTCCTAAATTCCCAGGAGAAGGACAATCTCGTCTGCCGTAATAGACTATACTATCAGCTCAATTGGTGTCTATGGGACATATCCACAAGTGACTTTCCAGAAGCCCGCTTTCCAGAAAGCTATTATTACTGACTCATAGACCTACTCAAACATTCCATTAATTCCATGTTCAAGTATGGCTTAGATTTCTTGTTTTTGTGTATTTGTGTGTGTTCTTTGAAGGTGAGTTAACATTTATTTAAATGGGCAATGTACCACTGTGTTTGATTGAAGCCAAGGTTAATTAATGCTATAAATGGAACTGAGACTTTATAGATGTGATTGATTAGACCAGTGGAGCCTAATAGCCCAACAGTGATTTCCTCTGGGAGCTGATGCAGTGTTTCTCTAGCTTTTTGTGCAAGGAACACACTTTAATAGAGCTGAATCGATCCTGTCTAATCTGTTGGGAAGACAGGATACGGTGGTGGGCAATATTTAACTCGAACAAAATGTTCAAAAAAAAATCCATTAAAAAGGCAGCATTCTTGATTCAGAACTATTATGGGATGCAATAAAGGCACACACGTGTCTAACATTGGACTGCAGTACCCAATTTGACCAATGTCCAATTTTAAACACACTTGTTATTCATTATTTAAATTAAGAATGTATGATGGAAATAAAGAACCCAGTTTGTCGTTAATTATTACATCATAAACAGTTTCTGGGTTAGAGAAGGTTAATTGTTGAATGTGAGAGAGGTAAAAGGTTAATTGTTGAACGTGAGAGCGGTAATGTTATGGAAACTCCAATCCCAGCAGATGTATTACATAATACTGGCACATACAGTCCACTCTTAATACACTCACATGAACACTAACACTGTTAATGTGAGTGTATTAAGAGTGTACTGTATGTGCCAGTATTATGTAATACATCTGCTGGGATTGGAGTTTCCATAACATCACCTGTGTCATATACAGCCAGTGTTAAGTAGCAGTACATGTAAATTAGACACTGAGGGGAGCAATTTTCTCTACTGAGGGATGTTATGGTTTTTAATCCTTGCTTGTTTTGTGTAATGTAATTATGTAGAGCTCTCTTAATGAGTGTTTGCTGTACTTTTGCTATTGGTCATTTCAATTACCTATTAAATCCAGTTGGTAATTACATACTGTATTGTGATAATGCTGATCCAGTGATCCAGCAAGGGCTCCCTCTTTTTGCCATGGGGCAGAGAGAAAAATGTTTAGTTTTATAGCTAATCTCATGCTATTTTTTTTTTAAATTCCCCCACAAAGACCAAAGTATCAGCTATCACACCATGTAAAGAAACAACCTAATTGTATTTTAACTTCAGACACCATAAAGGGCATTTTATTTGTACAATTATTGTTCAACAAGTGTTTGAAGGCCTTGCTTGTTTAATTTTAACATTAGATTATTTAAATATGCAAATTTCTAAACATCTTTTTGTTTAGTTTTATAGCCCTATTAAGTGCTCCAGGGCTAATTTTGTCAGCATTCTGGCATGTTGTACTAGATTTAGAACATAAAACATTTCTAAAATAAACATGATTCCTTAGGTTTAGCACAGCCAAATGCTTCAATTGTTTAAGCATATGTTGCAGAGAAGTTAATAAAATATTTGCTCTGATTTTTGACAAAAAAAAACTCGACTTTAAGGGTATTAGCCATCAGTGACGAAGTTGACAAGCCATTGACGGAGTCGTTAACAGATATTCAAAACAGACATATTTTTGCCTTTAAAAATAAAAGTTGAATACAAACATTTGCAAAATATAGAAAATTATTCATTTGAAAATCCCTAATAAAAACATATCCATTCTATCAGATCTTTCAGCACTCTGACAGAGTTGTTAGACACATATATGATTGAGTTGATGTTTTACAAAGTTGACAAAAATTGCATTTTTCTTCATTCAAGTGTTATACAGTAGCAATCTAGATTTTCCTAAGTTGCTTTATAACTCTAAACCCTAATAAAATGTAACATATTTGAACCAAAATGTATATTCTATTGTAATCTATCAGGCAGATGGAATTGACAGTTAACGGTTGTGACTGTGACCATACCATGGTGATTCCAATAGTGTATGTTTAAATCTATCGAAAGTATAGAACTTTACAGACCATGAGTGGTCTTGTTGCACTGCATGCAATGAAGACATGAATAGGGGGTCCTTATGGTGTAATTGACCCTACTCATTCCTGATTAATTTAGGATTTTAGACAAATCTGACGGAGTTGACCAACTCTCCGGACATCTTTTAGAAATCACTGTTTTGAGATAATTTCAGTTGTTATCCATAATTGCCTGTTTATAGAATTTTATACACTGTTTTTGGAGCGTTTGAAATTGGGATATTTTGCTCCAGACGGGCATTTCTAAGCATAGAGCCGAAATGGAAATACACAATATTGAAAGAATTTAGAAAATTCCCAAAACAAATATTTTCCTGATAAAATTATTTAGCAACTGGCAATGATTATGACCAAACCAGAGTGGGTCTGGCCTCCTGGGAGCATACACCATGTCAGTCCACTGACAGCTAGTTTCAACAGGTTTCTCACAAACTTAGAAAAAAGGTTCCTTAAAGAATCAAAAAGGTTATATCGCTTGCTTCATATATGGAACCGCTAAAAGTTCTATACAGAACCATTTCATAGGGTTCTTTGATCAGAACCCTAAAGGTTCTTCTTCACTGAACCTAAATGATTCCATAAAGAATCCTGCATGGTGCCATTTCTGAATTATGGCTGCTACTATTAAATAGTAATATTTTTTAACTAACAGCATCATTTAATAAACTATTAAATGATGGAAAAAAATATACCAGCATAGTTTTTGGAATGTATTATCATTATATTCAAAGAGTTTGAAAATTTGCACTGGTGGCCAGGGAGACATCTCTTTGTTTGAATGATGGCCCATGTCAACTCTGGCTGACTTCTTTAGAATATAATGCAATCCAATACAACTTTGCCCATTAGTTACAATGAACAACAAAAATGTGTCTTCTGCTCCATTCTCAACCCCCATAAATAGCAGACCTCACACATACAGTTGAGACGAGCATAGGTTCAAGCTACAGTGCAGCGTCCCGGAATGGCGAGCATGTTGAAGGGTTAAGGGCCTTGCTCAAGGGCCCAACAGTAGGGGAATGTTTTAAGGATGTGAACCCAGCAGCCCTCCAGTTGTCAGATCAATTCCACTTTTCGGCCACAGGTCAAACTCCTGCATCAGGTACAACTCCTAAGCCGCTAGGCAGCCTTCCGTCAGTACCGTATGGGTTGTTGCAAGACTGGTTGTAGAGAAAAAGGAGCAAAAACATAAATTAATCTTCAGAAATAAACTTGAGTTAATCTGCCAAAACGAAGACAAAAGCCTATGCAGACATAATTATTAAGATGTAGAAGAACAATTTACAAGCAGTGGCTGTCAGTAGCAGCAGCAGCCGAAAGAGAGATCCTCAGCCTCTGATAGTTCTAAGTTAATGCCAGACAGAGCAGAGGCTATTGAATCACCAAGACTTGTTATACATAATCTATTATAAATAATTTATACATACCTCAGTCTTCTAATGACTTCATGAAACATTTTCATTTCTTACATTTTTTATTTAACCTTTATTTAACTAGGCAAGTCAGTTCAGAACAAATTCCTATTTACAATGACGGCCCATGAACAGTGGGTTAATTTCCTTGTTCAGGGGCAGAAAGACAGATTTTTACCTTGTCAGCTCGGGGATTCAATCCACCAACCTTTCAGTTACTGGCCAACGCTCTAACCACTACGCTACCTGCCGCACAACATAGTCCCCTCAATGAATTCCACATTGAAATACTGAAATAAAAGTAACAATTGCTAATTGACAATGTCAGGCTGGGTCTGTAGCTTTATTTGGCATATCCCATAATAGCAATTAATGTTTATTTGAAAGAGTTTGCTGGCTAGCTAGTAAAGTGGTGAATTAGCCTAAAGTGGCCTTGCTTTTTCTGTTGAGCTAGATAAGTTTACAAACATGCTCACATTCAAATCAAGTTTCAACTTTATTTATCAAGCCTATAGTTTATCATATGACTTTGGCCTCATATATTTGAAATAAATAATAAACTTTTCTTAACACATTGAAAAACAATGTGCTTATTGGTAGGCTACTTCCAAGTTGGTTCAACAATCATCCCCTTGAATGGTCATGCTGGAATGGCAGTGGGTTTTTTAATAGGAATGGCAGTTACATTTTTAATTGACCAAAATGTTCTATAAATATAACCCCTTTTATCTAAGGGTGCCTTCCTAAATTCACTCTGGCTATCTACTCCGATTCCAGAGCACTTAGTGTGCCAGAGAGCAGAATAACTAATGAATTTACGAACAAGCAACACCCGCTAAATATATGACCTGTGTCAGTGAACACAGTAAAAAAAAACATAATTAAATTGTTGCCAGCAGCACAGTTACAGTCACCAACTCCAGATAACATGAAAACAGCCTAACCAGCTCTTCTATGGCGAGTTAAATGGTCAGAGTGAGGTGTTCTCTCATTTGTGTCTGGAAGTAGCTAGCAAGCTAGCCATCTTTAGCCAGTTAGCTTGGGTGCTTGACTGCCTTTGTGAGGTCAAAATGCTCGGATCAACGCTATTCCTCGGCCAGAGTGTCCAGTGCAGTGTGCGCTCTGAACGCTCCAAGAGCAAACTTAAATCTTACAGTACATTGCTCTGCATTTACGAACGACCCATAGCGCACTTTCGAACACACCCCAAGAGTATGCTTTTATTAAACAAATTATTTCCTCTTGCTTCTAGCTAGCATTTAGTTTGCAACAGCACATGATTCTATGAACCTTGCTGTTTGCCACTCAGACCTCGGCAACAATGTTGCAAACTATGAATTCCATCTCCCCTTTATGTGACTGGCTTAGCTTTTGTTCTGTTGTTGTCTAAAATCCCCATTACACTCGGGGGTAGGGACATCATCCTCAAGGTTGTTTGCTTTCACTGGGTATACAGCATACACCTTTACTTTATCCACATTTTGTTGGGTTACAGCCTGAATTGAATATGTATTACATTTAGATTGTGACACTGATCTACACACAATACCCCATAATGTCAAAGGGAGGTTTTTCAATGCCCCGCAAAGAAGGGCACCGATTGGTAGATGCTGAATATCCCTTTTGAGCATGGTGAAGTTATTAATTAGGCTTTGGATAGTGTATCAATACACCCATTCACTGGCAAGACTTGAAAATGGCTGTCTAGCAATGATCATTAATCAACTTGACAGAGCTTGAAGATTTTTTTCAAGAATAATGGGCAAGTATTGTACAATCCAGGTGTGCAAAGCTCTTAGAGACTTACCCCAAATCACAGCCAAAGGTGCTTCTACAAAGTATTGACACAAGGGTGTGAATACTTATGTAAATGAGATATCTGTATTTCATTTTTTATAAATTCAGGCTGTAATACAACAAAATGTGGAATAAGTCAAGGGGTATGAATACTTTCTGAAGGTACTGTATATATAAAGTTTTTCAGTAAAGGGTTCTTTAATCTCGTCCAAAGAATCATAAGGTTCTATATACCCCAAATAACCCTTTTTTCTAATAGTGCGTGGCTTTTCAATAGTGCATGGCTTTTTGCCCTTTCTCTCTCTCTCTTCCGAGAGGGATTCCAAATGCCAGATTGTTTTCTAGTTTTTGTGAAAGCATGGGTGCCTCGATGCGAGAAATGAGGTTTTGTTTTTGTTGGGGGATTTTCTTTTCTAATTTGAAGCTTATTCTGCATTTCCCCTGATTGCTAAGAACAATGGATTCGGAATGCATCTGTATGGTTTTAATTTATTTGCTTGAATGAGGAAGAGAATGACTGCCCAGGCAGTTTAGGCAGATTGAACTTCTTTATGCCAATTTCTGTAAGTAGGAAGCTGACCTGCTTTGGTTCAAGATGTCATATTGCAGTTCATCTTTCATGTCATTAATACCTTTCATGCCATATCTTTGTCCATAGGCTGTGGATGTCAAAATAGATTCAGTACCATAGTGTGTGACAGACATCTCATCAGCATTTTGCTCACACCCCGATACTTTATATTTTTATTGAGTCAATATATCTTAGCATTGGCATTTCCTGAGGAGCCATTAAACATAATATTTTGCCTGTTTTTCGGCGATATCTGTATTCCGTATGAAATGTCAAGTGGATAAGAGAGAGAGATGATTTCATCTGGGGGATTCTGAGCCTATCATTATGTTTGAAAGCGTGAAACTGCAAGCAAACCTTGTTATCCTTGGACACTGAACAAGATTCAGGCCTTCATTTTAATCGCTACCCTCAATAAATCAGCTAAGCCTGCTCCCTTGCTGTGTAAATTGACTACAGCATATTTAGAGGTGGAAATCAAATCAAAGGTATAGCCTATTGGTAGCTATTACATTTCCCCTGGATCAAACATTCCATTCAGTTACAAGGGTATGAATCCTATTCAAGACAGGCTCTGTAGTGTGTGAAACTTAGACTAAAGATGTGATAGTTCATGTCAAGCTGTTAAACATTTACTCACTTTGTTTCATCCACAAAACATTACATATTAATGTTATATTTGATAAGGACTAGGGAGTTTTTTAGGATGAAAAAAATGTGGAATCGAGCTAAGCACAGGCAAAATCCTAGAGGAAAACCTGTTTGTCTGCTTTCCAACAGACACTTGGAAACCAATTCACCTTTCTGCAGGATAATAACCTAAAACACAAGGCAAAATTTACACTGGAGTTGCTTACCAAGACAACATTGAGTGTTCCTGATTGGCAAAGTTCCAGTTTTGACTTAAAATCGGCTTGAAAATCTATGGGAAGACTTGAAAATGGTTGTCTAGAAATTATCAACCAAATTGACAGAGCTTGAAGAATTCAAAAAATAATTATGTGCAAATATTGTACAATATAATTGATGTTCCAAATGCATCACATAACTGGTAAAGAGGAATAAAGTATGAATATGTTTGAAGTCTATAAACAAAGAATATTAAGGAAGCTTAGTAAACAAAAACATTCACCTTCATTGCCTTTAACAATGCAATTAGCAAGAAGCATTTTAATTATCTTTCAACTCTCTAAAGAAATATAAGATATCTCTGATTTCTAAGTAAGCAAATTAACGCATTTTGCTGTGGCTATTCCTTCATGAACATCTCACATTCATTTCAGTCTGATGAAGCTGTCACCTTGACGTCACTGGCACCTAAGGCCCACTCATTACCATATAAACAGCTCTACAAAACTGAAAACCTAATTGTTAACCCATTATAGCACTAAAGGGATTTTATTGAAATCAAACTTCACTTGAAATATCCAAATGCACTCCACTGTATACACCAACATCACTGTACGTTGCAATACTTTCACAAATGTACAATGCAGCACAGCAAATGTCCCCAGGGATTATTTTTCACCTTGAGGAAATAGGATGTGTTCAAAGAAATAAATTAAAATAATAATGTTTTTCCCCCAATTTTTTTATATTGTCTTACTTGCTGCTTCATGTAGATTCAAGTGACAGCACATTATGGATTATGCATTGCACAAATGGCAGTCTGCGATTGCTACATCAATTTTGTTTTATATACACCCATTTATTCTTGAAGAATATAACTTATAAATGCCTCATGAGCTTAGTTCATATGTCAGAACCCAAAACAATAGCTTGTTCTACTCCATTGTTTGCAAACAATGTCATTTTAAACCAACACTGTAAGCCTCAAACTAATTTTGATACAGTATCATAAATGGCTAGTCCTTACATCCATAGCTCTGCCTATGAATTTGAGAGTGGTTACATTTCTCCAGCCCCAACCCTCAGCTGTTTACTAAAACAGTGGCGGGATGTACGCTCTGTTAATGTGTGAACTTCAGATTACCTGACATTAACGATGGTCCCTCCCTGATCTGAACACTTTTGTGTGATTCTGCATGAGAGCATCCTGACAAGGACATTCAAGGACATTCAAAGTCAACAGTGACATCATTGTAACGGATGTCGTCGGGAGAAAGAGAGGAGGACCAAAGCGCAGCGTGGTAAGTGTTCATGATGATTTTTAATTAAAACTCAGAACACTAAACAGAAAATAACAACGTGAATTTACAAAACCAAAACAGTACCGTGTGGCCCAAGCACACACACGGAAACAAACACCCACAAACCAAAAGTGCAACCCAGGCTACCTAAGTATAATTCTCAATCAGAGACAACTAACGACACCTGCCTCTGATTGAGAATCATACTAGGCCGAACACAAAAACCAACATAGAAAAACAAACAGACTGCCCACCCCAACTCACGCCCTGACCATACTAAAACAAAGAATAAAATAACAGAACTATGGTCAGAACGTGACAATCATCCCCTCAGTCCATCATTTTTACCAATTTTTCAATCACTCACTGAAGGAAAGTTTTGTTCTTTGAATTTACTTGTGTAATTTCAATACTTTCTTTCAGCGATTCTTTCTCTTAGAGCAGCATAATAATTCCGCAGCATTGGGGAGAGTAATATATTTTTTCTGAACACAATGATTAAAAAGGAAAAATAGCTGCTTGCAAACTAAGTAAATGCTGAATATATAATATATAACTAAAAATCTATTCTGAATTTTTATTCTCCTTAATTACAAGTTTCTATTTTGACTAAAGAAGAAAAGTAAGCTCCATTATTAATGTTCTACATTTTTTGTTTACTGAGTGGTGGCCATCATCCCCTATGTTTTAAAGCCAGCCAGTCCATAGATTACTTTTTTCGAATAGCATCTATACCAAGTCATCACAATCTTATAGTTTTTACTAATTTGAGGGCACCAGCACTTTGTTTTTCATATTTATTTATTATTGTGTAGCAAACAAGTTCACTACATGACACCATGACAATGTAGTGAAACACATTTTGCAACCTCCCATTTGCTCCTTTGTGGCGTCATTCGTCCCGAACCTTTTGATCAAATGTTTTTTTACATTTCAGTATGATATGAGATTAAATAACCAAAAATCACTTACGTTTTACTGACACATTTTTATGACAAAAATAAACACTACAATATACTGCGGTAGGCAGTAGCTGGCATTGCAAGAAGCCCCTGGAGTGACGAGGTATCTGCTGTGATTAGTTGAGATTTCACAACACAGTGGACCACTCCCATCCCTTGACCCCTCACCCACCCCTACAGCACCGGTTAGATGTCAATGTGGCATCGTTATGAGTCAGAAACATTTATTCTACTATCAAAATTGACTACTAAGTATAAATTGTACAATTTCGGTCATGCAGTCAGTCTTCTCCAAAACTGAGTTGTGTGAGACTTGTGGTTGTGACTGCATCAAAACATACAGTGCCTTGCGAAAGTATTCGGCCCCCTTGAACTTTGCGACCTTTTGCCACATTTCAGGCTTCAAACATAAAGATATAAAACTGTATTTTTTTGTGAAGAATCAACAACAAGTGGGACACAATCATGAAGTGGAACGACATTTATTGGATATTTCAAACTTTTTTAACAAATCAAAAACTGAAAAATTGGGCGTGCAAAATTATTCAGCCCCTTTACTTTCAGTGCAGCAAACTCTCTCCAGAAGTTCAGTGAGGATCTCTGAATGATCCAATGTTGACCTAAATGACTAATGATGATAAATACAATCCACCTGTGTGTAATCAAGTCTCCGTATAAATGCACCTGCACTGTGATAGTCTCAGAGGTCCGTTAAAAGCGCAGAGAGCATCATGAAGAACAAGGAACACACCGGCAGGTCCGAGATAATGTTGTGAAGAAGTTTAAAGCCGGATTTCGATACAAAAAGATTTCCCAAGCTTTAAACATCCCAAGGAGCACTGTGCAAGCGATAATATTGAAATGGAAGGAGTATCAGACCACTGCAAATCTACCAAGACCTGGCCGTCCCTCTAAACTTTCAGCTCATACAAGGAGAAGGCTGATCAGAGATGCAGCCAAGAGGCCCATGATCACTCTGGATGAACTGCAGAGATCTACAGCTGAGGTGGGAGACTCTGTCCATAGGACAACAATCAGTCGTATATTGCACAAATCTGGCCTTTATGGAAGAGTGGCAAGAAGAAAGCCATTTCTTAAAGAAATCCATAAAAAGTGTTGTTTAAAGTTTGCCACAAGCCACCTGGGAGACACACCAAACATGTGGAAGAAGGTGCTCTGGTCAGATAAACCAAAATTGAACTTTTTGGCAACAATGCAAAACGTTATGTTTGGCGTAAAAGCAACACAGCTGAACACACCATCCCCACTGTCAAACATGGTGGTGGCAGCATCATGGTTTGGGCCTGCTTTTCTTCAGCAGGGACAGGGAAGATGGTTAAAATTGATGGGAAGATGGATGGAGCCAAATACAGGACCATTCTGGAAGAAAACCTGATGGAGTCTGCAAAAGACCTGAGACTGGGACGGAGATTTGTCTTCCAACAAGACAATGATCCAAAACATAAAGCAAAATCTACAATGGAATGGTTCAATAATAAACATATCCAGGTGTTAGAATGGCCAAGTCAAAGTCCAGGGAGAGGTTGTTGTCCTAGCACCACACTGCCAGGTCTCTGACCTCTTCCCTATAGGCTATGTCATCGTTGTCTGTGATTAGGTCTACCACCGTCGTGTCTTTGGCAAACTTAATGGTGTTGGAGTCGTGCACGGCCACACAGTCATGGGTACATGAAGTACAGAAGGGAACTATTAATGCACCCGAGGGGCCCCCGTGTTGAGGGTCAGCGTGTCAGATGTGTTGTTGCCTACCCTCAACACCTGGGGGCGGCCCGTCAGGAAGTCCAGGATTCAGTTGCAGAGGGAGGTGTTCAGCCCCAGGGTCCTTAGCTTAGTGATGAGCTTGGAGGGCACTATGGTGTTGAACGCTGAGCTGTAGTCAATAAACAGCATTCTCAAGTAGGTGTTCCTTTTGTCCAGGGGGAAAGGGCAGTGTGGAGTGCAATAGAGATTGCATCATCTGTGGATCTGTTGGGGCGGTATGCAAATTGTAGTTGGTCCAGGGTGTCTGGAAGGATGGTGTTGATGTGAGCCATGACCACCAGCCTTTCAAAGCATTTCATGGCTACAGATGTGAGTGCTACGGGGCGATAGTCATTTAGACATTCTTGAGTACAGGGACAACGGTGGTCTGCTTGAAAAATGTAGGTATTACAGTCAGAGAGAGGTTGAAAATGTCAGTGAAAACACGTGCCAGCTGGTCAGCACATGCTCTGAGTATATATCCTGGTAATTTGTCTGGCCCTGCGGCCTTGAGAATGTTAACCGGTTTAAAGGTCTTACTCACATCTTCTACGGAGAGCATGATCACACAGTTGTCCAGAACACCTGGTGCTTTCATGTATGGTTCAATGTTGTTAGCCTCAAAGCGAGCATAGAAGGCATTTAGCTCTTCTGGTAGGCTTGCATTACTGGGCAGCTCATGGCTGGGTTTTTCTTTGTAATCTGTGATAGTTTGCAAGCCCTGACACATCTGACGATTGTCAGAGCCAGTGTAGTAGGATTCTATCTTAGTCCTGTATTGATGCTTTGCCTGTTTGATGGTTCGTTGTGCATAGCGGGATTTCTTATAAGCGTCCGGATTAGTGTCCCACTCCTTGAAAGCGGTAGCTCCAGCCTTTAACTCAGTGACAATGTTGCCTGTAATCCATGGCTTCTGGTTGGGATAGGTACGTACAGTCACTGTGGGGACGATATCGTTGATGCACTTATTAATGAAGCTGGTGACTGATGTGGTAAACTCAATGCCATCAGATGAATCCCTTATGTTGTAGCGAAACAGTCTAGCGAAACAGACCTGTACCTTAGCATCCGCTTCATTGGACCACTTCCGTATTCAGCGCATCACTGGTACTTCCTGTTTGAGTTTTTGCTTGTAAGCAGGAATCAGGAGGATATCAGTGATTTAAACCTGTATCTCCTCTGCACCACAAGACTGTGTTAGGAGATAAATCCTAGCTTGTGGAGCTAATAATGTAGGTCTTCAGGTCTCAGACAAGGTTACTCATCATACAAGTGTGATTCCAATCTGCCTTCGTTACACTTCACTCTCCTTTGGGTTGTTTGACCCATTCCAGTCACGGCACAAAACTTTTTTAAAGCCAGGATCAACCCCGGTCTCCTGAGCACTGAGCGTTGTTCCAAACCACCGTCGTTATATTTACAAGACAAGGAAAACAATGAACCTATGTTTTCTCGACAGTAGCAACAAATGGTTTTACCCTTCTTGCCGCTTATCCTCCCGTAAATACCATGGGTCTAATAATGATTTGATTATTGTTTGGCTATTGAGAAAGTTAACTTATTTGACAGACTTTCCTGTTTTCAGAAGACAGTACTGTCAGTGAACTATTAACCTTTTCAATGCAAATCACAAGTGGCTTATGGTTCTTGTCTCATTAAAAGGTCATTTCAGGCTATTCCATCAAAGGTCATTTATGGCCAGTTCAATCAATCAAATCCATTTATTTATGACAATCAGAAGCATCATGTGTTGTGCATCGTTCCTAGGGTATCGATTTATTAGTCAGTTACAACATAGAATTAGGAATTATAATACTATTAATTTAATAGGATCTATATGAGCAACGGTGGAAAAAGTACCCAATTGTCATACTTGAGTAAAAGTAAAGAAACCTTAATAGAAAATAACTCAAGTAAAAGAGAAAGTCACCCAGTAAAATTCTACTTGAGAAAAAGTCTAAAAGTATTTTATTTTAAATATACTTAAGTAATCAAAATAAATGTAATTGCTTAAATATACGTACGTATCAAAAGTATGAATAATAAAAACCTTTCTTATATTAAGCAAACCAGACGGCACAATTGTAATGTTTTTTTTATATTCATGGATAGCCAGCGGCACACTGCAAACACTCAGAAATCATTTACAAATTAAGCGTTTGTGTTTAGTGAGTCCGCCAGATCAGAGGCAGTAGGGATGACCAGGGTTGTTCTCTTGATAAGTGTGTGAATTGGACAATTTTCTGTCCTACTAAGCATTCAAAATGTAACGAGTACCTTTGGGTGTCAGGGAAAATGTATGGAGTAAAAAGTACATTATTTTCTTTAGGAATGTAGTGAAGTAAAAGTTGTCAAAATATAAAGAGTAAAGTACAGATACCCCAAAAAAGTACTTACAGTTGAAGTCGGAAGTTTACATACACTTAGGTTGGAGTCCTTAAAACCCTTTTTCAACCACTCCACAAACTTCTTGTTAACAAACTATAGTTTTGGCAAGTCGGTTAGGACATCTACTTTGTGCATGACACAAGTCATTTTCCAACAGTTGTTTACAAACAGATTATTTGACTTATAATTCACTGTATCACAATTCCAGTGGGTCAGAAGTTTATGTACGCTATGTTGACTGTGCCTTTAAAAAGCTTGGAAAATTCCAGAAAATGATGTCATGGCTTTAGAAGCTTCTGATAGGCTAATTGACATCATTTGAGTCAAATGGAGGTTCACCTGTGTAACGGTTGTCTGTGGTGGAAGAAGGTGAGGACCAATGCGCAGCGTGGTAAGTGTCCATATTGATTAAATAGAACAATCGAACACTGAAACAAAACAATAAAATGACAATGAACGAAACGAAACAGTCCTGTACGGTGAATACACAAAACACAGAACAGAAAATAATCACCCACAACTCAAAGGTGAAAACAGGCTACCTAAGTATGGTTCTCAATCAGGAACAACGATTGACAGCTGCCTCTGATTGAGAACCATACCAGGCCAAACACAGAAATCCCAAATCATAGAAAAAAGAACAGACTACCCACCCCAACCCCCCCCCCCCCCCCCCATGACCATACTAAAGCAAAGACAAAACAAAGGAACTAAGGTCGTCAGAATGTGACAACCTGTGGATGTATTTCAAGGCTTACCTTCAATCTCAGTGCCTCTGCTTGACATCATGAGAAATAAAAATAAATAATTAAAAAATGAATTTAGACCTCCACAAATCTGGTTCATCCTTGGGAGCAATTTCCAAATGCCTGAAGGTACCACGTTCATCTGTACTAACAATAGTACACAAGTATAAAGACCATGGGACCACTCAGCCGTCATACCGCTCAGGAAGGAGACACGTTCTGTCTCCTAGAGATGAACGTACTTTGGTGCGAATAGTGCAAAGCAATCCCAGAACAACAGCAAAGGACCTTGTGAAGATACTGGAGGAAACAAGTACAAAGGTATCTATATCCACAGTAAAATAAGTCCTATATAGACATAACCTGAAAGGCCACTTAGCAAGGAAGAAGCCACTGCTCCTAAACCGCCATAAAAAAGCCAGACTACGGTTTGCAACTGCACATGGGGACAAAGTTCATACTTTTTGGAGAAATGTCCTCTGGTCTAATGAAACAAAAATAGAACTGTTTGGCCATAATGACCATCGTTACGTTTGAAGGAAAAGGGGGAGGCTTGCAAGCCAAAGAACACCATCCCAACCGTGAAGCACGGGGTGGCAGCATCATGTTGTGGGGGTGCTTTGCTGCAGGAGGGACTGGTGCACTTCACAAAATAGATGGCATCATGAGGACGGAAAATTATGTGGATATATTGAAGCAACATCTCAAGACATCAGTCAGGAAGTTAAAGCTTGGTCTCAAATGGGTCTTCCAAATGGACAATGACCCCAAGCATACTTCCAAAGTTGTGGCAAAATGGCTTAAGGACAACCAAGTCAAGGTATTGGAGTGGCCATCACAAAGCCCTGACCTCAGTTCTATAGAACATTTGTGGGCAGAACTGAAGTGTGTGCGAGCAAGGAGGCCTACAAACCTGACTCATTTACACCAGCTCTGTCAGAGGAATGGTCCAAAATTCACCCAACTTATTGTGGGAAGTGTGTGGAAGGCTACACGGAACGTTTGACCCAAGTTAAACAGTTTAAAGGCAATGCTACCAAGTACTAATTGAGTGTATGTAAATGTCTGACCCACTGGGAATGTGATGAAAGAAATTAAAGCTGAAATAAATAATTCTCTCTACTATTATTCTGACATTTCACATTCTTAAAATGAAGTGATGATCCTAACCGACCTAAGACAGGGATTTTTACAAAGATTAAATGTCAGGAATTGTGAAAAACTGAGTTTAAATGTATTTGGCTAAGGTGTATGTAATCTTCCGACTTCAACTGTAAGTAGTACTTTAAAAAGTATTTTTACTTAAGTATTTTACACCACTGTCTATGAGTTACACCAAAGATGGTGGATAAATGAAGATATTTCACTCAGGCATTTACCATTGAAATAAAATTGTCAGCTCCGGTCTACTTAACGGGGTGGGTTTCCCATAGACACCAATGCAATAGCAGCTGGGTCTGGTCTACTTAGTTCATTGACTTTCATTGAACCAGAAATAACAGGGAGTGTGGTCTCGCTTCCTCTTCATTCTCTGGTTACACTACACAATGTTTTTGTTGTGAAGGTTTATGTCTTCACCCCAATCTCTGGCCACACCCCTCTCTTGCCACTCACCAGACCAGTTCCCACTCTGCTCATAAGCAGCAGTTTTCACTCCAGCATTCCTTATCCTGTTGGTAAATGCATGTTGTGCGTTACTGACAAAGTGAATATCTTTATTTGTTGGAGAATATGTGGCCAGAGGTTAGGGGTGAGGACACATCAGCCACCTTCTTGAAAGGGTCATTGACTTGAGGGTCTTGGCTGGTCTAGAACGAGTTTGACTTCCCTCTGGTCAAAATCTGCTTGAATCAACATCGTTTCCACACCATTTAAACCCAATTATTAAATGAGATGACTAGTGATGGGGTAAAAATTGACAGTTACATATAAATATTACATAGTTACATATACATATTATTTATCATATACATGTCGAATAATTTTGACGATATCGCAAAATTCTTTTTGCACTAGTTGGCTGTACCTGCACCAAAACTTCAGTATTTTTCCTTCATAGCTTTTTCTCCATCTTTTTAAATAGGGAGCCAATTTGTTATTTTCACTTATTTCAGTCCCTCTGCAGCATGGAATTGCAATAAAATTCCGGTATTGAATCGCAATACACTTACTGTAGAATCATGATCATCGCAATGCATATCATAGTATCGTAATAATATCATGTCATTATGTCCCTAACAATTCCCAGCCCTGGTGATGACGTTGAATCAACGTGGAAAATGTATTGTATTTGAAAAAAAGAGCCGGGCGGAGAAGTCTGGCAGGTTATAGAATATAGCACTTGTGCTGGATCAACAGATGAAATGTTTGATTTAGCTGAACAATACAAGCTCATCATGGGAGCCACAAAGGAGTTCAGTTTAACCTTGATAGCCCATGATTTTCAGGAGCCCAATCAGTGTTTCAACATGGAAGACGAAGTCATCAAATGCGTGGCTATATCCTGACCTGATAGGTAGAAGGTCCATTGCCTTGATCTCCTTGAAGGTAGGGATCGGCACGAGTACTCGATTCAAGGTTCCATTGCTAATAATTGAATACAAGTACTCTAGTAGGTTGGTTGGATTGGATACACCACATGCTGGGGGCACTACAGGCTGAGGATAGGCTGGAGGAGGAGCCTGGGGCAGAGGCTGGATTGGAGGAAACTATATTGGAGGAGTGAGGTGGCAGAGGCAGAGGTAATTGATAGGTGGAAGGCTGCGGCTACAGCCCCAGAATGGTGGCCCACTGCTGGTTGTTCCGGTAGTGCCTGAGGTTGATCAGGTGTAGCTAGTGCCAACACTGGGAGGTGTGTTGGTGTGAAGTAGTGTTTTGGACTGGAAATTATTATACGGATGTTTCAAATTACATTGTTATTGTCGAGAAACAGATGTCTGTCGGTCTTTAATATTAATGTCTGTAAGAGTGTCTGTAAGAGCAATACCCACTGGGCACATCTCGTAATTTCAAGGTGGGTAACTTGGTAATATTTGGTTCTGACGTTGATCAATAAGATTACAACCTATTGTCACCCACTCAAAAAGACAGACAAAAGTGAGTTGAATTTATAATGTGTCATCACTATGATTTTAACCATCTAAAAGCACAACCAAATTTCAATGGAAAAACAATGTCTGATGTTTGGTTGTTGTCACCTACCGCAAATGTCTATCACTGCGCACTCAACCATTTAAAAGCACAGACAAGTTCAAAAAGGAATACAAACAGTCAGATATTTTGTTTATTTATACCACAGATTAATGTTATCACTGTGCTTCATCTAATAGCAGAACCAAATGACCTGGTTTTCAGTTGAGATAGCATTAAACATTAAAAGTACATGATGCAAGATTCTGGAATTGTGAAGATCTCAACAGAACTGCAACAACCTATGCACGCTTCATATGATTACATAAGAAGAAATGTATAGTTACACTAACCTATTTACTGTATTACAAAGGTCATGTTGAATTGTGTTTGGTTGACAGCATAACCAAATATCAACATTTAAAGGAGATGTATCTACTGCTTGTAAAGTTCCATCTGAGCCACTGGCTTAATCCCATTGTTTAATTTAGCTTTTTTTGCTTGAGTTGGAGGCATGAATCCAACACATACAGTGGCAAGAAAAAGTATGTGAACCCTTTGGAATTACCTGGATTTCTACATAAATTGGTCACCAAATTTGATCTGAGCTTCATCTAAATCACAACAACAGACAAACATAGTGTGCTAATAACACACAAATTATTGTATTTTTATTGTCTATATTGAATACATAATTTAAACATTGCCAGTGTAGGTTGGAAAAAGTATGTGAACCCCTAGGCTAATGACGTCTCCAAAAGCTAATTGGAGTCAGGAGTCAGCTAACCTGGAGTCCAATCAATGAGATGAGATTGGAGATGTTGGTTAGAGCTGCCTTGCCCTATAAAAAAACACTCACAAAATGTGAGTTTGCTATTCACAAGAAGCATTACCTGATGTGAAAAATGCCTCAAACAAAATAGATCTCAGATGACCTAAGATTAAGAATCGTTGACTTGCATAAAGCTGGAAAGGGTTACAAAAGTATCTCTAAAAGCCTTGATGTTCATCAGTTCACGGTAAGACAAATTGTCTATAAATGGAGAAAGTTCAGCACTGTTGCTACTCTCCCTAGGAGTGGCTGTCCTGCAAAGATGACTGCAAGAGCACTGCGCAGAATTCTAAATGAGGTTAAGAAGAATCCTAGAGTGTCAGCTAAAGACTTACAGAAATCTCTGGTACATGCTAACATCTCTGTTGATGAGTCTATGATACGGAAAACACTAAACAAGAATGGTATTCATTTGAGGACACCACGGAGAAGCCAATGCTGTCCAAAAAAAAACATTGCTGCATGTCTGAAATGTACAAAAGTGCACCTGGATGTTCCACAGCACTACTGGCAAAAATATTATGTGGACAGATGAAACTACAGTTGAGTTGTTTGGAAGGAACACACAACACTATGTATGGAGAAAAAAAGGCACAGCACAGCACACCAACATCAAAACCTCATCCCAACTGTAAAGTATGGTGGAGGGAACATCATGGTTTGGGGCTGTTTTGCTGCCTCAGGGCCTGGACAGCTTGCTATCATCAATGAAAAAAATAAACTCCCAAGTTTATCAAGACATTTTGCAGGAGAATGTTAGGCTATCTGTCCGCCAATTGAAGCTCAACAAAAGTTGGTTGATGCAACAGGACAACGACCCAAAACCCATAAGTAAATCAACAGAATGGCTTCAACAGAAGAAAATACGCCTTCTGGAGTGGCCAGTCAGAGTCCTGACCTCAACCTGATTGAGATGCTGTGGCATGACCTCAAGAGAGCAGTTCACACCAGACATCCCAAGAATATTGCTGAACTGAAACAGTTTTGTAAAGAGGAATGGTCCAGAATTCCTCCTGACCATGGTGCAAGTCTGATCTGCAACTACAGAAAAAGTTTGGTTGAGGTTATTGCTGCCAAAGGAGGGTCAACCAGTTATTAAATCCAAGGGTTCACATACTTTTCCCACCCTGCACTGTGAATGTTTACATGGTGTGTTCAATAAAGACATGAAAACATAATTGTTTGTGTGTTATTAGTTTAAGCCGACTGTGTTTGTCTATTGTTGTGACCTAGATTAAGATCAGATCAAATTTATGACCAATTTATGTAGAAATCCAGGTATTTCCAAAGGGTTCACATACTTTTTCTTGCCACTGTAATTTGTTAACTTGCCAATAAGTTAATAGGCTATTTATTGTATTTCAAAAGTGATAATGAATTGTGTTTGGTTGTCAACACAACCAAATATCAACATTTAGATTTAGTTTAAGCTTGGATGGTTCCACCTGTGCTATTGACTTAGTCTGGCTTTAATTCCATTTGCTACAAATTAATAATTGAAATCTAAGTTAAAGAATATGACTAAATCAAATCAAACTTTAATTGCACTTTAATTAAAGTGTTTTTATTTAGTCCTATTCTCTAACTTAGATTTTTGGTTGAGATGGAGACGTGAATCCAACATATCAATTACTAATTTGTAGACAAACTGGATTTAAAGCAGACTAAGTCAGTGGCACAGATTGAACTAACCAAGACATCCTCACTGCTGGGTGTCAATCTGGGGTAGGATATCGGTAAGAGTCCATTCAGTGATAAAGCTCTCAGCTGCTTTCCTCAGAAGAGAGGTTGGTGAGATAGGCCTTCACTGATGGAGGGTGACTTGGTTTTAGGTAAGTGGACCACTATAGCTTCTTTCCATTCAGCAGGAACGATGTCCTCTTGTAGTGGTAAATTAAGAATGTCAGCCAGTGGTCTGTGCTCAGCTCATATGCAAACTCCTTATTAGTCTGCCTGGGATTTCATCTGGGCCTGCTGCCTCATGGGTTTTCACCTTCTGTAGCTTTCTGTAGACTTCCCAGGCTTGGACTGTTGGAGCAGGGCATGTTGGTAAAAAGGAGGGCAGCAGAGCTGGGTGGTAGGGACTGTGCTACTTTTGATGGTGATTTGATCATTTAATTTGCTGTACCATGTTTATCGTCTGGTCTAAGACCCTCTTTGTGGAAGGTTGCCTCAGTTTGGGAGATGTTGGCTAATTCTTTGATGTTCTTATGCCACTGGGCATAATGAAACAACATTCACTGTTACTTAACCCCTGTATTGATTAGCCTACATTAGGCCTTATAAATGTATTCTATAATATGAAAATGTCTCTATAATTTCCTCTTCGAGTTGTACAAAATAAATAGGCTATACTTTTTAATGAGTCACTACTATCACATTATACAGTAACACCATGAATTTTCTGAATATAATTTCTATTGCCCTCCATTTATCAATAGGCATGATTTACCCATTGTAGTCATCGGAGTTAGAAGGCAACATGGTTTTGATGCCTCCCAGTGGAGGATTAGAGCAAACATTTGTTGCACTTCCCATCTCTCACAAGGTAAAACTGCAATGTCCACTGGATTTTGTCTAGAAGGGATACAGCTTTTGTCCAAATAGAGCAGGTTAGGAGAACTTACGCAGCAGGTTAGGAAAATTAGGTTATGGTTAGGAAAAGGGTTAGGGTTAGCAAAAATAAAATAAAAAAAGTCAATTTTTACCATCAATTTGACCAAAGCTGTATTCCTTCTAGACATGACATGTCCACTGGCACTGAAGCCCTCATACCAAGATAGTAGACTACAACAGCAACCACAATTAGTCAAGTGTGATGGAGGGGCTTGAAAGCACACAGGGCTCTTTTCTATCTCCGGTGAGAACAAACTCTCATTCCCATATGTTGGATATTTGTCAGGGTACTTCTATGGTTCTCTTGTTGACCTAAATATGAGAAAAGATCATTACTTTTTCTATAAAAATGTCACTCGTATTATTTAATTTGTGTTAAAAGTCTGCATCCATTTTAAGATAAGATT
This sequence comes from Oncorhynchus clarkii lewisi, assembly GCF_045791955.1. Classification (NCBI taxonomy): domain Eukaryota; kingdom Metazoa; phylum Chordata; class Actinopteri; order Salmoniformes; family Salmonidae; genus Oncorhynchus; species Oncorhynchus clarkii. The sequence goes on from NC_092166.1 coordinate 69,645,176, forward strand.
GTTTAAGATAATGTTGGCGCTTTAATGTGTTCTATGATAATCAGCTGGTGATACAAAATGCCTATTCCTATTGCAATTTATTATCCAAATGATTACAACACAAGATTTAAAAAACAACAACAACATTCTGTTAAAGATGAGAATACTTAATATTTTGTTAGAGCCAAACAATTGTTCATCTTGGTTCAGAGAAATATTGTATACATTCCATATGCAAACACATGTTTAAGTTTCACATGCTTGAGCAACAACTTGCTGGTGCTTAGATTGACATAAGTATTGAACCAATGGTGTAAGCAGGAATTGTAAAAACTTGGGTTAGAATGAAATTAGCAACTGTATTTCAGACTACATTAAGGTGTGCCAAGGAGAGAGGACGGTGGCCATCTATGTGGCTCTGATGTGGCAAAGACACTGGGAAACTTACAGTAAATGTTTCAATATTACTTCTCCATCTTTGACAAATCAATGTAAGCAACACACTTTCCCGCACCCTGCCTGGCCAGCGTTGAGCTGACAGTGACAGCAGCACGCATGCGCAGTATATCAACTGTTTCGGTGTCGGTGCTGAAGTTGGGCGGATGGAAGAAAAACACCGCCGATGGAGATTATACGGCAGGATGTATCTTTACTGTGCGATCTAACAAGCATCAACATAAAACACATATAAAGTAACCACTATAGACGACTGACAACCAGAATTAAAAGGGTAAGATGATGGATATTCTTATGTTAAATGTCCCACGAGCTAGCACTAGCCATGCTAGTCTCCGTAGCTAGCTGCCGCCTCTTCGCAGCACAGAACATGAGAATGTCTGATGGTGGCTAACTAGCTATACAGAAAGTGGGTGTTATTCGTAGTTTTGTTGATGCGACAATAAGGCACTATCGTATCTTTGTAGTGGTTTTGCATTATCATTTGGTGTTTTGCCATGCGGAATCAGGTTGTCTTTGCAGCTGACGTTACCTGCAATGATTTAGCTAGCTAGCTAGTTCAGATTCTTCGAATCACAGCTGCAAGACAGTGAGAGTCCATGCAAAACACCCAAGGATGAGCAGCAGGCAACGACCGCTATGTTGCGAATGCTTAAGGAAGTTATGACAAGCATGCATATGCTTTAACATGTATTTGAGTCTAAAATGTACGATTGTGCTACAGTTCATTAGCTAACTATTATTTCTTCATGCATTTAATTAGGCAGCTAGTCAGTTTATTTGTTAATAACGATCTAGGGGTTGTCACAAGTTACCAGAGCCACAAAGTCCACATTTGCTACTGGTTTATCGTAAAAATTAATGGAAACAAATATTTTATTTTTGTCTTAATTTAAGGTTAGGCATAAGATTAGAAGTGTGGTTAAGGTTAAAGGGATACTTCGGGATTTTGGCAATGATGCCTTTGTCTACTTCCCCAGAGTCAGATGAAATCGTGGATACAATTTTTATGTCTGTGTCCAGTATGAAGAAAGTTAAGAGGTCGTTATGCTAGCAGATAGCCATAGACTTCATCATGCGCTGATTCTTGTTAGCAATTGCGCTAGTACTAGTTAGCAGCTTCATTCAAACCGCATGCAGAGACATATAAATGGTATCCACAAGTTAATCTGACTAGGGACGTAAATAAGTGCATCATTGGTAAGGGTTGAATCAGAATCTGTAGTTACAGGAGGCGAAATTTTGTTCCATAGGAAGTGGGGGCAATTTCACAATAGTGTGTGATTGCAGCAGTAGTTCGGGGCGTTCCTGTATCTGCAGGAACAGCCCATTGGTGCACGTGATCTTCATGCTTGTGTTACACTTGATATTATGGATTTGTCTCTGCGATTCAAATGTGGTCAAAAGGGAAATATAAATATTTTCTGTGCTTTTCATGGGCGAAGGACATTGTCTACCGGTGTCCTAGCTATCTACCTACCTGTGTCGCCCCTGCCTTGTGTGTACCGGAGTCCTAGCTAGCTAACTAGCTACCTGCCCTCCCAGTCGTTAACAGAACTGCGGGAAAAAAGTGCCCGACAGGCGGTGGGCGAAGTACACTGTCTACCGGTGTGCTAGCTAGCTACCTATCCTGCCTCCCACCTGCTGTGTACTGGAGTCCTCCTAGCTAGCTAGCAAACAAGTTAGCACAGTGTCCTACGCTCCCACCTTCAAAACACTTGCACTTGCCATCGTTAACAGAACTGCGGGAAAGCAGTGCTTGAAAGGCAAAGGACACTGTCTACCGTTGGTCTAGCTATCGTTAGCTAGCTAACTACCTATCCTGCCTGCTGTGTACTGGAGTCCTCCTAGCTAGCTAGCAAACAAGTTAGCACACAGTGTCCTACGCTCCCACCTTCCAAACACTTGCCCTTTCCGTCGTTCACAGAACTGTGGGAAAACAGTGCCTGACAGGTGGGGGCGAAGTACTCTTGTCTACCGGTGGCCTAGCTAGCTACCGTTGTCGCCCCCTACTCCAGGCAGTATCACATCCGGCTGTGATTGGGAGTCCCATAGGGCGGCGCACAATTGGCCCAGCGTTGTCCGGGTTTGTCTGGGGTAGGTCATCGACGTATACAATAATTTGTTCTTCACTTACTTGCCTAGTTAAATAAATAAAATAAACATTTAGTATCATCTGATAATTTAGTTAAAAGACTCAGGTAAAAAATAATGAAATGAAATTTAGCAATATATCGCATTACATCTTACTAATACATTTTAAGTAATTATGGCAAAAATATTTTTGGCTGCTAAAAAATCTGAGTGGCTGGTAGATTTTTTTAATCTACTTACCACAGTGGCTGATGGACCAAAAAGTGCATTTTAGGCCCTGCTCTGAGCCTTTACCAAAATACAAAACATGGCGGACAATTTCTCTTGCCTCGGATCTGAACTTCAATGACAGTTAACATAAAACAAAAATACGAATTTGACATTCCCGCGCCCCAATGACATTGGCGCAGAGGAGGGCTGGCTTGCTAGCTAGCTACAGTCATTTTCAGCCATTTTCTTATAAAACCGCTCAGCTAGCGAAATGCAAATTCGCAACGCTAGCTAGCTAATGCTAGCTAGACTCGGGAGCTCATGGGGCCATAAACAGACTTCAGGAGCCAGTGGGTTAGATATGATTCCACCATGGGCAACAACAACTGGCTACTAGTTTTCAGCCAAATATGTTCAACTCATAGCTAGTTTATCCAGTAACCACCACATTTAGAAGAATAGCTACAGACTGAAATGTAGCTGGCTAGCTGGAATGCTGGCTTACACCGGCCATGCAGTAGCCAAATAGCTAGCTAATCGTAGATGCCAAAAGACACGGATATCTTGCCTTGGGAGCTCATGGGCACACAGGCTACATTAGCCAACTGGTTAGACATGATTACACCACGGGCAACAATAACTGGCGACTAGTTTCTTTTTCAGATAAATATTTTCAACTCTTCCAACTTAGTTTATCCAAAGACCACCGCATTTAGGAGGATAGCTAATTACTGAAATGTAGCTAGCTAGATTTTTACATTTTTTGTAATTTACTAGACTTCCAAGAGTAATTAGGGTTAAGTTCCTTGCTCATGGGCAAAGAAAGATTTTTCACCTAGTCTGCTTGGGGATTTGATCCAGGCAATAGCCACTAACTAATCGTGTACGCATAACCCAAATGTATCAAAGAATAGGTAAATTTGCTCATATCAAGCGACACATACCAGACCATTTGTGGTAAGGTAAAAATAATTAGTGGGCTCGTTTTTCAGACAATGAAACTAAAATAGATTGGTAGCTAGCTGGTGAGGCTTTCATTTATTTCCCAATTAATCTGGTGATCAAGCTGAAGCTGGATTTCCCAAGTCGTTCGGTCAGTGCTAACTGCTCATGCCGGGGCACGAGCAAGCTAAACACACAGCTCTGTAAAGCATCTTTGTGATGTCACACACTCAAGAGGGCTCACCCAATGGGTTATATGTCGAGACTCAAGAAATTGGAGAAGGGTGTAATTGCGGCCCACAATTCCTGCATGTGGGTATTCCTGCATCTGCAGGAACCCTTTATAATTCTATTGGTAAATTTTTAAGCTAAGACTCCAGTACACAGGCGGGAGGCAGGGACACTCCAGTACAATGGGTGGCAGTAATGCGCCATAATGTTGAGTGCCAACCTCCAATAAACCCCACAGAATAATATTTGTTTATTTTTTATTGAACCTTTATTTAACTAGGCAAGTCAGTTAAGAACAAGTTCTTATTTAAAATTACGGCCTACATTGTAAATAAGAATTTGTTTTTAACTGGCTTGCCTATAAAAAAAGGTTAAATATAAAATTAAAAACCCGGTCAAACCTTAACCTGGATGACACTGGGCCAATTGTGTGCCGCCCTATGGGACTCCCAATCATGAATCATGGCCGGTTGTGATACAGCCTGGTATCGAACCACGGTCTGTAGTGGCGCCTCTAGCACTGAGATGAAGTGCCCAAAAACAGCTACCGCTTTAAGGATGTGAAGTTACCGTGGTAAAGAGGCTACTCAGTTCCTGTCATGTGTGTCTGTGTGTGTGAGATTTTGGATCTGAGTAGTAGTAGACAGCATCTCTTCACTATCATTTGAAGCAGCAAACTCAAATGAACAACAGACCTTGTGAACAAAACAATGTAAATAGCCAAGAAACACGAGGACAGTCTCACTTTGTAGACTTTTTAGTAAATGTGACTAATTTCAGGAAAATAGGCATTTGTCGCGCATCACTACTTTACAGAAGAGGCATTTGAACGTAAACAAGTATTTTATACCTATCGTTTTTGTGTTTATACTTTTTCATAACGACAATGACAAGTTTGATGTCGGACAACAATAGAATGTTCATGATGTCACTGCAACAGCTGTCTACAAACATGTCGATAGACGTAGTATAAACCAGCCTTTAGTCTTGAAATCTGTTGTTTAGTACACTCCTGTACTCACTCTGTATTGCACATGGCCTCACATGTGAAGAGATGGGTGGGGCTAAGGCTTTAGAGTGTGTGAGTGATGCTGAATGGGTGTAGACAAAGAAGAGTTCTTACAGGAGAAGTTGATATGGCGAATCCCCTTAATAAGCCATTCTTATTGGGACAGGCAATGTAACATCCATAACGTTTTTTTTGTTTTGTTTTTTAAACATGCCCCTTACATAGGATGGTTTGATTTGACATTGCTGTTGATGTTATTTGTTTTGAGGCTGTTCTGCTCAGTGCTCCAGATCGTACAAGTTTGGAAAATGGACAATGAGAGGTTGTTGGCAAAGTCTAGAGATCTGTGATGATGAAAGATCTATAGATTTATGATGTTGTATGATACCATTGTAATCATTGACCATCAAAACATAGCCTAGATGTAGACATCACCTTTTCTGTTGATATCATGTTAGTTTCAGCAGATAGTAAGGACAATTCATTGTCCATTTATAGTGGAATAGAAAAATGGCCAGCAGAAGTTTTTGCGATGGCTCCATAACTGAAAATATTCCGTGCCCCAAACTTTGCAAATATTCCAAGTTTCATGCTTTTATAAAAAAAAGTTTTTCACATATCACCTAGACTAGTAGGCCTAACTGCCAGCCTATCACTCATACGGTAATGTTAGCTCTAATTCAAACTGTGATTTTAACTTTTAGATTTTGCTAGTTGTTTGTTTCAATAAAGAATTGCAGAGCACCCCAAAACCTCAGCTCTTGATCTACTCAGAATACATTGCTGAATCGGGATGGGGCAGAGGTAAACATTGTGCTTCTTTGCCATATTACCAGAGTCTGTCTGAACAAAGCGTTAGGGTTGTGTTGCGTGACCATTAACTCTGAGGTTATACAGAAAATGAAACTCCTACGTCCTCCCCGAAACGTATTCCCGCCCTTGGGCCCCTGTGAATACAGTCTATTTGAAAGAAAATTGGTGACACCATGTTAGCCAAGAGCTAAAGGCCGTCCATGGGTTTCTCAAATTAGTATTTTGTAACTGCTCTCAAATATGACACAGGTGATATTTAGCTAATATCTGTTGATGGCATATAAGGCATTTCTTTGCTCTAGATTGCAGGAAATGCAATTACAGGTGTTTTTAAAAAATGCTAAAGTCTCAGTGTCCCTCCGGGCTAATAACTGAGGGCCTAATTGGTGGAACTTTAAAACTGTTCTGTATGTAGCCTATGTGGCTATGCTTTAATTTAAGCATTAAATGTACTTGTGGGTCGTTCTATATTAATACAATCACTTGTTGACCACACCCCTTGAGGAGTACCTGAGGAGGTAGTGTAGCACCAGCCAGTTGAATACCAGCTAATCAATTCATGTTACTTATGTCACCCCTAAAAACGCCCTACAGTCAGTCATACTTCCTGTTGCATGTGCTTTGGTTGTGTGGCCACTTAGGGTACATTTAGGTTAGCCTCGGTTTCAAGGTGAAGTGTTTATCAATTCTTGGCTTAAAGGGATAGTTCGGGATTTTGGCAATGAGTCAGGTGAAATCGTGGATACCATTTATATGCATCTGCTTCCAGTATGAAGGAAGTTAAAAAGTAGTTTCACGAGCCAATGCTAACTAGCGTTAGCGCAGTGACTGGAAGTTGCTGCACACAGAGACATAAAAATCCACAAGTTCATCTAACTCTGGGGAAGTAGATAAAGGGCCTCATTGTCAAAATCCCAAACTATCCCTTTGTACAGGAATAGCCATTTGAACGTTAAGCCTGTAGGCTAGGCCTAATAGGCTATATTTTAATTTGGTAGTCAGTCAGGGCCATTCTCTGGGATGTGCTCTCCATTTTCCAGATTTTAATCAATGTTCATAGTAGCCTAACTAAAGACTTACTGTAAGTCACTTTGAATTATTATCATATTAGCATATTGACATTAGTAAATCATGCCAGATGTGAAAAAAATGTCTGTCCATATTTCTAGATTGAGTTCTTAAGGGTGTGAGGGGTCACCCCTCTTTAAGCAATGAGCACACCTTCACCATTGGCTAAGCTAAATGGTTGAACTGGCTAACTAAGCGGACCCACTCAATTAGGCTAGCCACCACAGCTTTAAAAAGTTGCTGTTACATCTCACTTATGGAAGAATCTCGTTGTTTAACACTGACTGACTATGCTACCGTAAATCATTCAATTATAATGGAAGAAGGAGACGTAAGGAGACATTCAGCGATTTGATCATTGGCGACTGGTTTGAATGCGCAAACTTCGCAATAAAAAATTGGAAGATGGAAGCTGTCGCTAGCCATAGATGGACCACCACCAACTCGCTGTATAGAAAGCAATGACGTGAATCCTCTGTTGGGATTGCGGAGAGTTCGTGGGGATGTGAATCCTCTGTTGGGACTGTGGAGAGTTCGTGGGGATGTGAATCCTCTGTTGGGACCCCGGAGAGTTCGTGGGGATGTGAATCCTCTGTTGGGACTGCGGAGAGGTCCTGGGGATGTGAATCCTCTGTTGGGACTGCGGAGAGTTCGTGGGGATGTGAATCCTCTGTTGGGACCTGGAGAGTTTGTGGGGATGTGAATAATCTGTTGGGACTGCGGAGAGTTCGTGGGGATGTGAATCCTCTGTTGGGACTGCGGAGAGGTCCTAGGGATGTGAATCCTCTGTTTGGATTGCGGAGAGGTCCTGGGGATGGGAATCCTCTGTTTGGACTGCGGAGAGTTCCTGGGGATGTGAATCCTCTGTTAGGACTGCGGATGTGTAGCAGCTTGTTTCTGTATTGTAATTTTTAGCAGAGCCTTTACTTCGGCTACCATTTAGGGTTTTATCTTCCTTTTTTAAAAGGAGTGGGGCAGTCCCACACTTCACGTAGGTCTATTTTTTGTTTATTGAATATTAAAGAAGTAGAGAGGAAGGCTAGAGGAGAGATTTGCTAAAGTTAAGTTCCTCGGGGTACACATCACAGACAAACTGAATCGGTCCACTCACACAGACAGTGTGTGAAGACGCCTCTTCAACTGCAGGAGGCTGAAGAAATTTGGCTTGTCACCCAAATCCCTGACAAACTTTTACAGATGCACAATCGAGAGCATCCTGTTGAGTTGTAATCACAGCCTAGTGCGGCAAATGCATCGCCCTCAACCGCAAGTCTCTCCAGAGGGTGGTGCGGTCTGCACAACGCATCACCAGGGGCAAACTACCTGCCCTCCATGACACCTACAGCACCCGATGTCACAGGAATGACAAAAAGATCATCAAGGACATCAACCACCTGAGCCACAGCCTGTTCACACCGCTATCATCCAGAAGGCGAGGTCAGTACAGGGGAATCAAAGCTGGGACCGAGAGACTGAAAAACAGCTTCTCTCTCAAGGCCATCAGACTGCTAAACAGCAATCACTAACTCAGAGAGGCTGCTGCCTACTTTGAGACCCAATCAGTGGCCACTTTAATAAATGGATCACTAGTCACTTCATACAATGCACTCTAAATAATGCCACTTTAATCATGTTTACATGTCTTACATTACTCATATCACGTGTATATACTGTATTTTATACCATCTACTGCACCTTGCCTATGCCGCTCGGTCATCACTCATCCATACACTTACATGTACATACTCTCATTCACCCATTTTGATTTGTGTGTATTAGGTAGTTGTTGGGGAATTGTTAGATTACTTGTTAGATATTACTGCACTGTCGGAACTAGAAGCACAAGCATTTCGCTACACTCGCATTAACATCTGCTAACCATGTATATGTGACAAATAAGATTTGATTTGATTTTAAACCCATGCTGCTGTGGTATAGGCTATGTAATCTGGAGGCAGCGGCCCAGACCACTAAACTTCCCTAGGCTACTAGGCACTGTTTCCTGACCAAGCTAATTTTGACTTGTGGGTATATGTAATGATGTCTTTATTGTGAACCTCCTGAGCCTCTGACACAGATCTTGGCTAGGCAGGGTACTGTACAGTGGCCCTCCCCAGGCCATGTTAGAAACCAGATGAGGAAGTGTCTCTGTTTGTAGTTGTCAAGGAGATGACAATCTAGACCTCTGCAGTCATGTGCTTGCAGTAGTTTTGCAGTCGTACATACTGTAGGCCCATGCTATAGCTAGCCTAAAGGCCTAAAACTGTAGAACACAAACTCACATGTGATATACTGTCCATAAGTCACTTTTGAACACTTTTGGGATATATCCTACATTATGCACAGTGGTAAGAGACAGACTTACATTTTTGATGGACTTTACTATTTTGTTTTATATAATAGGCTGCTCCAAATCACCAAAAAGGAGGTGAAAAGTAAGCCTAATTTAGGGGTGTCAAACTACATTCCTGGAGGGCCGTGTGTCTGCTGGTTTTGTTTACTTTCAATTAGTTTCGAATTAAGACCTAAACAACCTGGTAAGGGAAGTTCCTAATTAATCAATGACCTTAATCAAGTACAGGGGAGGAGTGAAAACCCGTAGACACACGGTCCTCCAGGAATTTATTTTGACACCCCTGGCCTAATGCTTTAGTGGCACAAGATCAAAGGTTAATATAAACCCACTGTCCGTCTGTACAATATTACAATGCACTGTATTTCTCTTTTGTGTTTTTCAGATGGTATATTGTTGCTCCCCTTGCGATCAACACTGCAAATGATCCACCCACTGAGTCCCTGAACTCTGCTGAGACCCAGGCAGAAACCGCTGTCCTCCTTATCCCTCACTTCCTGGCCCTCCGTCAGGGATGGTGAGAACGACAATACTACCCTGTAGACACACCCTAGTGCTTTACTTCTGAACCCACCCAAGTTCAACCAACCACTTACCTCAACGCCATGATTCACCTGCCTGGTCTGTCTGTGGAAGCAACTGACTAATTTTTATGGTAGGTTACTTAGGACAGATGTCCAATACCTTATAGTAGTGAATGTGACTGTTAAGTTTTATCCGTACATCATAGAAAGAAATTCAGTATGTTACGACCGTAAAACTTAAATTAATAGCCCAGGCGTTTATTTGCTTATATCACTGAACACAACAGGCGCTTGCTTATTAGAGACGCCCTTCTACAGTGCCTTCAGAAAGTATTGATACCCCATGACTTATTCCACATTTTGTTGTGTTACAGCCTGAATTCAAAATTGATTAAATATAATTTTTTTCTTACCCATCTATACACAATACTCCATAATGACAAAGTGAAAACATGTTTTTAGAAATTGTAACAAATTTATTGAAATAGAGAAATATGTAATTCACATAAGTATTCACACCCCTGAGTCAATACTTTGTAGAAGCAGCGATTACAGCTGTGAGTCTTTCTGGGTAAGTCTGAAAGAGCTTTCCATACCTGGATTGTGCAACATTTGCCCATTATCCTTTTAAAAATTAATCAAGCTCTGTCAAATCATTGCTTGACAAACATTTTCAGGTCTTGCCATTTTCAAGTAGAGTTCAGACAAATCTGTAACTCGGCAGCTACAGAACATTAACTGGTAGTCATTCAAAAATCATGTTAAACACTGTTATTGCACACAGAGTGAGTCCATGCAACTTATTATGCGACTTGTTAAGCACACATTTATTCCTGGACGTATTTAAACTTGCCATAACAAAGGAGTTGAATACTTACTTGACTCAAGACATTTCAGCGTTTCATTTTTTAAAATTAATTTGTAAGAATTTCGAAAAACATAATTCTACTTTGACATTATGGGGTGTTGGGTGTAGTAGGCCAGTGACAAAGAAATCTATATTTAATCAATTTTAAATTCAGGCTGTAACACAACAAAATGTGGAAAACGTCTAGGGGTGTGAATACTTTCTGAAGGCACTGTATTTGAGCCAGGTGTCTCTTTCCTTAATGCACACAGTGTTTGCTAATTTGCATAGTTCATTGTTTCTAATTTGCGTATTTCATTGTTTAATTCCAGCATTCACTTCCAGCATTTTAATACATTTCCTCATTTCCTGCACTCATGTGTTATCATTTACACACTGTGTCACGTTTCTTTTATCTTAGTCTGTCTCTAAAAAAAAATATAAGCAACTTTTCCTTGACAGAATAATTATTCACCACTTTGACTAGAGGTGGATCGGTAGGTTTCTAGGGGTCTTACTCTCCACCATTAAAGCGCCCCTGGCCCAGCTGAGTAAGTGGCAATGAATTCAAGAATTATTCCACCAACTCCATGGGCCTTTTCTACAGTAATACATGTGAGCCTGGTAAACAATGAATTTAGACCATGAGTTTATTTGAAACTTGCGTTAATTTGCTGAAATGTGTACCATTGCCAGGCTATTTATAGGGACAGGTGGCAATTTCAGACGAGGCGTTTAGTACCTTTTTTTGCACTATTGGTTAGAGACTGTAAGTAAGCATTTCCCTGTAAGGTCTACACCTGATGTATTCGGTGCACGTGACAAATAAACTTTGATTTGATTTAAGTTTTACAGTATTTGAATTCTCTGAATTCTCTTCAGCTGTATGCACCAGACAGACATAGACTAATTTATTCTGACAGTCACGGCATAAATGTAGTAGATCTAATTTAAGGCTTTTTTTGTCATGCACTACCAGTCTTGGCACTACCAGTCTTGGCACTACCAGTCTTGGTAGTGCATGACATCTCTCTGGGTGGAGAGTGGCAGGCGGAGGAGGATCCTCTTGTGCAGTGGGCTGTAACCCTTGCTCTGCATCACTGGCTGCTGCTTTAGAACGGCTAGGACCATGAGCTGTTAGTATTGAATAAATTAGCCTTACATTTAAAGAGAGTCATATTTGCCATTGAACAAAATGATGTGTGCCTCTGCTGTATTTTGTGCCACAGCAAGATCAAAGGACAGTACATTTCCCAAATGGCTAATAGAATAGAATTTCTCCTCACTGCAGTTCGACAATATAATTAAAATAAGAAATGAATCCTAGCCAAAATGATGGAGATGCAGAATGAAAATTAGGTTCTTTGGCTAAGCCTATATTTGTCTTTCCACATGGAGGGAACCTTTATTTGCATTTCTTTTCAGTGGCTTGGATGTGTCCCCAGCTAGAACAAAGGTGTTTGTCACTGTATTTTGCATCAATGTGCATGTTTTCCACCGGTGGAAGGTGAATAACCGATGGCTGCTCAAGTGGCCAACTCAGGATTTGCATGTTTGGTTTATTGGTCCATATATGATCCCTATCATGGATGTCAAAGTGAAGGCCACAGAGAGAGACATTCTCACTGTTCATTGTTAGTGTCCATAAATACGGAGCAAAAGTTGAATGATGACTTTGCAGGTAAGACAATCCTTTATTTAATAGTTTTGGGATTCAAGAGCAAAGTTTTAAAAGTAGTGAAATGAAGTAGGATCACAGGAGAGATCAAATGAGAGCAGAGAAGACATTTATTTTTTAAGGTTAGCCTACATGTACCATCTACAGTACTTGCGGGCCGTGTTCCACACCAGGATTGTGCAGAATGGTATTTATTAACCTGTCATAATTATTATAATTATATTAATAATGATCTGTTCTTTGGGATTGATTGAAGCAAGCATTATTGTACCATTCATTACCAGGATGTTAATAATCGTGGTGATAGTAACCATTCTCTGAAATAATTACCAGAAAGAATCCAATGTTAGCACATATTTTAAAAATTGCGCCTCTTATTTCCTAGGGATGTTCCCAGTAGGCAATTTTTTTGTTTTTTGGGGGGTAGATAGATTGTAGCTCCCATCAATGTAATTGTCCTCATTTCCAATCCCCCATATAATTTTTTGGTAAAATATAAAATATATACTGTACCAGTGAAAAGTTTGGACACACCTACTCATTCAAGGGTTTCTCTTTATCTTTACTATTTTCTACATTGTAGAATAATGGTGAACACATCAAAACGATTAAATAATGCAATCATGTAGTAACCAACCAAATGTTAAAGAAATCAAAGTAGCCACCCTATGCCTTGATGACAGCTTTGCACACTCTTGGCATTCTCTCAACCAGCTTCACCTGGATTGCTTTTCCTCACTCTCAAGTCCAACTCATTCCAAACCATCTCAATTGGGTTGAGGTCAGGTGATTGAGGAGGCCAGGTCATCTAATGCAGCACTTCATCACTCTCCTTCTTGATCAAATAGCCCTTACACAGCCTGGAGGTGTGTTTTGGGTCATTGTCCTTTTGAAAAACAAATGATAGTCCCACTAAGCGCAAACCAGGTGGTATGGCGTATCTCTGCAGAATGCTGTGGTTGCCATGCTGGTTAAGTGTGCCTTAAATTCTAAATAAATCACTGACAGTGTCACCAGCAAAGCACCATCACACCCCCTCCTCCATGCTTCACGGTGGGAACCACACATGCGGAGATCATCCGTTCACCTACTCTGCGTCTCACAAAGACACGGCGGTTGGAACCCAAAATCTCAAATTCGGACTCATCAGACCAAAGGTCAGATTTCCACCGGTTTAATGTCCATTGCTTGTGTTTCTTGGCCCAAGCAAGTCTCTTCTTGTTATTGTTGTCCTTTAGTAGTGGTTTCTTTGCAGCAGTTCAAGCATGAAGGCCTGATTGGCACAGTCTCCTCTGAACAGTTGATGTTGAGATGTCTGTTACTTGAACTCAGTGAAGCATTTATTTGGGCTGCAATTTATGAGTCTGGTAACTCTAATGAACTTATCCTCTGCAGCAAAGGTAACTCTGGGTCTTCCTTTCCTGTGTCGGTTCTCATGAGAGCCAGTTTCATCATAGCACTTAATGGGTTTTGCGACTGCACTTGAAGAAACTTTCAAAGTTCTTGAAATTTTCCGCATTGACTGACCTTCATGCTTTAAAGTAATGATGGATTGCTGTTTTCTTTTGCTTATTTGATATTTTCTTGCCAAAGTATGGACTTGGTATTATACCAAATAGGGCTATCTTCTATGTACCACCCCTACAACTGATTGGCTCAAACACGTTAAGAAGGAAATAAATTTAACAAGGCACACCTGTTAATTGAAATGCATTCCAGGTGACTACCTCATGAAGCTGGTTGAGAGAATGCAAAGCTGTCATCAAGGCAACATCAAGGCAACGGATGGCTACTTTAAAGAATCTCAAATATAAAATAAATGTTGCTTTGTTTAACACTTTTTTTTGGTTACTACATTTTTATTTTTGTATTTATTTTACCTTTATTTAACTACGCAAGTCAGTTAAGAACAAATTCTTATTTTTAATGATGGCCTAGTAACAGTGGGTTAACTGCCTTGTTCAGGGGCAGAACGAAAGATTTTTACCTTGTCAGCTCGGGGATTTGATCTTGCAACCTTTCGGTTACTAGTCAAACGCTCTTACCACTACCTGCCGCCCCGATGATTCCATATGTGTTATTTCATAGTTTTGATGTCTTCACTATTATTCTACAATGTAAAAAATAAAGAAAAACCCTTTAATGAGTGTCCAAACTTTTGACTGCTACTGTACATACATATGCATACGTGTATTATATATACACTACTGTTCAAAAGTTTGAGGTCACTTAGAAATTTCCTAGCTTTTGAAAGAAAAGCATATTTTTTGTCCATTTTAAAATAACATCAAATTGGTCAGAAATACAATGTAGACTTTAATGTTGTAAATGACTATTAGCTGTAAACGGCTGATTTTTATTTTGAATGGAATATCTACAGAGGCCCATTTATCAGCAACCATCACTCCTTTGTTCCAATGACACATTGTGTTAGCTAATCCAAGTTTGTTTTAAAAGGCTAATTGATCATTAGAAAACCCTTTTGCAATTATGTCAGCACAGCTGAAAACTGTTGTCCTGATTAAAGAAGCAATACAACTGGCCTACTTTGGACTAGTTGAGTATCTGAAGAATCAGCATTTGTGGGTTTGATTACAGGCTCAAAATGGCCAGAAACAAAGACCTTTCTTCTGAAACTCATCAGTCTATTCTTGTTCTGAGAAATAGCCAAGAATGTGAAGATCTGGTTCAATGCTGGGTACTACTCCCTTCACAGAACAGCGCAAACTGTCTCTAACCAGAATAGAAAGAGGAGTGGGAGGCCCTCGGTGTACAACTGAGCAAGATGACAAGTACATTAGAGTGTCTAGTTTGAGAAACAGACCTCACCTCAATATATCCATGACATTCGGGATTTCCTTAAGTGGATGAAGGTGATATCCTTTACGGTCCATAGAGGTATTTAAAACTGTATTATAATCTCCCACCATAATAATAGTCTTGTATTGCTTGTAGGGTTGATCAATTATTATATATATTTTCAAAGAAACGTGGATCTTCATTATTTGAACCGTATAGGTTAATGAGCCAAATCTGTTTATGGTCCAATAACATATTTAAAATCTACCTTGTTTGGACAATTTTCACATTCTGATCAAAATTACTGTTAATTAATATCCTCACCCCTTTTTGAGTTTCTTTGCACATAGGAGAAATATATTTTGCCCCCCCCCCAGTCCTTTTCCCACAGAACTTCATCTAAAATTGTTGATTGAGTTCCCTGTAAACAATATATATTATATTCCTTCTCTTTTAGCTGGGTAAATGCTGATCGTCTTTTCTTATTATCTGCTAAGCCATTACAATTATAACTGGCTATCATCTTTTTATTGATTGATTGAGTAGGCTTGATTGTACTGGAGTGTTCATTCACTCAAGAAAGATTTGCCCATATGTCAGTGTCCACTGCCTAAAGTAGGTTAATGCCTTTGTATCCTACTTTTGTTGGGTTTCACAATGGTGGTATTGCACACAGCTATTGCACTGCAACCTTTAGGCTAGCTTATGTCCACTTGTTTACTCCCCTTCACACATGTAGGCCTAGTAGGCTATAGACAGGCCCTTGGTTTGTGCTCCTTGTCATTGGGGACAAACATAATATGTTTCTTTGCTCGGTCACATGCCTTTGCACCTGGATGTAGTTACAATGATATACAGTTGAAGTAGGAAGTTTACATAGGTTGGAGTCATTGAAACTTGTTTTTCAACCACTACACAAATTTCTTGTTGACAAAGTATAGTTTTGGCAAGTTGGTTAGGACATCTACTTTGTGCATGACAAGTCATTTTTCCAACAATTGTTTACAGACAGATTATTTCACTCACTGTATCACAATTCCAGTGGGTCAAAAGTTTACGTACGCTAAGTTGACTGTGCCTTTAAACAGCTTGGAAAATTCCAGAAAATGATGTCATGGCTTTAGAAGCTTCTGATTGACTCAAATGATGTCAATTAGCCTATCGGAGGTGTACCTGTTGATGTATTTCAAGCCTTACCGTCAAACTCAGTGCCTCTTTGCTTGACATGGGAAAATCAAAAGGAATCAGCCAAGACCTCAGAAAAATAATTGTAGACCTCCACAAGTCTGGTTCATCCTTGGGAGCAATTTCCAAACACCTGAAGGTACCACGTTCATCTGTGCAAACAATAGTACGCAATTATAAACACCATGGGACCACGCAGCGGTCATACTGCTCAGGAAGGAGACGCGTTCTGTCTCCTAGAGATTAACGTACTTTGGTGCGAAAAGTGCAAATCAATCCCAGAATAACAGCAAAGGGCCTTGTGAAGATGCTGGAGGAAACGGTTATAAAAGTATCTATAACCACAGTTAAACGAGTCCTATATCGACATAACCTGAAAGGCCACTCAGCAAGGAAGAAGCCACTGCTCCTAAACCGCCATAAAAAAAGCCAGACTATGGTTTGCAACTGCACATGGGGACAAAGATTGTGCTTTTTGGCGAAATGTCCTCTGGTCTGATTAAACAAAAGTAGAATTGTTTGGTCATAATGACCATTGTTATGTTTGGAGGAAAAAGGGGGAGGTTTGCAAGCCGAAGGACACCATCCCAACCGTGAAGCACGGGGGTGGCAGCATCATGTTGTGGGGGTGCTTTGCTGCAGGAGGGACGGGTGCACTTCACAGAATAGATGGCATCATGATGTAGGAAAATTATGTGGATATATTGAAGCAACATCTCAAGACATCAGTCAGGAAGTTAAAGCTTGTTCACAAATGAGTCTTCCAAATGGACAATGACCCCAAGCATACTTCCAAAGTTGTGGCAAAATGGCTTAAGGACAACAAAGTCAAGGTATTGTAGTGGCCATCACAAAGCCCTGACCTCAGTCCTATAGAAAATTTGTGGTCAGAAATTAAAAAGTGTGTGCGAGCAAGGAGGCCTACAAACCTGACTCAGTTACACCAGCTCTGTCAGGAGGAATTGGCCAAAATTCACCCAAATTATTGTGGGAAGCTTGTGGAAGGCTACCCAAAACGTTTGACCCAAGTTAAACAATTTTAAAGGCGATGCTACCAAATACTAATTGAGTGTATGTAAACTTCTGACCCATTGGGAATGTGATGAAAGAAATGAAAGCTGAAATAAATCCTTATCTCTGCTATTATTCTGACATTTTCACATTTTTACAATAAAGTGGTGATCCTAAGACAGGGAATTTTTACAAGGATTATATGTCAGGAATTGTGAAAACTGAGTTTAAATGTATTTGGCTAAGGTCTATGTAAACTTCCGACTTCAACTGTACATATCTGTTTTTTGAGGGGTAAATTGTTATGCTGTTTGTAATGTATGTTTTTTGTTTTGGTATCTATTTAGGCACTCACAGCAGATCCATAATGTAGCACAGACTGAGCATCTTCTGCTCATGTGTGTGTACGGTCTGTGTGTACAGTCTGTGTACGGTTTGTGTGTGTACCAATCTCTTGCTCACACAGCAGAGCAGATTTGTCACGGTGCCAGGCAAGGCCAGCTCCAGGAGGGAATCCTCTGTCTCATTCTTTCACCACCTCTTTCTATCATTCTATTTTTCTCTCTTTCACTTTGGGCTTGTGCAGCTGAAAATGTTCTACGTTGGGAGTACCTCTGAGTTTGAATATCAATATTGTTGAATTTAATTTATTTTGGATAACAGACATATATAACAAAATGTACAATGTGGACCCAGAGGATATCACTTGAAAGTATTAATTAAATGTCTTGTTTCCAAAGTGGTGCTTGGTTGTTGACATGGTTTGACTGTGATTGCCACACACACAATACCTTGTTTTAAAATTGTATTTTGTTGAAATTATAAAAAGTTGACCGCATGAATGAGTGGCAAAGATAATAGGGGCAAATTTAGAAAACAACCAGTGCAAAAATACCTTTTCACATCTGTATTGATTTCTGTATGAAATTCACCTGGTTCGTGTTCTCTCAATGTTGTGATATTCATACATCTATGAGGAAGATGGCATAGTCCTTAACCAATGTGTTTGGATTTCGTCCACAGCCCCGAAGTTTAAGCGGAGTTGATATGAGAAAACGTCAGCAGCCACACATTGAAGGACCTCCCCAGGCGCCTGGCCATCCAAGGCCCAACAACTGCTGCATGTGCTGGTGTGGTTGTTGTAAATGCCTCTGGTACGTCAATCCTCGCTTTCTGTTTACTTTCCCCATGTCTCCTCCATATTCAAAGGGCTATGGCTGTCTAAATGCCCTTTAGAATTATGAGAAATTGTGTTTGGATTATCCTAAAATATAGACAGAAAAAAGCACCTGGTCATATTACCTTCAAGACCACATCCCTTTCAATGTTTTTATATTAGTGGGGGAAAGTATTGTAGACTGTAGTTATCAGCACTTTAGGCCAAAATAACCAATACTCGTACATTTTGTAATTATTGTCGATATTCACCCAATGTTTAGGCTGATCACATTGTTTAGAAATTAAAGTAATGAATGCTGAAAGACTGTAGGTCACCAGGTAAAACATGACTTGATGCGTGAAGTCTCTTTCCCCTCATAGTTTTCAGTTCTATGGGTGCATAAACATTGTTTATCAGACCAATTATCTTGATGCCTGGGAAAAGGGTGAGTTTAGGATAGGAGAACCCCATATACAACTATATGATTACTACTTTTCACGTTTCCGTGGAGAAAACGGCAGGGGCGCATTAGCTTTTAATAATCAGCATTTTCAAAATTCTGACCATCAAAAAAATCTGGATTTTAACCTGCATTTTATATTGAAAGTCAATGTCTGTGTTTGTTTGCTTCAATAGAGTTATCAGGGGCGTGGAACTATAGTTTTTCTTCACACAAAATAAATTAATGCAACACATTTGGTAGAAAATAGCATGGTTTTCATCAGATGACTACAAAAGTGCAACACTATTTGGCTATCAGCCACACATAAGTAAATTAGCTTACAATGAAAAAGTATGGTATTTTTTGCAGTTCAACGTCTAGTTTTGATTTATATTTCATTGAGTTGTCAAGTAACATTATCCAATGTGAAATCAAGAAAGAAATGCAACATGTCATTGGATTTTGGTAAATAAAGGCTAAATGCCCTTACATGTTGACCACACCGCTAGCGTCGCATGCGCGAGTGTTGCAAAATAAATGTACACATACATGTTATTCAATCCTTTCACCCACACTGATGGTGTGCGTCAACGAGAGTCTGCGTAACCAGGCACTAAAATAGAACTTGGTTCTATGTGTGATGCTTGATGCGCTGCCAGTCCCGTCTCTCCCATTTCCTCATTGTTAAAAAAAAATCACATACCCACGTGCCATCTCCTCATTGGTTTTAGGGAGCATATACCCACGTGGGTGATTGAAAGGTGAGGTCCACACTCCAGTCCAGTTGGTAGTGGTAATGCACCTTAAAGTTGGTTGCCAACTGCCATGTAAAGTTCAAAGAAGAAGAAGCCTGAAGGAGGAGAGATTACATTACTAGAAACAAACTTTTACTCTTTTATCTGTGGATGAATTTTTGGAGTAGAGAACCTTGTACATTTCAGGTAAAATAACAACCCAATGTTTATATCCTAGGACAGATTAGCTAGCAACAGCAAGCTAGCTAGCTAAATTGCCATACATTTTTTATGCTTTTCGACCTGTTCCCAAGTTAATATAGTTTGTTCAGAGTTTGTTTTGATATTTAAACCTGCGTGTTCTGATCGCGTCTGGTGTGGGTGGACAAAATCAACATGCACGGTCTGGTCCGCATGTTACATTGACTTTTTGCAAATCCAATCAGTCCACCACTGCTCTGATGTACTTTCTTCCGTGTAGTTTTTCTCCGGGAGGAAGTTAAAATGCAAGATATACTTCAAGTAAAACATTAGGAAATGTAGCTTGCTACATTATTTCAATTATAAAAATGAGAAATCTGATGCCCCACCCCCTCGACAAAAACTGGTTGAATCAATAATGTTTCCACATTTCATTGTGAGGATGTTGAATCTAAACTCAGCAAAAAAAGAAACGTTCCCTTTTCAGGACCCTGTTTTTCAAAGATAATTGTGGCCAGTTGTGGCCAGGGAAATAAATTGCCATGTCCGTACTGTGAAACACCTAAGACAGCGCTACAGGGAGACAGGACGGACAGCTTATCATCCTCGCAGTGGCAGACCACGTGTAACAACACCTGCACAGGATCGGTACATCCAAATATCACACCTGCGGGACAGGTACAGGATGGCAACAACAACTGCCCGAGTTACACCTGGAACGCACAATCCCTCCATCAGTGCTCAGACTGTCCGCAATAGGCTGAGAGAGGCTGGACTGAGGGCTTGTAGGCCTGTTGTAACGTACGTCCTCACCAGACATCACCGGCAACAACGTCGCCTATGGGCACAAACCCACCGTCGCTGGCCCAGACAGGACTGGCAGAAAGTGCTCTTCACTGACGAGCTGTGGTTTTGTCTCACCAGATGTGATGGTCACCTTTCCTGCAGGCTCATCCTGACATACTGCTCGTTCTGTGCATGATTTCCTGCAATACAGAAATGTCAGTGTTCTGCCATGGCCAGCGAAGAGCCCGGATCTCAATCCCATTGAGCACATCTGGGACCTGTTGGATCGGAGGGTGAGGGCTACGGCCAGAAATATCCGGGAACTTGCAGGTACCTTGGTGGAAGAGTGGGGTAACATCTCACAGCAAGAACTGGCAAATCTGGTGCAGTCCATGAGGAGGAGATGCACTGCAGTACTTAACGCAGCTGGTGGCCACACCAGATACTGACTGTTACTTTTGATTTTTACCCCCCCTTTGTTCAGGGACACATTATTCCATTTCTGTTAGTCACATGTCTGTGGAACTTGTTCAGTTTGTGTTGTTGAATATTATTATGTTCATACAAATATTTACACGTTAAGTTTGCTGAAAATAAACACCAGTTCAACCAGTTTTTGTCCAGTGAGTGGACATCAGATTTGTCATGGTTGTCATAGAAAGAATGTACCATGCTACATTTCCTAATATTTTGTACGTTTTTTCCCCCCTACATTTTAACTTGCTACCGGAGAGAAACTTTACCAGAGAAAGTATATTAGTCAGAGTGCTGTCTGCTGATCGAATAACCGTTTATAAATGCGGGAATCTGATTCATGAAGACAATAGAAAATATTTATCTTCCAAGTGGAGAAGTGTAACCGGAGCACAAAATTAAGCCGAGCAGAAATTACAATAAGAAAATTTTAGACCTGCGTTTATAAAACGCAGTTTGTCAGTGTTATATCTTTCTTTTTTCTTTTTTAACACGATTCCTAAATGTGAAAAGAACAATGTAAATATTAACTGATATCATTGGTTGTAGTTTGCATAGTGTATTGATAAGCCATCCTTTGCATTTCCATAAAAGGGGTGAAGTTTGTGATGACAACATGAGCAAACAGTAATTTGCAGTTTAAGAGTAATATATTTACAAACTGATCAAAGGTTATAAGCAAGCTCTAAGATTGTAAGAATAATATGTGACTGACCAGCTCAAATCAGTCTTATGCAGCAAAATTTGAAATAGTCTTTTACATTGGATAAAAGTAGAGACTCAGAGCTACAAAATGGTATATCATACACTGCAATTGAGGAACAATGGGAAAGTCATTCTGCTTTGAAAGTTGATCAACTTGTAAACTCACTTTTGAGAAAATGGCCTTTGAAAGTTTTGGTACCTACTGGACGTTAACTCAATTTTTTTCTCAAAAAAAAAACATTGTTTCCAAGAAATGTCAGTCTCATCCTATTTATCTGTCTCTGTTCGAAATGACATCCATTCCACTAACGCTCCCAGCCAGGCGGTGATCCGATCTGCTCCGTCTAGTGGAGTATGGCTTCTCCGGCTGCATCTAATGCAACTTCCATGCACGGTTAACCTGGATTTCCCAGGAACAATCAGCAAAATTAGGATTTATCATCCCTTCCTTGTCGCCAAATATTGTAGTGGAAATTCTAACCAAGTGAGAGAGACTTTGTTATTTCTTCAAACAATCAATCTTTATTATTGATTTAAGAATTGCAATAATGAAGCTGGTCAACAACCACCCATCCATCGGTAATCAGATTTGGGTTACAGCTCTTTATAGCAAAGTACATCCTCCTGAATGTTCATGACAAACAGATGCCTGGAATGGGTCAAAAGGTTAGGATTTGTATGTGAGAAAGGAGTAACCCCCAGTCAGATAGCATTTGCTGTGAAGACTGTTCCAATTGTATAGAAATCAGGGTTTGGCACCTAAGACGAGGTTCCTCCCATCAGTCGTCCTTGTACCTAATAATACACAAACACCTATCACCAAGCCATCATAATTCAATTGCCAGCGCCAAGCCCCAGAGGCCCAACTCAGTCCCACAGACACAGATGAGAGAGTACTAAGAAATGTTATTCGATGCATAAACAGTATTATAACTTAATCTTGTAAGTTTTCTACCATATTACTCCACAATACTAACCTAATTGACAGAGTGAAAAAAGGGAAGCCTGTACAGAATAAAAATATTCCAAAACATATATCCCTTTTGCAACAAGGCACTAAAGTAATACTGCAAAAAAAGGTGTCAAAGCAATTCACTTTTTGTCCTGAATACAAAGTGTTATGTTTGGGGCAAATACAATACAAAACATTGCTGAGTACCACTCTCCATCTTTTCAAGAATAGTGGTGGCTGCATCATTTTATGGGTTATGTTTGTTATCATTCACAAACATAAAAAATAAAAATAAAACGAATGGAGCTAAGCACAGGCAAAATCCTAGAGGAAAACTTGGTTCAGTCTGCTTTCCACCAGACACTGGGAGATTAATTCACCGTTCAGCAGGACAATAACCTAAAACACAAGGCCAAATTACAGTTTTGACTTAAATCCTCTTGAAAATCTATGGCAATGATCAACAACCAATTTGACATAGCTTTTAGAATTTCTAAAAGAATAATGGGCAAATTTTGCACAATCCAGGTGTGGAAAGCTCTTAGAGACTTACCCAGAAAGACTCACAGCTGTAATCGCTGCCAAAGGTGAGTCTAACATGTTTTGATTTAGGGGGTTAAATACATATCTCTAATCAAAATACATTTGTGGTTTTTGTGTTGTTGTTTTTTATACCAATGTTAGAAATTTCTTCCACTTTGACATTAGAGTATTTTGTGTAAATTGTTGACATTTTTTAAAATCCATTTTAATCCCACTTTGTAACAACAGAATTTGGTAAAAGTCTAGGGCTGTGAACTCTTTCTAAAGGCACTGTACATAGTATCGGTCTCTAAAACTACCATGTAAGTCAATAGTTTTAGCACCACTTAATATGAAATGCACCTAACTTTGAACCTACTGTAAGTTTCAGACCAAGGCTGAACAAAGCAAGCTTCAGGACGCCACCATAGCCAAGTCTGTCTTGGACAGTGAACCCACAATATAGGCTTACAAAACAATGGCTTGAAATAATGAAAACATTGAAGAAAGCATAATTCTAAGACCCGTTTCTAAAATGTGGCCTCCACAACCCTTCCCAATTATATGGTGACCTTATCTTCTCTATAAACAGCCAGCCTATTTCCATCTTCACATCACATGCAAAATAGCTGTGAAGAACATGTTTTATATTTAGTCATCTCAGGAGGTGTAGAGCCTGTGGCTAGCCAGCTCAATTATGTCAGGACAAAGGATACTTTGATGAAGATACTAAGAGGAAGCTAATATTCACCACTGTGCGACTCCCAGTATATGACATATAATATATGTAGGAAGAGATAAATAAAGGGGGAGCGGGATTCCTGTGGTAAACTCGGTCACAGGTAGATGCTTCCTGCTTTCAGAAAAACATAGGTCCACAAAGTACACAGGCGGTAGTTTGTAAACAAAGATACTACATATAGCCTACTTTTATTAGGTTTGATTGGATACGGTAGCCCCATGGCTAAAGAACACTCCCTCAAGTGCTTTTATAACCCAAAGACAAATAGAGCTTTGAGATAAAGAAGAGGAACTTATCATCTCAAGCTCTTCGAGAGATGCTGCTGTGTCAAGAGGCTGTGCCCCTAGGCAGAAGCACATTAAAGCAGCACTTACTAGCACAACACTAGGAATCTGCTGTCAGAGATGCACAAGTAAATCCAATCTGGTTGTGGCGGTGCTCTGTGTCTGTAGCTAGGTTTTCCTTCCAATTTGTGACAGATTTCCTTATGTGACTCGTTTTTAAATCAAAATGCATTTTTTTGGGCAGAAATGCCTTCTGGAACGTGTGAACTTTCATGTGCCTTAATAACAAACTTGTATGCCATCTGTAAATACAATTGTTAAATTACGAGCCTAGTTGGTTTAGCCACAGAAAAAGCCTGCAACCTTCCTGCTAGCAATGATTGGCTGAGATAATGATTGCACTGTACATGCCGAGAGATGAGTTCGGATTGGTCTGCCATGTAGCACACTTCTGTCTATTTGAGCTGGTCAGTATATGTAGGTAATCCTGTTTTAACGCTGCTTAAAAATATATATATTGCGTAGTAGAACTGCATAAGTGCTGATCTCCTCTTTCTGGAGGACTGAGATTTGAAATCAGTGGAATTAGAGTATGATAGCTAATGAGATGGAGATAACCCTGGTCTCTGGATTACATCTTCAAACTAAGGGCAACCATGGCATCTGTGTGACAGAGAGGGAGAAGCGTCCATCCATGTATACAGGTAAAATAGTCTAGCTAGCTACATTTTCAGATATGACACATTTCTAATTTAGTCAAAGTCATTTTAATTTCATGGCTGGCTCGCTAGCTAACGTTACATTTATGCTCTGTGTAGTAATATTTTTCGTATCTCAGAGCCATTTGCTTAGCTAGCTATAGCCTAATGTTAGCTAGCTAACATGGCATCTGGTTGGTTAGCTACCTGCAAATTCATGCAGGGTAGTAACGTCATGAGTTGGGATTATGGTTCATTGTTTAGCTAGCTAGCTACATGTCTTAACAAAAGACTCCACTATGCAATTAAGCTTTTCAATAGAATGTTAATGATGTCACTGCGACAACTGTTGATAGACGTAGCTGGTAAATTTGATCTGGCTATCTACTCTGATTTCAGAGCACTTTCTTCTGAGTTTGCCAGAGCGCAGAATAACTGACGAATTTACAAACGCTCAACACCCGTCAGTAAACGTTGGCAAAAAAACGTAAATTGTTGCCAGCATCACAGTTGCAGTCGCCAACGCTCTGGATAACAGACTGACCAGCTCTTCTAGGGCGTGTAAAATTGTGGGTGAGCTGTTCTCTCATTTGTGTTTGTATTTAGCTAGCAAGCTAGCCAACGTTAGCCAGTTAGCTTGGGTGCTTGACTGCTGCTGTTAGGACAGAATGTTCAGATCAACCTTAACCTCTTGAAGCTAGGGGGCACTATTTTTATGTTTGGAAAAACATAACGTTCCCAAAGTAAACGGCCTATTTCTCAGGACCAGATGCTAGAATATGCATATAATTTACAGATTAGGATAGAAAACACTCTAACGTTTCCAAAACTGTCAAAATATTGTCTGTGAGTATAACAGAACTGATATTGCAGGCGAAACCCTGAGAAAAATCAAACCGGGAAGTGGAAAACTCCATGTTCCATAGCCTCCCATTGCTCCATTTAAAGGGATATCAACCAGATTCCTTTTCCTATCGCTTCCTCAAGGTGTCAACAGTCTTCAGACATAGTTTCAGGCTTTTATTTTGAAGAATGAGCGTGAACGACCACATTGCGTAAGTGGATAGGTGGGGGCTCTGAGTGAATTGTGCGCAAAAGAGAAAGGTGGCCTTTGTTCCTCCCGGTCCTAGTGAAAAGCCAACTGTCCCGGTTGATATATTATCGAATAGATATTTGAAAAATGATTATAAAAAAACGTCTGACATGTTTCTGTGGACATTATGGATATAATTTGGGATTTTTGTCTGCGTTGTCGTGACCGCTCTTTCCGGTGGATTCCTTTGCATAACGCACCAAACTAACAGAGGTATTTGGATATAAAAAATATCTTTATGGAACAAAAGGAACATTTGTTGTCTAACTGGGAGTCTCGTGAGTGAAAACGTCCGAAGATCATCAAAGGTAAACGATTAATTTGATTGCTTTTCTGATTTTCGTGACCAAGTTACCTGATGCTAAGTGTACTTATTGTTTTGTCGAGCGATCGATAAACTTACACAAACGCTTGTATTGCTTTCGCTGTAAAGCATAATTTCAAAATCTGAGATGACAGGTGGATTAACAAAAGGCTACGCTGTGTTTTGCAATATTGCACTTGTGATTTCATGAATATGAATATTTTCTAGTAATATTATTTGACTGTGGCGCTATGCTATTCTGCGTTGCTGATGACAGTTATCCCGGATCCAGTATGGGTGGTTCAGAGAGGTTAAAGAGATGGGTGGGGCTAAAGCTTATGAGGGTGTGAACGATGCTGAATGGGTGTAGACAAAGAAGAGCTCTGCAGTAGGTGTAACAATACATTCAAAGGCCATTTTCTCAAAAGTGAGGTTCCAAGTTTATCAACTTTCAAGGCAGAATTACTTTCCCATTGTTCCTCAACTGTAGTGTATGATATACCATTTTCTAGCTCTGAGTCTTTACTTTTATCCAAAAATTACCATTTTAAATTTTGCTACATAAGATCGAGCCGGTCGGTCATATATTCTAAAGTCTGCATAGAGAAAATATATGAATTTTCCTACTAGAGGTGTTTTTAGCTCCACTTTTTAGCAGATAAAATGCTGTGCGTGATAACGTAGTGCACATAAAAGCACATTTGTTTTAGTTTTCAAGTACTGAATAATAAAACAGAAGTTTGTGTTTCCATTGCAATTTCAACTCTATGGATGGTTTTGTCACAAAAACTGTTGCCATAAATAGCATACTTGCCCAATTTGGTTTTGCCTCATGCTCTATTGACAACAGTTCGCTGATGAATTGGACAGGGTAGATTATATGATGAGATATGGATCAAATGTTTTTATTGGCAGCCATGCACCGATCAAGCACCGATCATCATGTGACCACCATCATCCAAATGAAAGTTACAAGCTTGGCACACCTGTATTTGGGGAGTTCCTCCCATCCTTCTCTTCAGATCCTCTCAAGCTCTGTCAGGTTGGATGGGGAGCGTCGCTGCACAGCTATTTTCAGGTCTCTCCAGAGATGTTCAAGTCCGGCCTCTGGCTCAAGGACATTTGAAGACTTCTCCCGAAGCCACTCCTGAGTTGTCTTGGCTGTGTGCTTAGGATGGTTGTCCTGAAGTTGAACCTTCGCCCCAGTCTGAGGTCCTGAGTGCTCTAGAGCAGGTTTTCATCAAGGATCTCTCTGTACTTTGCGCCGATCATCTTTCCCTTGATACTGACTAGTCTCCCAGTCCCTGCTGCTGAAAAACCCCAGTCCCTGCTGCCACTACATGCTTCACTGTTGGGATGGTGCCAGGTTTCCTACAGGCATGATGCTTGGCTTTCAGGCCAAAGAGTTCCATATTGGTTTCTTCAGACCAGAGATTCTTGTTTCTCATGGTTTGAGAGTCCTTTAGGTGCCTTTTTGGGGAAACTCCAAGTGGGCTGTCATGTACATTTTACTGAGGAGTGGCTTCCATCTGGCCACACTACCATAAAGGCCTGATTGTTGGAGTGCTGCAGAGATGGTTGTATTTCTGGAAGGTTCTCCCATGTCTACAGAGGAACTGTGGAGCTCTGTCAGATTGACCATCGGGTTCTTAGTCAACTCCCTGACCAAGGCACTTCTCCACCGATTGCTCAGTTTGCCCGTTTGGCCAGCTCTAGGAAGGGTCTTGGAAGAGTCTTCCATTTAAGAATGATGGAGGCCACTGTGTTCTTGGGGACCTTCAAAGCTGCAGACATTTTTTGGTTTTCTTCCCCAGATCTGTGCCATGACACAATCCTGTCTATGAGCTCTATGGACAATTCCTTCAACCTCATGGCTTGGTTTTTTTCTCTAACATGCACTGTCAACTGTGGGACCTTTATATAGACAAAGGGAAGGGGTTTGAATACTTTCCGAATGAATTGTACATAAGCTAAATCCTAGTTGGTATGAAACCGAGTGCTGTGATGGCTAAATGAGGCTAAACACTGAATGTTTAGATTTTTAGGCTACGTTAGTATTGACTGTCTGATGATTGACAACCATTATCGATGGTGATGACGTTGTGATGTGACAAATGGTGGTTTAGCCTATTTGAACTTAACTGGCGCTGCGCAGTAAAGAACACACAAATGACAGAGTGATTTGCCTATTCCTTTTTGCTTTAGCCTATTTCAATATATATACAGAACGCAAGAGAGGAATGTAGGCTAGACAGTGTGGAGAATTCCACCAAAGCAGTCCAGTCAGAAAATATTGTTTCTCTCTCTCGCTCTCTCTCTCTCTCTCTCTCTGATGCATGGGCCTTATAGCCTAAACCTATTCATTTTGTCTATATAACGGACACTCCATAGTTCACTCAAATTACAAAATAACATATTGGTTTCATTACCCTGTAAGCAGTCTATGGACACTGGTAGAGCTGGGCGATATGAACAAAAAGTAATATTGTAATAAATGTAACTTTTTTTTTTTTGCTCGATAAAACAAATAACGCTACATATTTTGTTTTTCGAACAGTTACTTTATATTAGCTGCAGGGTTCTAGACACATTTTCCCAGTGCCAAGTAAGACAATTAAAATGGTAGCCTATGATTCAAAAAGTAAGCTGTTTCATCTAACATATGCATTATTGATATTTTGATAGGATCCAGGATCCAGAATGATCAGATTTATATTTTGATCCTCAGAGAATTTTCTGACATCTTTGTGCATATTGGCCTAAAGGCTATATTATTGTTATTAGGAAGTGGGAACTCAAAACACTTAGCTAGATTGCTAACAACTATTGTTGCTATAAAGCCATGTGGGCTAATTGATTAATCAATCAGTAAATCTAGGCTAATGTCCTAAAATAAAATCCCGTGCTAGGCCTAGACTACTTGATGTAGACCTATTCACTGCAAATGGCGCGCTCCGGCTCAACTCCTCAGGTGCATCAAAACCATACTACACAGATTACTCTGGTTGTGAATTGGTGCCATGAACTCAATATTAAGAGGTAAGAAATATATTATATACTCACAAAAAGCTGTGACTCTCCTCTCTAACTAGAACAACAGTAGTTGCTTTGAAAACTGTAATTTTCCCCAGTAGCATTTTGAGCAATGGTCATATGCTTGTGCTTCTCAGAATGCATCTCTCCCTCCTTTGTGTGCACAGTGAGCAGAGGGAGTAAGAGTCAGCAGCTGACAGCGAAACAGGGACAGGCAGATACTTTCGTAGCAGGAATAAACATAATGCATATATTACTGTTGACCAAAGAATTGTTTTAGAGAAATCTACAGGAACGTTATGTAACAAAATCACCTAAAATTACTGACGAGCAATTGTCGGTGTCTAGTGTTTGGTTTATCGTCAGCCCTAGGACAAGGTATGACAGCAACCCATGCTTTGGTTTAGATTCCGTGGCACTGTTTCCACACGCTAACATTTTAGCATTAGCGGCACAAATCCCATTCAAGTCATGGGTCCAATTATTAGCATTTTTTGCACATCACGTTCAAATCATCTATATTGGACTTTGTTGAGCTTCACAATCAATTTGAGATACTTTCGGATGATTTTGGACATGATTGTATATGTAGGTGTTTAGTGTGAAAGTAATGATCATATGACACAGGCTGAACCAATAGGCCTAAACTAGGCTACATCCAAGCGCAATTCAGTCAAATCTGCATAGCAGTATTTACACAGTGGCATATAAACGTGCCTTTTCTCCAATACATCCCTACTTGAAATTTCACACAGAATTAACACATTCCGTTTGCATGGCAGTTGAAATAATAATAATGTTAATGTGTTACAATTCAATTTGTGTTACAATATAATTTGTTATTGTGTATCCAACATGTGTTTAACATGTACATTTCCGGTATAGCGATTTTGTAAGTACTGTAAATAGCAGGGAGTCTCACTCCACTCACGTCTAGTTTTCACTGGTTTCCAGAAGAATACATACCTGTTCTCAGGCAGTAGTTCAACAAAGATACTACATGAACATCCAACCTTGAGACTGCCATATGAATAAGAATGTTTGAATATGGAATATGTTTGAAAACAATAGTAATGTTTGATCTCCCTCCGCTTCTCCTTTTCCAGGAATGAGGACCGCATGGAGCGTTCCGAACGGGCATGCACTAAAATGGATAGTATTGAAGCCACGGAGGAGCAGTAAGTTGCCAGCTATGCCTTTTTCCATAGGTTGTCTCTGAGAAAATACCAAACTGTTTTGATATGATGTCACATTTTGGTAATTTAGCAGATGCTCTTATCCAGAGCAACTTACAGTAGATAAGACGACCACATATGACAGTCAGAGTAAAACGTTCCTCAACAAAGCAGCTATTAGCGAAATCAGTCTTAGTAAGAAAAGACAAGTGCAAGTGTTAGTGCAATAAACATATTTTCATGTTGTCAGATAAACCGATGGCCTTTGGTCACGTCTGTTCATCCCTGTCTTTTGAAGGCATTATACAGTACATAGACATTATACATTTGGACTGTCAACCTCAAGAAAGGATGCCAGAAAATGTCATTATTGCATGCAAGAAATTTGCCAGAATGCATGCCAGAAATTAATTGCATGCCAGAAATCGAATTGTTTTGCCTGTTTCGTTTTACTGCTTTGGCCCATTCATTTTCTCTCTTTACATTGCTGCTGTGTCAATATCTATTCCTTTGTGTCGCTCACTCATTTTCTGTATTAGCCAATTAGAGCATGAGTTTTATTTTCTCTCCACCTCTCTCACAATGTCAGTTATTTGACTGAAACATATCTTAGCTGAGGACACACAAGGACATCATTTTCATCCACCCCAAAGGAGCAGGTCCATTATAGGGTATAGGGCTCAGCTCTACGGTATATTGTGTGCTTATTATTTGCGTGATATGTAATATTGTCAGATTTCAGCATTCAGCTGCATTTACACGATGTAGCCTGTCTGGCTGCCCAAACAATTGTGAGCCCAATACTGTTCTCACATGGCTGTGGCCATGACACAGGGTTCAACCTGAGGCTCTACCTTGGAACTCCCATTCTTCATGTTGTTGTTGTAATAAGTGAGATGGATTTTTCTCCTTATCACCCAGTCCTAATTGTAATAATGGTAACATGTTTTGTCGATTGAGACATGAAAATAGCAGGAAGTCCCGCACACTGAATGCCCCTAATTACCACCTTTTTAATGACAACATTTCAATCGGTCCCTGTAGCCATGACTCTTAGGCCTCAGACACACCAATAGCGTTTGCTGGCCGAGATTACTTAGCACCTGTGAACGTAATTTGCGAACCGAGTGACCACCGATTTTACATGTAGAATCGAGTGAAAAATATTGTCAGTCAGACGTTTGCAGTGGGTGGTTCCTAAACACAGCGTGCTGAACGATCGGCAGATGAACGCTAGATCTACATTCGGTGCGATGTGTGCAAGCCTTTAGGTCAAAAAGGCTCTTAGGGAGATGCTCTGGTTCAAAGTGTTGAAGTCATTGAATGTGGTGATTAGGATCATACCAAAGTGTTCCACTAGTACATGCACAAGTCAGCCAAATGGAATGGTTGGTTGGTTACAGTGGCTAACCAAGGTATGGATTGCAATCTCTTCATGTCTTCTTAGACTGCTTCGAAGTAAGCGGTCTACATTATAAGGTGGGTCAACTATCGCTTTAAAAATAAGGCTTGAATAAAATAGTTTTCCATAAGGGCCACACACCTGATCTATGTTTCCCAAGTTCTAGCTGTTTGAAAATGTTCAAGCTATAACATGTACTTTCTCCAAATCACTCTACCTGGCTATAAATCTTCAGGTGGTTGAGGCTGACTACTTGCAGAAATGTGTCATCATATAACAGTATATAGGCAAGATCTTTGTCGTTGAGTCCCCCTACCATATCTGCCTATAGCAGCTTGTGCACAATATTGAAATTACATTATTCTAAAATGACAAAACAGGATATTTGAGGTATGGGGTATTTCAATATAGCCTATTCTAATTTTTATGACTTATAATCAACACTGTCCTTGACATAGTATCTATATGAATGCCTACAAAAATGCATAGCCTCATTTAATTTATTTTCAAAAACACAAGTAGGTAAATCAGATTTCAAATAAGTAATTACACTGTCAAAATTGTGAAGAAGTTCAATAATAAAATAAGTCTGGGGAATAATAGTAGTGTTCTGACAAGCACATTCATTACCTGCGTACCCTTTTCCCTTCTTGTGCCATCTTCAACCAAATGTGTGCCTGTCAAGTTACCAGGTTGTTACCACCTAGTAATTATTAGGCTAGTTAGCGCCCCAGCGCCTATCAAATGTGTCCTGCGATTAAAAGAAAACAAATTTAAAAAACATATCTCCAGTAATATGGATCATAAATGGAACCGTGAGGCTTGGGGCTTAGGGAACGCTGGCATACAGTGTGCAGGCCTTTTGTTCTTTTCATGTTTATCATGAGCCCAGGACCTACGTTTTTCAAGGATGTGTGTATGACATATGACCGCTACTATTTCTATTGCTAATTGAAACAGCCTGTGGAAACCATGTTATTGCATCTCTAGAGAAAAAATAATGAATCTGTTTGTCTTGTGTATTGTGAGAGTCCAGACTGCTAACACTGGGTTCCTGGTATCCTGTGTTTAGGCAACCCACTCTAGACGAGGTAGTTGCCTGGGCCCGTAGCTTCGAGCTGGTGATGCGCTCCTCAGAAGGCAGGGAGATTTTCCGAGAATTTCTGCGCTCTGAGTACAGCGAAGAGAACCTGTTGTTCTGGCTGGCCTGTGAGGAGCTGAAGAAGGAGACGGACCCGACTGCGATCGATGAGAAAGCCAGGATCATCTACGAGGACTACGTCTCCATTCTATCGCCGAAAGAGGTAGGAGGCATCACGTTGGAAACAGGAGTTTGACACCTAGTATCACTCGGCTGATATTTACTTTGCTTTCAGGACTATTCCATTTGTTCCATTGTGGGAAATTAAAGCACGTACAGCTGAAGTATTTGACAATGTTTGGAATACATGTATTTGACCCAGGTCTGATTCCAAGACATATTGAAACCCCAATCTCAAAGTGGTTGTGTGTGATGGCAATGTCACTGTTCTCTCCCGCTCCTCTGCCTCCAGGTGAGCCTGGATTCACGGGTGAGGGAAGGCATCAACCTGAGCCTGACAGAGCCCAGCAACTTGATGTACGAGGAGGCCCAGCTGCAGATCTACACCCTGATGCACAGAGACTCCTACCCCCGTTTCCTCAACTCCTCCGTTTACAGGGACCTTCTGGACAGCAAGAGAAGCTCCTGCCTAGACACCTAAAGTAATCCCCAACCTCCCAAAATACAAGAAGACAATAAGGTGCCAGAACTGGGTTTGATATTTTCCTTTTTTGAAAAAGAAACAAGAAAATAATGAATAGTTTAAGCAATTTCAAGTGTCTGCTCGCAGGCAGCCCTGAGGTTTAGTTCCTGGTTTAACTGCAGATAAGAGCTCCTCGGGCTACTGTGACAAAGAGAAACAAAAGGAAGGACAGACCCATTGTTTCTGTACTGTACTTTTGAGAGTTCTCCTCCTTTCGCTCCCTCTTTCTCTATCTTGCTCTGTATTTTTCTCTCTCAAATTCTGTCCCATGCCTCAGCCATTTTTACAGTCCAAAAACAATGTCTTTTTTTACGATGGCTGTAGAGCTTGACCGTGGTGAGCAGGAAAATCAGACTTTGCATGTAACAAGGTAATGGAATTCGCTCTACAGTAGCTTGGTATTTTAGCAGTGGACTGCAAAGGTTCTTGAATATGAGATGTATTTTCTTCTGTTCTTGGGATATAC
This sequence comes from Oncorhynchus clarkii lewisi, assembly GCF_045791955.1. Classification (NCBI taxonomy): domain Eukaryota; kingdom Metazoa; phylum Chordata; class Actinopteri; order Salmoniformes; family Salmonidae; genus Oncorhynchus; species Oncorhynchus clarkii. The sequence continues at coordinate 69,679,331 of NC_092166.1, forward strand.
CCTGTCAAGCTCTTGATGTGAAGGGAATATTGATATTTGCCAATTAGCTTGCAGTCGTTGATTTTGAGAAGGTTGAAAGTTTTACAGCGGTGTTAATATCCAAGCACTTGCCTTCTTTACAACTCTAAAACTGGGAGAAGGGCTAGAATTGTGGTCGGGCAGCTAAATGTCTTATGAACATTACTTTCCACGGGAAATCACAATGCCTTTATGTGAAAAGGGCAGCACAAGAGCTGCTTGTTATGGCAACAACACAGTTTAGTAAACACAGAGTCCTTTCTATCCTTCCCACACCATCTCACCCTGAGAGAAGCACAGGTTATGTCAAAGGTTGGAATCATTGTTGGAGAAAAAAAATAAATCAAAACATTCAATTCAGTCGTTTCATACAATAAATCATGAACACTTTTCAGCTCTCAAGAATGAAAGAGAACCATTTACTTATTAGTTTTTCTACTGCCTATAATATAAATAGTAGTAATCACGATGCCTTGGTTTGGAAGGTCAATTATAACACAGTGGTATGTCTAGTGCATCACCATGAGGTCTAAGAGTGGTATGCAATGCTGACACATGGAATTATGAAGTAGGCCTATATGGCTTCTTGTTTTAAAGCTGTAGCTAGTCCTAGACTGAAGGGGGTCAGTACCAGCTAAGTAACAGCCCAGTCGGGGGCAGAAGAGGTGGAATCAGACTAATTTATATATAGGTTGTTTGGAGGTTTGCAGTCCTGTTCACCAGATGTGCGTCTGTCTTTAAGACTGGTTATTGAGGCTCCAATAAGGTGCTTGGATCTCCGGTGAGCCCCATGCCTTTAAGTCTCTCTGCTTTACAGAGGTGGGCAGGGGAGGTGAATAGATATTTTTGAGGTGGGTCGTTGTTTTTTTTCCCTAAAATTGCCAGCACGCATTATTGTGTGTACCTGCCGTCCAGATACATACTTATCAAAACATTTTAAAGAGTTAAAGTCCCATGAACATATAGGCCTAAAATATATGTTAAATGATTTTTTGTTGTTGTTGCAAGTGTGACATTTAAACATGGAGAAATGATTGCAGGCCTTTGTCACCTGTTGATGTGTAAAGGTCAGTGCATGAGTAAAGTATATTGTGAGAGGGAGAGTTGTGTGTATTGTCACCACTGGTGGGTAATGATATTCAAGTGTCATTGAAGCAGTGCCACTCTTCTGTTTGAACATACTACCTGAAGTTCATGTGCCAAGGCCAGTCATTATTTAATTCAATTAAGGGTTTTAATAAAGCCCATATACTGTAGGTTATTGAAGTGCAATTGGATCAGATGTAGGCTTTCTGTTTGTATTCATTCACAAAAATGAACATATAGCATAGCCTAATGATATCAGCCATTTTGAACATCCAACAATATTCTAACGTTCCCTACATTTCGTTCACATTCAGCCACCTTTCTAGCTAGTTTGTTGCAATAGTGTTTGCATACTCTTTAATGAAGAGTGATACAGTGAAAGTGATACAGTATGCATGCACCACAGTGGTTAGGTAGAGGATACCTTTTTATGTAGCTCTATTAATGACAAAATAAATGACTTGCTCATTTTAGATATTATTTCAGCTGTAACTTCTGAATGTTTGACCAACCAGACAGTGAAATTATGCTTCAATCAAACCAAGTTTACATTCACGCGGTGAGCAATCATCCTGGAAACGCAAGAGAAGCCAATTGCAAAAAAAATGTAGGTAGGAAAATGGTTCTGAATGATTCACAATTAGCATTTTACACTGGGTGAAGAGTAGTATTGCAGGTTTGTACGACGTTGTTCTCTGGTGTCTCGGAGTAATTGATTATTTTCACTCCATGGAAAGAAATGGTTGTTCATTTTACTGACATTTCAACAAGGATTTAGCTATTAATGACATGAGGTGGTATCATAGGCATAGTGTCATGCTCAAATGTTGACTTTCAATTCAGAATGAATGGCTTTGAAAGGTGGCAGAGGTTTTGTTGGCAGAATAAGATTTTTATCTAAAGTGTCAGAATTGATGTGATTAAGAGAAGCATTGGCCTTATCTACTGTGTTTCTCCTTTAACTTTCATTAGGGATTTCACTACCTCTCATATTGGTTAATTTATTTCACATCTAGTTGTCAATGTACACTTTGTTTTTAGATCTACTTGAAGCCTAACACTGTAAACAAAATGTGCACAGAAAATATATGTATTAAGCGTTAAAGGACGATTAGCCTAGTTAACTTTTTTGTTTGTTTAATTGTGTTCAACTGGAAAAAGATTTTTAGATATATAAATAATTCAGGAAATTCACTGTTTAAAGGGCTAATCTCATTTTGCCTATGCAAAGATGTTACTGTTGAAATATGGGAAAGGATAGGTTAAGTTTGATGGAACATGGTTTACATTGCCCTTTGCTGATATTCATATCTTATTCAGCAAAAATGTACCCTTAGTTTTGTTTCTATATAAATATATAACAAGTAATATTCAGAGAAAATAGTATATGCCTTCGTGTTGAAAAAAACCCAACACTTGATAAATACAAATAAATATGTGTGTTGTCTGACCTGTGGCTGTGTTATGACATCTTGGTGAGATGACAGTTCACTGCAAAATACACCTGTTGACTGATCGACTAGTCCGAGACTCCTTCATCCATAGAGGCTTTATTATCCATTCAGTGTTTTCTTTCAGGCCAATGAGCATCTCTTTATCCAAGGAGCTATTCAATGTCATTATTGCTGTACGTAACCCATATTGTCATTTGCAATCCTACCATTTCGAATTTCAAAACATTTCTACTGTACAATCAAGGGACAGTCTTGTTTATTGTTGTTTCCAAGGGTGCTTCGTAGTCACATTTACAAAGGTTGAAGGGCTATTTTAGTCACTTAAACAAAGATGTTAAATCCACAAGAACAGAAACATCTACCTCTTGGTTGCTTTCCCAATCCTCCAAACCTGTAGGCTACTTTGGTACTTGGCCTTTTTTGTCAGACCACCGGAATGTAATAAGACTGAAATAGCTGTACAAGAGCCGTGATGTCGTGGTAAAATTCTGTAGATATAAGAGTGCAGTTTTTCTTCGACTGCACACAACACATTAATAACTCATTAATAACAATACATTGAACTAATAACTAATATTACTACTGACTGGCTGAATTAACATTTTCAATAAGTACGTTCGCTAATGACATCACATTTCAGTTGTCTTGTTAATGTTCCCTTTTAAGATTTAATGTGGTACTACATTATTATGTCCAAGCGGGGTTTAATGGTCACTAGACCCATAAGTATTTTTCTGTATATCTAATCATACCCCTTGAGCTGTCTGTGTCTTCCTGACTGGTGGCTCTTTTAAAATAAAATAAATATGCTTCTCTGCTGAAATCTGGGTAAAAGATTGAAAGGAATGAGAATCTTAATCAGTACTTTTAGTTATTGCTTGCTTTTCTAAAGTCTACCAACTTTGCCAGCAGGCATGCCAGCTAAGATAGATAGACAAGCTAGCTACTCTAACTTGATTGATAGCCTGAAATGGCTTCTTGGTAGCTAGTTATGAGGTTGGGAGATTGGTTTCCAATCTGGGCTAGCTAAAGACAACTTCGTAAAATTGCAAGGTGGCTAGTAGTATTACAGAGAAAATTATATATATATATATATATATACACACACTATCGTTCAAAAGTTTGGGGTCACTTAGAAATGTTCTTGATTTTGAAAGAAAAGCAAAAAAAATTGTCCATTAAAATAACATCAAATTGATCAGAAATACTTTGTAGACATTGTTAATGTTGTAAATGACTATTGTAGCTGGAAACGGCAGATTTATTTGTATTTTTTATGAATATCTACATAGGAGTACAGAGGCCCATTATCAGCAACCACCACTCCTGTGTTCCAATGGCATGTTGTGTTAGCTAATCCAAGTTGATCATTTGAAAAGGCTAATAGATCATTGGAAAACCCTTTTGCAATTATGTTAGCACAGCTGAAAACTGTTGTTCTGATTTAAAGAAGCAATTAAACTGGTCTTCTTTAGACAAGATGAGTATCTGGAGCGTAAGCATTTGTGGGTCCGATTACAGGCTCAAATTGTCCAGAAACAAAACTTTCTCCCGAAACTTGTCTATTCTTGTTCTGAGAAATGAAGGCTATTCCATGCGGGAAGATCTCGTACAATGCTGGGTACTACTCCCTTCACGGAACAGCGCAAACTGTCTCTAACCAGAATAGAAAGAGTAGTGGGAGGCCCCAATGCACAACTGAGCAAGAGGACAAATACATTAGTGTCTAGTTTAAGAAACCGACGCCTCACAAGTCCTCAACTGGCAGCTTCATTAAATAGTACCCGCAAAACACCAGTCTCAACATCAACAGTGAAGAGGCAACTCCGTGATGTTGGCCTTCTAGGCAGAGTTGCAAAGAAAAAGCCTTATCTCAGACTGGCCAATAAAAATAAAAGATTAAGATGGGCAAAAGAACACAGACACTGGACAGAGGAACTCTGTCTAGAAGGCCAGCATCTTGGAGTGTGCTTTTCTTTCAAAAACGAGGACATTTGTAAGTGACCCCAAACTTTTGAATGGTAGTGTGTATATATATTTTTTTACACAAGACAAATCTGAGGGGCCACGTGCCGCCTCTGGTCCGATGTACATTTTTCTGTCCACTGGGTTAGCTTTATGTTCAGATACTGAGAGAGCTTGGGTACTTGCTTTCAAAGGGTCATGCCTATAAACACCTGTCTTATTCATTTGTTTAATTGTTAATTTTTTTTTCTCTACGCGCTAAACATGTTTTAATTATTCTCTTTCCTCTAACTCCATTAGAAACCATTTGTAATGTCCACGAAGGGACATTAGTGGTGACTCACTGTCACCCTACCACACAAACATTGATTGAAATAATGCTATAATAATAAATATTATGAGTGAACTTGTCTTGCTGGGTTTTGTCTAATAGTATACATTACATAGATTTTGTTGTAATATAAATTGTAGAATGATTTTGGGAATTGGCAATACCAGATAGTTTTCTGTCACAGGTACCTTTTTATATGCGTCCATATTTGAGAATGGGGAAGTATAGCTGTGCAAACAAAGATACTGGCTTTTCATGAAATTACATACAATTGACTTACTTCAGCTTTGGCTTTCTATAGTCTGTCACCTACCATTCCTTCAGAAATGCTGCCTCCAATGCATTGTCCACAACAATTAAAAACCATTAAGAATTCTTATGTAAAACTGTCACAAGACCTAAACATTACAGTGTAATCAAGTTGACAAAATGATATTGAAAGAATGTGGGGAACAGCATTAGATTCCACCTGTTTTGTCTGTTGGCCACACCGATTTTGTCCTCTGTTAAGTGTCATCCATACCTTACTCCCATCTCATCTCTCAACTGATTTCCAATGTCCAGTCATCTACAAAGATACAGTACATTGATGAGGCTTTTCAGGAATTACCAAAGAAAGAAGGCTATTTTCACCAACAAAATATCATTGGTCAATATTACCACCACAGGTGTCCGTCAGTGATTCAGGCCATGATCTCAAGAGCACTAACTGCTAGACTAGTTCCTCGGATATTGTACTATTCTGATTATTCACTGTCTGCTTAAAACTGAGCACCGTTTGTTTAACATGATCCTGTAGGCCTAATTCTTGTTCCTTGTTACAAATGGCTATATACAGTCCTTTGGCTCCCATCCAAACTATTATTTTGCGGCAGGGAATGTGTAACCAGTCCTGAAGCTCTGTCTAAATGTCGATAATCCCTACTTCTGATATGGTTTTGGAAACCTTTTGGAACTTTACTTTTATATCAAGTTTTTTTTATACAAATACCAAAGATACACTTACTGTACACTGTTTTAACACAGTTGCAGCTGACAGTATATTTCAGTTAAACACTTCTGGCTTCCTTCTTCTGTTATAAAAAGGTTTTCGGAATGCTAATGTAAACAATCCATAGAATTTGTGTAACATGGATGGGAATATTGCAGTGTTCATGTTAAAAATGGGTATAGTAAATTTACCTTTTTTTTTTTTTTTTTTTAAATTTTACCCCTTTTTCTCCCCAATTTCGTGGTATCCAATTGTTGTAGTAGCTACTATCTTGTCTCAACTCCGGTACGGGCTCGGAAGAGACGAAGGCTGAATGTCATGCGTCCTCCGATACACAACCCAACCAGCCGTACTGCTTCTTAACACAGCGCACATCCAACCCGGAAGCCAGCCGCACCAATGTGTCGGAGGCTACACCGTGCACCTGGCAACCTTGGCTAGCGCGCACTGCGCCTGGCCCGCCACAGGAGTCGCTGGTGCGCGATGAGACAAGGATATCCCTACCGACCAATCCCTCCCTAACCAGGACGACGCTAGGCCAATTGTGCGTCGCCCCACGGACCTCCCGGTCGCGGCCGGTTACTTCAGAGCCTGGGCGCGAACCCAGGGACTCTGATGGCAGAGCTGGCGCTGCAGTACAGTGCCCTTAACCACTGCGCCACCCGGGAGGCCAATTTACCTTATTTTTTAACATTTAGATAGAGCGTTGGAACTGGTTACCTCTTCACCACAAGCTAAATAATAGTTTGGATTGGTTCCTAATGGCTGAATAATAACACTTTGAGACTGGGAGAAAGCTTCAATCATGAGATTAGATGCATGTATGATGTGGGCTGTTGGGAGGCAGCATGTCTGTAAACTGTAAGTGGCAGGTTTTCTCCATAGTTTAATGTTCTCCGTAATGTTTTTGCCCTTTTGTCCTTGCTCTTATCTCACTTTATGGAACTGGCTGTGACCAGACTCAGAAACCGGCATCGATATAGAACGTTGCTGTATTGTTTATGTAAACCGGTCTCACTCCAGATAGCGATAGCAAAAGAGTAGGAAGGAGAATCCTCAAACACACATTTTACCTCGATCAGAGGCATTCATGACAATTGTGTCTTGCTTTGGGATGATAGGGATCGCTTTGTACAGGTATTTCTCTTCAACATACACAACTGGTGAGGCAATCAGAGCATGTTTATTGATTTAGAATGCCAGAACCTTCTTTTCGCAATGCCTTTGTAGATACCATCAATGATCTGGAATTAAAATAACTCTTTTAAAGGTCACTCAAGTAATTGAAAGTTCTATTTTATATTCAGCATGCTTTTGCTAAATAAAATAATAATTCAGTTATTTACCATAAACAATACTGTATGAGTATGTATTAAAGTATTGCATTATGCAGACAGTTAGTAACGTTAGAACTCTTTTGAGAGATTATTTGACTTCTAGTATGTTTCACTAATATTGACAATATAAATATCTAAGTCTTTTTTTAGTATATTCTTGTCAATTGCCTGAATGACTTTAATCCTATTCATATGAATGAGATTAGATTATTGTAGTGTTACGAAACCAGCTAGCTGGCCTACTGATATTGCTACACTCGCTAAGTCTAGGGGTCCTAGGCCTAGCTAAATGGTCTGTAACCTGATTTAATGTGTTTGTTAACCTGAGAAGTCAGAGTATGTGGACCGTGTTGTATGCACTTGCCCCAGGAAACAGCCCATTTTTTCTGGGTCCAGGGATGGCTCTGTTTTCACTCTGGTCAGCCAGCCCAAGCAGATGATTGTGTGTTCAGTTTATGTTGATGAAAATAAATACATACAAAAAGGAAACTGCAAAAAGGCATGTCCAAAACTAAAGAGATGACACAAAACACTGTCCGGCCGAGAATCTCATGTCCACCTCTCTCTGTCGATCCCTGATTGCCCCCACCTGTTTGCTTATCAAGGCTTGGCACAGCATATGGCCCGATTGCTGCTGCCACCAGGGGATGTGGAGTGGAAATGGTAGTGTGCTGTTTATCTATGTGCTAACAAAAAACTACCCCCCATATCATAACAGTAGGTTGCTTCAGATGATTTGACAGAATGCAGTTGCATGACTCTATAACTTTTATCTAAAGGCCATTTAACACGTGTTTGGGAACGCTCAATTGAACTCTCAAGGGCATCAAGAGGGATTGTTGTACGACAACCATTGATGATTGTGAACGCTATAGCTATCTCTTGAGAGTGTTGCCAGGGCAAGTCAATAATGACTTCTACAAGTCACATTTGCTGTTCATTTCCATGTAACAATTTATTGAGCAGGCTGTTATGTGACTTTTTTATTTTGTCTTGTTGAGCTGTTAAAAGATCTTGCTATGGAAATGTAATGAAAGCAAACATTTGAGATATGTAATGTAAATATTTAGGTGCTTCATATATTCAAGAAAGACAGTGACATTCAAGCTACAAAGTGGCATATGAAAGTGACTCCAGTAATTTAGTGGACACCCTTTACTGACCCCTAAGTTTGACATTATCTGTGCTATTGTAGCTGCCCTCTTTCACAGTGACAAATATCTTCTTTAAAAGGGGCATAGCCTACTGTAATTGGAGGGGTTGTGTTTAGGAAGTCATGGATTGGTGAGCATTGAGACGTTCTACGCGTCAAGTATCTTGTCAGTCACTATTTTCCTTTCTCAGCATGACAGTATTAATATGACAATCTATGACAAAATCACACCGGGCTATTGGTTTAAATAAGCACTGGGTTTCCTGATTCTAGGTGGTTGTTATAGGCTGTCATTCTACCTGATATAATTTGGTCATGTAAATCTAATTTTATCTACGGAGTGCATGTCAAGTTGCCAAACGTTCTCCTGTTGCTTATAGTTGCTTTCTCTGCTAGAATGTGCCAAAACATTTACCGAAGGCTGAAATGGTCCTCTCGGTCCATTTCTAGACATGTAGGGAAGGAATATCTTTGTTGGGTTTTGATGGTGTTGTTTCTTGCGGTTTGTTTGTAACAAACACAGAATAAATAGCCTGTCATAAACCCACCCTCTTCACTGTCGTAGGCCCATGTGGAAAAAAGGAAAACGTGTTTCACTTTTCCTCCTCAAAATTCATTTTCACACACAACCTTGACATTAGTCAACTCATTTGTCATTTGAGATAAAACATTCAAGTTATGCATTCAAGTTATACGTTTATATAATTAACAAGTACTGAACAATTATTGGGGCTTTGTTTGAATCTTTGTCAAGCAGGTCAACATGTTGTAATATTTCAGAGAACCTGTGCTCCCACCCTAAACAGAATTGGAAAAATAGATTTTTAAAAGACTTATGTGGTGTATATATCCGGTAATGATGAAACTGTAACATTTTTGTTGAATAATGCCATTCACATTTTCTGTTTTGTTGTATTGTTTTGTTTTATTTATTTTAACTGGTCTATATTTCATTTGTTTTCTAACTCAAAAGACAGTGTTTCTTAATGTTTAACTTATTTTTTAACATATGGAACATCTTTGTTAGAAATTGTCAAATTGTGGTAAGCATATGATATAATGTTCAGTTTTTTTTCTTTGTTTACAAAGCAACACCTTGCAAAAGAAAAAAATGCCAATCTTGTAACTGACCTTGAATATCTGTGTCATTTAAATAGTGCTGCTAGAGAAATAAATACATTCTAAATGTAACATCTTACAATAAACACTTTTTAGACTTTTTGCCATATGTGATGTTATTTTGAACTAAAGTTTTCCTCCCATTATGTATCACTTACTAGGACTGAGCACTAATATACTGTATGTGTTACATCCTAGTTTAATAATGAACAAATCTGAGTTAATGTAACAAGTACTATACAGTAGGAATATTCTACAATTACTAAATATGTGTACAGTATGTCTGCTTTCCAGCCCCCTCTTCCCCTGGAAATGACACAGAGAAGGTGTCCCCCTCCTCAAAGGCCCCATACCTCCCAAAATGCAGTGACTTCTGCATGTTCACTTGGCCAAGAAGTTAATTTTCATGGATTTGAGAGATACTTTTGAATATATAGTGTTATATGGACATCCCTTTAAATGAGTGGATTCGGCTATTTCAGCCACACCCGTTGCTGACCGGTGTATTAAATTGAGCACACAGCCATGCAACTTCCATAGACAAACATTTGCAGTAGAATGGTCTGTCTTATTGAAGAGCTCAGTGACTTTCAACATGGTACCGTCATAGGATGCCACCGAGTTCCAAAATGCCTCTGGAAGCGACATCAGCACAATAACTTTGTCGGGAGCTTCATGAAATGGGTTTCCATGGCTAAGCAGCCACGCACAAGTCTAAGATCACCATTTATTTATATTGGTCGCATACACATTTAAGATATGTTTTTGCGGGTGTAGTGAAATGCTTGTGTTCCTATCTCCAACAGTGCAGTAGTATCTAACAATTCACACATCTAAAAGTAAAAGAATGGAATTAAGAAACATATAAACATTACGACCAGCAATGTCGCAGTGGCATTGACTAGAATACAGTATGTAAACATTACGGTGACTAGTGTTCCATTATTAAAGTGATCAGTGATTCCATGTCTATGTCCATAGGGCAGCAGGGTTGAGTAACTGGGGGGGTAGCCGGCTAGTGACAGTGGCTAAGTTCAGGACAGGGTACTGGGTAGAGGTCGACCGATTAATCGGAATGGGTGATTAATTGGGGCTGATTTCAAGTTTTCATAACAATTGGAAATCGGTATTTTTGGACACCAATTTAAAAAGACACTTTTTTTTTTTGTACAACTTTATTTAACGAGGCAAGTCAGTTAAGAACACATTCTTATTTTCAATGACGGCCTAGGAACGGTGGGTTAACTGCCTTGTTCAGGGGCAGAACGACAGATTTTTTTCACCTTGTCAGCTCAGGGATTCAATCTTGCAACCTTACGGTTAACTAGTCCAACGTTCTAACCACCTGCTTCACGACGGAGCCTGCCTGTTACGCGAATGCAGTAAGAAGCCAAGGTAAGTTGCTAGCTAGCATTTTAAACTTATCTTATTAAAAACAATCAATCATAATCACTAGTTATAACTACACATGGTTGATGATATTACGAAAAAGGACTGTTGTTGCTCCAACGTGTACCTAACCATAAACATCAATGCCTTTCTTAATCAATACACAGAAGTATATATTTTTAAACCTGCATATTTAGCTAAATGAAAGCAGGCAATATTAGCCAGGTGAAATTGTGTCACTTCTCTTGCGTTCATTGCACGCAGTCAGGGTATATGCAACAGTTTCGGCCGCCTGGCTCATTGCAAACTAATTTGCCAGAATTTTACGTAATTATGACATAACATTGAAGGTTGTGCAATATCACAGCAATATTTAGACTTAGGGATGCCATCCGTTAGAAAAATTATACGGAACGGTTCCGTATTTCACTGAAAGAATAAACGTTTTATTTTCGAAATTATAGTTTCCGAATTCGACCATATTAATGACCTAAGGCTCGTATTTCTGTGTGTTATTATGTTATAATTAAGTCTATGATTTGATAGAGCAGTCTGACTGAGCAATGGTAGGCACCAGCAGGCTCGTAAGCATTCATTCAAACCGCACTTTCGTGCATTTTGCCAGCAGCTCTTCACAATGCTTCAAGCGTTGCGCTGTTTATGACTTCAAGCCTATCAACTCCCGAGATTAGGCTGGTGTAACCAATGTGAAATGGCTAGCTAGTTAGCGGGGTGCGCGCTAATAGTAAAATGTATATGAAATACAAATCGTATAGAGATAAATAGTCCTATAATAACTACAACCTAAAACTTCTTACCTGGGAATATTGAAGACTCATGTTAAAAGGAACCACCAGCTTTCATATGTTCTCATGTTCTGAGCAAGGAACTTAAACGTTAGCTTTCTTACATGGCACATATTGCACTTTTACTTTCTTCTCCAACACTTTGTTTTTGCATTATTTATTTGAGGCTAAATTGATTTTATTGATGTATTATATTGAGTTAAAATAAGTGTTAATTCAGTATTGTTGTAATTGTCATTATTACAAATAAAAAATATAAAAAAATCGGCCGATTTAATCGGTATCAGCTTTTTTTGGTCCTCCAATAATCGGTATCGGCGTTAAAAAATCATCATCGGTCGACCTCAAGTACTGGGTGGAGGCTGGCTAGTGATAGATATTTAACAGTTTGATGGCCTGTTTTTCAGTCTCTTGGTCCCAGCTTTAATGCAGCTGTACTGACCTCACCTTCTGGATGATAGCGGGGTGAACAGGCTGTGGCTCGGGTGGTTGATGTCCTTGATCTTTTTGGCCTTCATGTGATATCAGGTGCTTTAAGTGTCCTGGAGGAGAGGCAGTGTTCCCCCAGGGATGCGTTGGGCAGACTGCACCACCTTCTGGAGAGCCCTGCGGTTGCGGGCAGAGCAGTTGCAGTACCAGGCGATGGATGATGCAGCACAAGATGCTCTCAATTATGCATCTGTAAAAGTTTGTGAGGGTCTTAGGGGCCAATACGAATTTCTTCAGCTTCCTGAGGTTGAATAGGCATTGTTGCGCCTCCTTCACCACACTGTCTGTGTGTGTGGACCATTTCAGATTGTCAGTGATGTGTACACTAAGGATCTTGAAGCTTTTCACCTTCTCCACTGCGTTCCCGTCGACGTGGATGGGGGCGTGCTCCCTCTGCTTTCTCCTGAAGTCCATGATCAGCTCCTTTGTTTTGTTGAGGGAAAGGTTATCTTCCTGGCACCATTCCGCCAAGCATCGGCTGGAGGGGTGTAAGCTTGCCGCCATTGAACTCTAGAGCAGTGGAAACGCGTTCTCTGGAATGATGAATCACGCTTCACCATCTGGCAGCCCGATGGACAAATCTGGGTTTTGAGGATGACAGAAGAACACTACCTGCCTGAATGCATACTGTCAACTGTAAAGTTTGGTGGAGGAGGAATAATGGTCTGGGGATCTTTTTCATGGTTCGGGCTAGGCCACTTAGTTCCAGTGAAGGGAAATCTTAACGCTACAGCATACTTTGTGGCAACAGTTTAAGGAAGGCCCTTTCCTGGTCCAGCATGACAATTCCCCTGTGCACAAAGCCCAGAAATGGTTTGTTGAGATCGGTGTGGAAGAACGACTGGCCTGCACGGAGTCCTGACCTCAACTCCATCGAACATCTTTGGGATAAATTGGAACGGCGACTGCGAGCCAGGCCTAATCGCCAAACATCAGTGCCCGACCTCACTAATGCTTTTGTGGCTGAATGGAAGCAATTCCCCGCCTCAATGTTCCAACATCTAGTGGAAAGCCTTCCCAGAAGAGAAGAGGCTGTTATAGCAGCAAAAGGGGGACCAACTCCACATTAATCCCATGACTTTGGAATGAGATTTTGGACGAGCAGGTATCCACATACTTTTGCTCATGTAGTGTATATGACATATTAAAAAAAGAAAAGTAGTCCAATGGTCTAAGTCCCTGCCTCTGTGTACGCTGCAAGTATGGGTTGAAATCTGACCCACTGCTCTAGCACTATCTCTCCTCCTATCATGTTGTCTCTGTTCAATAATCACAAAAACTACGAAAGGAGTGGTGCGGAGCTGGCTCTTGCCACCAAGTGACCGCTTAGGGCTCAGCGGCTGCTATGGGGTCCCTGACCCAAATTTTGTTTGATTTGTTATACATTTTTTAGGAACTCAGTCGGAGTCTCAACTTATTGTTGAGAGTAAGAACAGTAGAATACACCAATTTAAAATCGCACACAGAATAAGTTAATTTAGTTGCTAATGGCAGCCTGTAGTACCCCGGTCGGCCTTCAACTTGAGTTACTCAATGAGAGGGGACAGCATTGAGCGAGCAATGTCGGAGTGGCATAGATAAAAATACAATAGAATAGAATACAGTATATACATATGAGATGGGTAAAGAAAAATATGTAGGCATTATTAGTGACTAGTGTTCCATTATTAAAGTTGCCAGTGATTTCAAGTCTATGTATATAGAGCAGCAGCCTCTATCTAAGGTGCAGGAATATGTAACTGGGTGGAATAGTCTGATGGTCTTCAGAATATAAGCTGTTTTTCAGTCTCTCTGTTTCTCCATTGGAGCACTGTGAAATGAAATGTCAATTCAAGAACGATCCAACTAGCTAAAATACGAGTGTTGTCTGCATCAGATTTTCTTACACCCTTGATGGCATCCCAATCTCTTCTGCCCGATGAAGGTGAATGGAAGATGGCTTCCAGTCTGTGTTGGAAAGTACAAAACATATCAGACAATAGGCTGTGGGCCCTCCCTTCATCCCTCTCGCCTGTTAGAGCAGTAGGCATCGCTTCTTTTCAACCTTGGTGGTCTGTGGACAGACACACTTATCCAGAGCGACTTACAGTAGTGAGTGCATACATTTTCATACTGGTCTACCAACTGAGCTACAAGGGACAACCTTGGTAGAGCACATTACTCCTCTCCGCTCTCTCCTGCCCCTTTTTCTCTCCCTCCCTCCTCATCTCTTTCCCTCCATTTTCCTCTCTCCCTCCCATTTCTCTCCATCCCTCCCTCTGTCCCCCTCCCATTTCTCATGCTCCCTCCCTCTTTCTCTCTCACAAGTTAGAGCAGTAGACATCCCTTCTTTTCAACCTTGGTAGGCTGTGGGCAGTGCACGTTCCTCCTTCTCCCTTCCTCTTTTCCTCCTCCCTGTAATTGCTGTCAACTGAGTAAATGATGTGGCTAGTTACTGTTCTCCCCTTCAAGTAGATTTAGCCTACTTGGATTTACTATTTTTCACTCTCCTTCAGCCCGGTGTAGCATTTGCCTCCCTTCCGGCTTCCACCGGCCTGTACTGAAAACGACATTACTGAGGATAGACGATATTGACACTCCTATTTGTCATATCTTCAATTTAAGCCTACTAGAAAGTGTGTGACCTCAGGCCTGGAGAGAAGCATAAGTCATTCCCCTACCTAAGATTAGTAAAGCCCCCTTTACTGGCTCAAATAGCCAACCAATCAGCCTGTTACCAACCCTTAGTAAACTTCTGGAAAAGTTGTATTTGACCAGATACAATGCTATTTCAAAGTAAACAAATTGACAACAGACTTTCAGCACCCTTATAGGGAAGGACACTCAACAAGCACAGCACTTACACAAATGACTGATGATTGGCTGAGAGAGATTTATGATTAAAAGTTTGGGGGGGCTGTTTTATTAGACTTAAGTGCAGCTTTTGCCATTATCGATCATAGTCTGCTGCTGGAAAAATGTATGTGTTCTGGCTTTACACCCCCTGCTATATTGTGGATAAAGAGTTACCTATATAACAGAACACAGAGGGTGTTCTTTAATGGAATTCCCCATGGCAGCTGCCTAGGCTCCTTACTTGTTTCAATCTTTACTTTAATTAAAGCCAGTGTGTCTATCTATGCGGATGACTCAACACTATACATGTCAGCTACTACAGTGACTGAAATGACTGCAACACTTAACAAGTGCTGCAGTTCGTTTCAGAATGGGTAGCAAATAATAAATTAGTCCCAGATTTTTCAAAAAGCGTTGTATTTGAGACAAATCATTCAATAAACCTCAACTAAATCTTATAATGAATAATGTGGAAATTGAGCAAGTTGAGGTGACTAAACTGCTTGGAGTAACCCTTGCAAACTGTCATGGTCAAAACATGTTGATACAACAGTAGCAAAGATGGGGAGAAGTCTGTCAATAATAAAGCGCTGTTCTGCCTTCTTAACAGCACAATCAACAAGCCAGGTCCTACAGGCCCTAGTTTTGTCGCACCTGGACTACTGTTCAGTCGTGTGGTCAGATGCCACAAAGAGGAAAATTGCAGTTGGCTCAGAATAGGGCAGCACGGCTGGTCCTTAGATGTACACAGAGAGCTAACAATCATATGCATTGACTTCATCACTACTTGTATTTGTGAGATATTGACATGATGAATGCACCGAGCTGTCTGTTTGAACTACTGACACACAGCTCAGACACCCATGCATACCCCACAAGACATGCCACCAGAGGTCTCTTCACAGTCCCCAAGTCCAGAACAGACTATGGGAGGCGCACAGTACAACATTGAGCCACGACTACATGGAACTCTCTTTAGGACAACAAAGTCAAGGTATTGGAGGGGCCATCACAAAGCCCTGACCTCAGTCCTATAGAAAATTTGTGGGCAGAACTGAAAAGCGTGTGCGAGCAAGGAGGCCTACAAACCTGACTCAGTTACACCAGCTCTGTCAGAAGGAATGGGCCAAAATTCACCCAACTTATTGTGGGAAGCTTGTGGAAGGCTACCCGAAACATTTAACCCAAGTTAAGCAATTTAAAGACAATGCTACCAAATACTAATTGAGTGTAAACTGTAAACTTCTGACTCACTGGGAATGTGATGAAAGAAATTAAAACTGATATAATCCATTCTCTCTACCATTATTCTGACATTTCACATTCTTAATATAAAGTGGTGATCCTTACTGACCTAAGACAGGACATTTTAACTAGGATTAAATGTCAGGAATTGTGAAACTGAGTTTAAATGTATTTGGCTAAGGTGTATGTAAACTTCTGACTTCAACTGTATTTATGAGGAGCCGGCAGATGCCACGGTTATCGATCCTGCATCCCAGTCAAGGCAGAGGTCTTTGGTGAATGGGGCTGAAATGTCTTTGGGGGATCCCATCCTGCTGATCAACAGTCTTTCCCATCTGCTTCCAGAGATTCCTACTCTTGCTCCTTCATCCTTTTACCCTGTCTCCTGAAGGTCCAGCTCAGGGGGTTTCTACGACAGGCCTGTACCCCCGGGCTCCAGTTCTTTTCAATGAGAGCATGAACCTACCTATAGAGGTTATAAGTTTCAAATTCTTCAGAAGACATTTCCAAAGAATGGCAGCTGAGTATAAAAAAGTTTCTTTCCCCATACCACTTTTAAATCTAAAAAGGAACAGCATCAGTTTCACTACTTATAGTACTGTAGAATAGTTATGGTTATCTTGTACAAAGTTAAAGTAGTTACATAGGTACCTGGGGACCATACTGTGGACAATCTTATGTACAAGACACCATTTAATCTGAGAGACTCTCTCCTCCACTTTGAGCCATCTAAGGCTTTCAAAGTGGGAATGGTCAAGATGTGTAAGTGCTAGAAGTTTGATAATAATCCTGACTAATTTGTTCTGAGACATCTGAAATGTATTTTGTATTATCTTGGGGGCACTATTGTACCAAGAAGAGCATGCATAGTCAAAGTGGTCCTGAACAAGAGCCCCTGCCAATGAACCCCTGCCACAGTTCAGGATTTTGGGTTTAGACTGGGTCCCATCCACATTCGCCATCTGTTTTCTTCCTTGCAGATAAGAGAACCCATTTTAAAATTAAAATCTAATTTTATTTGTCACATGCACCAAATACAACAGCAAAATGCGTACTTACCAGCCCTTAAACTTCTTAAGGTATAGGCGGCAGCATTTTCACTTTTGGATAAATAGCGTGCCCAATTTCAACTTCCTGCTACTCATGCCAAGAATATAAGATATGCATATTATTAGTAGATTTGGAAAGAAAACACCCTGAAGTTTCTAAAACTGTTTGAATCATGCCTGTGAGTATAACAGAACTTATGTAGCAGGCAAAACCCAGAGGGTTAACCGTTTTGGCAAAGTTTACAGGCAACTTTTGAGATATTTTGTAGTGACGTTGCGCAAATTGGAAGCTGTTTTTTTCTGGATCAAACGCTCCAAATAAATGGACATTTTGGATATATATGGATGGAATTAATCGAACAAAAGGACCAATTGTGATGTTTATGGGACATATTGGAGTGCCAACAAAAGAAGCTCGTCAAAGGTAAGGCATGTTTTATATTTTATTTCTGCGTTTTGTGTAGCACCTGCAGGGTTGAAATATGCTACTCTCTTTGTTTACTGTTGTGCTATCATCAGATAATAGCTTCTTATGCTTTCGCCGAAAATACTTTTAAAAATCGAACATGTTGGCTGGATCCACAACGAGTGTAGCTTTGATTTAGTATCTTACATGTGTGATTTAATGAAAGTTTGATTTTTATATCATTTCATTTGAATTTGCCGCGCTGCATTTTCCCTGGCTTTTGGCCAAGTGGGACGCAAGCGTCCCCTATACCTTAATTAACAAACAATGCAGTTAAGAAAAAATATGTGTTAAATAAAAAAGTAAAGTAACAAATAATTAAAGAGCAGCAGTAAAATAACAATAGTGAGGCTATATACAGGAGGTACTTTACTGCTAAGTTGTTAAAGTCCATGGCTCTTAGTTTGATTAACAGAATCTCATGATCCACTGTATCAAACAACTTTTGGAGATCTAACATGTCCATACCACAAGATTTCCCTCCATCTACTTCCTTTCTGATGTGATCAGTTACATAGTAGGCAAGTGTCGGTGGAATGGGATTTCCTAAATCTAGATTGGTCCCCCATCTCCCGTCCACAGACACTCACTTTCGTCCAACCATCATTATTGGTAGCTCCATGGTAAGGAACATCTCGGTTCCTGGAGAAAAAAAACATGCACTTCCTGAGGGCTATGGTGAAGGATATCACAGGATTTCTTCTGTCAATCCTACATCAGCTGCAGCTGCCGTAGTGCATGTGGGATCAAATGATATCAAAAGGATAAATCAGACCTAATGAAAAAAGGTTTATATTGAGCTGATCAACACCCTAAAAGGCTCTGAAAAGCAGCCAATTATCTCTAGTCCAGTGCCGTTGCTGGGACACTTTTTGCAAAACAAAAGATGATGGACTCCACCCAAACCATCTAGGAGCCTGGACCCTCTTCACATTTCAAGGCCGCATTAAGATTTTGACTCGGTGACAGACCTACAGTAGCCCCGCTCAGGTAATACCTCCCATCCTTTCTAGGTGTTATCATCGTACTGTTGTTCTATACTGCCAGGAGTGTTGTCAGTTGTAATCTTGTACCCATTCATTTGAACTGTTATAGGTGTCTACCATCCTCCCTCGGCTAACCTTTGTGCACTCGAGGAGTTGACTAGTTTGTTGTCGTCTTTTACTACATCATAAGTTATCCTGGGTGACCTAAATTATGATTGGGAAATGCAGGCTTCAGACAATCTAAAAGATGTGTATGTAATGATCTAAACCTAATCCGGCTGGTGACTAAGCCTACATGGCCCAACCCTAAAGATCCTTCAAAGTCAACTCTGATTGTTCTTATTTTAACGAATACACCAGAGAAGTATGTTTATTATGGTGTCTTCGCACAAGACATTAGTGACCATTTCACTGTAAGCATTTTACCTGTTGTATTCGACGCATGTGACAAATAAAATTTGATTTGACCAATTGCCTAGTTGTTTGTGTTACAGATTTGAGAACACAAAAATCTAAGCCTTGTGTCATCACAAAGAGAAACTTAAGTGAACAGGCTTTTTTTCCCCTATGATCTTTATTTGAGTGACCTTGATTGTATTTCAGCTATCCCTGAACCTTTTTATAGATGTCTTCAATACTATTGTGGACCATTTTACTCCGTTAAAAAAAAGAAGGGTTAAAGGATGTTAAAGAATTGAGAGAAAATACATCCATTTTCGAGATGAGAAGCTATTGTCTGAAAACATTGCTTAACCCCGCTGGGTTACATCCCAAATGGCACCCTATTCCCTACTTTTGACCAGGACCTGTATCCACAAAGCGTGTCAGAGTAGGAGTGCTGATCAAGTCCCAACCTGTACATGTAATCTTATTCATTATGATCTACAAGGCAAAACTGATCCTTGATCAGCACTCCTACGCTAAGAGACTTTTGGATAAGGTCCCAGGGCTCTGGTCAAAAGTAGTGCACAATATAGGAAATAAACAAGGAAATCTAGTCAGACATGACACATGCTCCACCGTGACTCAAGCATAATCCTAAATCATACTTTATCGTATCGCATTTCTGTGAACTTCTCATTCAACTCTAATATTTTGTCTGCACTAATACTTTGAGTCGCCTTTTTAACATCGCTGAGACAACTTAATTGCACGTTGCCACAACTGTCACACCATTTCACAGAGCTCTGAATCTTAAACATGCAGGTTAAATCTCTCACTCATACAGGGCCAAATTTGTCTGTAGTTTAGATGGAGAAACATGGCTAAAGATGACTCATGAATAAACAGACGTTCAGAAGCATCATGAGATGTGGGCTGCCAATGTGATGAGCCAGCTGACAGACGTTAGGAGAATAGTGGAGCAAATTAGCGAGGTTAAAGAGAGAGAGACAACATTGTTGGACACCATAACAAGCAGATCAGAGTTTAGATGATAATGCAAGCTGACGAATTAAGGATCTCAGTCACTTTGTTTGGAAAATATCAAAGGCACTTTCATATTCTATGCAATTGGGTAGATCACTTGGCTTATTTACAACAAGCTAATTTAGTAGCAGTTTTCCTTATACAAAATATATAGTTAAGCAAAACAGCAGAACCCACATTTGTGTAAATGCTTGATCATCAAGCTCGAGACCCTGGGTTTCGAGCTTGTGGATCATGACCCTGGGTCTCGACCCCGCCCTGTGCAACTGGGTACTGGACTTCCTGACGGGCCGCCCCCAGGTGGTGAGGGTAGGCAACAACATCTCCTCCCCGCTGATCCTCAACACTGGGGCCCCACAAGGGTGCGTTCTGAGCCCTCTCCTGTACTCCCTGTTCACCCACGACTGCGTGGCCACGCACGCCTCCAACTCAATCATCAAGTTTGCGGACGACACAACAGTGGTAGGCTTGATTACCAACAACGACGAGACGGCCTACAGGGAGGAGGTGAGGGCCCTCGGAGTGTGGTGTCAGGAAAATAACCTCACACTCAACGTCAACAAAACTAAGGAGATGATTGTGGACTTCAGGAAACAGCAGAGGGAACACCCCCCTATCCACATCGATGGAACAGTAGTGGAGAGGGTAGCAAGTTTTAAGTTCCTCGGCATACACATCACAGACAAACTGAATTGGTCCACTCACACAGACAGCATCGTGAAGAAGGCGCAGCAGCGCCTCTTCAACCTCAGGAGGCTGAAAAAATTTGGCTTGTCACCAAAAGCACTCACAAACTTCTACAGATGCACAATCGAGAGCATCCTGGCGGGCTGTATCACCGCCTGGTATGGCAACTGCACCGCCCTCAACCGTAAGGCTCTCCAGAGGGTAGTGAGGTCTGCACAACGCATCACCGGGGGCAAACTACCTGCCCTCCAGGACACCTACACTACCCGATGTCACAGGAAGGCCATAAAGATCATCAAGGACATCAACCACCCGAGCCACTGCCTGTTCACCCCGCTATCATCCAGAAGGCGAGGTCAGTACAGGTGCATCAAAGCTGGGACCGAGAGACTGAAAAACAGCTTCTATCTCAAGGCCATCAGACTGTTAAACAGCCACCACTAACACTGAGTGGCTGCTGCCAACACACTGACACTGACTCAACTCCAGCCACTTTAATAATGGGAATTGATGGGAAATGATGTAAATATATCACTAGCCACTTTAAACAATGCTACCTTATATAATGTTACTTACCCTACATTATTCATCTCATATGCATACGTATATACTGTACTCTATATCATCGACTGTATCCTTATGTAATACATGTATCACTAGCCACTTTAAACTATGCCACTTTGTTTACATACTCATCTCATTTGTACATACTGTACTCGATACCATCTACTGTATCTTGCCTATGCTGCTCTGTACCATCACTCATTCATATATCCTTATGTACATATTCTTTATCCCCTTACACTGTGTACAAGACAGTAGTTTTGGAATTGTTAGTTAGATTACTTGTTATTACTGCATTGTCGGAACTAGAAGCACAAGCATTTCGCTACACTCGCATTAACATCTGCTAACCATGTGTATGTGACAAATAAAATTTGATTTGATTTGATTTGATTTAATTACAGAAAGTAAGACTATGATACGGTTGTTAAATCACATAGATCTCCCTTGTTAAGCATACTTTTTAACATTTTAACTCCTAGGGGATTATCAAGCAAACATTCCTTGATTAAACATAAATTCTGAATTTAGTCCATATTGTCCTGATAAACAAAACAACTCGAGTTGTGCTCGAGTTGAGTTCTGCCTCAATAGCTGCCCTGCTACCAATTGAAAGTGGAAAAACCCTGCATTTCATTGTTTATTTGTCATTACGCGGTATACACATTTGGTTACTTTTATACCAGGGATACCTTTGTGTATAAGCCTGTTGTATATGTCATGACGTTGGCCTGGGGGTAGGTTTATGGCCGTCATAAATACCTCTTCCCCCCTTTTTCCTCTCTCTACCCTACTAATGTTACATTTGCAACCCCTTGGTTAACATAGAGATTCTGGGAACATCAAAAGGTGGGGGGAAATTAACTATATTCTGGTAATCCGACCAATTGAACATATGCGGTGGTACTTAATGACCGTCAGTTCGGTTGTCATCTGAGACATTCTCATCAATGATAAGATTACATAAACTCTACAGTGGAAAGTCTACACATCAGAGTTATCGGATTCACATGGAATTGTTGTTCAATTTAAATGTTTGAATATTAAATTATTCGTGATGGGATGAAATGTGATTTTAGCTTCTAAAATGTGAGATTTGGGTTTTCATAAGATTGAGCGTAGCCCTATCAGTGGCCCGCCCCTGTGAAGGGACATGGGCTATAAAACTTTTCAAACACGCCCTCCTCTCCCTTCCTATATAAAGCCTTGACGGCAATGTAACCTCCTGTTCCCGAGGATGTGAGGACGACGGTCCGATGTCAGAATGGTTCAGATAATAACTACAGAACGAAGCCAACATCAGAGTGAGCTTTGGTTGCGAATGGTATGAACTCCGAACTCCTATTCACTACAGAAGTGATGCCTCCTAGCCGTTTAGTTAGCAACAGCAGCTGCAAACAAGGTTTAGGAAGGAACAGACAGAGTATCCTGTCTATCACACAACGACGTTACTACAACGTAACCAATTGACCACCAGAGACATTCTTCAAAGGATAAAGGACTCGGTTTGGCAACACGGACATCCATCTACCACCAACCTACTGAAGCGCAGCTCAGAGTAAATATTTATTGCATTTTCCTTTTCCAAATGGGCGGTAATTTAGAATGCATAAGATACTGTATTTACGATAGCACAGCTTCGCCCTTTGTTCCTCAGTCTTCCCGCTCTTTCACTCAAACCCAAATTCTGTGTGATTAGTTAGGTATTTAGTAAATAAATAATTAAACCCAATTTTGTATTGCTGATTCAACTTGTTAGCCACGGTTGGTGAAGATAACCAAGAATTTACAACTTTAAGATGAGACTGAATTAAGGTGACGATTAATATTGACTGCTATTGATGTAAAATATTACTAGGTCTTTAAGAGTTTATTCGGGAGATAACAGCTCTATAAATATTATTTTGCGGTGCCCCGACTCTCTAGTTAATTACATTTACATGATTAGCTCAATCAGGTAATATTAATTAAGGAGAAATTATTTGATAGAATAGCATGTCATATCACTTAATCCGGCATAGCCAAAGACACGACATATATGAGCAATGAACCAATAGGAATGAGAACAAGAACAGCTGTGGAGTTGCATGCCA